>NC_046155.1:2388720-2688720 GCF_011064425.1 Rattus rattus | reverse complement strand
TTTTTTGATAAGGAGTAAGGACTACATTATCTGTGGGCATAAGAACAAATGTCTGGGCTCAGTGGTTAAGAACACTGACTGCTCTTCCAAAGGTTCTGAGTTCAAATCCCAGCAACCACATGGTGGCTCACAACCATCACAGCCCTCTTCTGGTGTGTCTGAAGACAGCTACAGTGTATGTATATATAATAAATGAATAAATCTTTTTTAAAAGAAGAACAAATGTCTAAATTGTTGTTGGGAATCATGCTGGTTTATAAAGTGGTGGTTATAAATTCTTTTTTTTTTTTTTTTTGGTTTTTTTTTTTTCGGAGCTGGGGACCGAAGCCAGGGCCTTGCGCTTCCTAGGCAAGCGCTCTACCACTGAGCTAAATCCCCAACCCCATAAATTCTACTCAAGGGCCATGACTTCACTAGCCCTAAGTAGCTGGCTAAGTTCCCAGTACCAGGCACAGTTTCCCTCTTGTTGAGTGGGGCTTAAGTCCAATTAGAGTCCTCGGTTGCCACCAAGGAAGAGGTGCCACTGTGCACCCTCAGCTCTGCCTTGTTCATTGAGGTTGTCCATAGGTGTCATGGCTGGAGAGAACATTGGTTGTCTCTCTCCCTGGAAGTTACTGTGGTTCCTTTGGCACCATGAAAGCTGGTCTTCAGGAAGGATGTTTTCAGTTCTTACTGGATACGCTTTCACACTGGAGGAAATTTGGAAACTAAGACGGCTCGGACTGTAAGGTACTTGCTGTACACACAGGAGAGTCTGAATTCAGTCCCCTGGACCCCACATGAGCAAGCTGGCCGTAGTAGGGCTGGAGAGATGGCTCAGAGGTTAAGAGCACTGGCTCCTCCGGAGGTTTAATTCCCAGCAACCACAAGGTACTCACAGCAATCTATGGGATCTGATGCCCTCTTCTGGCATAGAGGTGTACATGCAGATAGACCACTCAAATACAAAAATAAATAAATCTTAAAAAGAAAAGAAAAGAAAAACATAAAGTTTAATTTGCTGAGTGGTGGTAGAACCTTTAGTCCCAGCCCTTGGGAGGCAGAGACAGGCAGATCTGTGTGGCTAAGGCCAGCCTGTTCTACAGAATGAGTTCCAGAGCTGCACAGAGAAACCCTGTGTTGAAAAATGAGATGGGGTGGGGGGAAGGTTGAGTGTAATTCCAGTGCTGTCACAGCCACCAGGAAGGAGGTCAGGACTCCTGGGGTCCGCTGGTGAACCATGCTGTCAATGAAGTCTACAGCACACAAACCTCTGGGTTCAGCGAGAGATCCTGACTCAAAAACATAAGATGAGGCTGGAGAAATGGCTCAGTGGTTAAGAGCTCTTGTGATACAACTGTAAGTCCTGCGTTCTGAGCCCAGCACCCACTTCATTTCTGAATCAAGCTGGGCACGCAGCACGTGTCTGTAACCCGAGGTCGGAAGGAGGCACAGAGACAAGAGCATTCTGGAGGATCGCTCGCCTCCGGCCTTGGCAAGAAAATAGCCCCGGGTTTAGGAGAGCCCTGCTTCAAAGGGAGGGTGACGAATAACATGGTCCATGTCTGGACTCCATGTGTGCAGTCCTGTGTGCCTGAGCCCATATGCACATAGATACAAATTCAAACATGGGCTGGAGAGATGGCTCAGTGGTTAAGAGCACTGACTGTTCTTCCAGAGATCCTGAGTTCAGTTCCCAGCAACCACATGGTGGCTCACAACCATCTGTAATGAGATCTGATGCCCTCTTCTGGTGTGTCTGAAGACAGCGACAGTGTTTTCATTTATCACATGAATGGATAAATAAATCTTTTTTTTTTAAATCAAACATTAAAAGAAAGGGGGAATGGAGAGATGGCTCAGTGATTAAGAGTTCTAAATTCAATTCCTAACAACCACATGGCAGTTCACAACTGTCTATATCTGTAGTTCGATGAGATCTGATGCCCTCTTCTGGTGTGCAGATATGGTGTGCAGACAAAACACCCATATACATAAAATACATAAATAAATAAAAAATAAGATAGAGATTGAAAAAGACATCCAATGTTGACCTCTAGTCCACATGCACTGGCACACACATGCACTCACACATAAACATGTATGCAGACACATGCACACATAAAAGCAAAAGAGAAAAGGAAAGGAAAAGTGGGAGGGATACTGTTAATTATGATGGGAGATGGACACAGGAAAACCAAAAGTTCAAGGTCATCTCAGTTATATGGCAAGTTCTAGGCTAGCCTGGGCTACATAGGACCCTGTCTCAAAAGAAAATGTGCCACCAGTGATGGTGACACACACCTTTAATCCCAGCATTCGAGGAAGCAGAGGCAGTTAGAACTCTGTAAGTTAGGGGCCAGCCTGGTCTACAGAGAGAATTCCAGGATATTCAAAGCTACACCTAGAAACCCTCTCTAGAAAAACAAACAAGAAATTGTACTTTAAATATCAAAAAGAAAGAGGCAAAAACTCCTGTAATCTCCTTCTGTTTGAGAAGTCCAATCATTTGTGGTGACCTTTCTCTCTCTCTCTCTCTCTCTCTCTCTCTCTCTCTCTCTCTCTCTCTCTCTCTGTATGAGCCGTTGGTCCTCACTTGCACCTTGTCTGAGACACTGTCTCTGATGATCATATTTACAAACCCCAGCCTAGCTACCACGGATTCTCCGGTCTCGCTCTAGGATGCCATGTCTAGACAGACGTGTGTGAATGCACAACATATGAGTTTGGGGGATTTAAACTCAGCTCCTCACACTTACACAGCCAGTGCTTTCCCTTTAAACTATATCCCCAGTACATTTTCCTGCTACATTGGGGTGCATATTTATACATAATGTTAAAAAATTGAGATCTGGGGTGTAACTCAGCGGTCGAGACCCTATCTTTTTCTATCCTTTTTAAAAAGAGGAATCTCTTTGGCACATTTTCAGTACATCACCTCTACTCATATTTACTGCACTGCATCTATATCTGGTGCCCATGAAAGCCAGAAAAGAGAGTTGGATTTTCTGGAACTGGAGTTAGGATAGTTGTGAGCTGTCATGGGTGCCTGGGTCCATCTCGGATCCTCTGTAAGAGCTGCAAGTGCCGCTGAGACAGCTTTCTAGCCCCCCTCTGCTTGTTCCTTTGTCTTGTTTTTGTTTTGTTTTCCCTACACAAGGTTTCTCTTTGCAACCCTGGCTGTTCTAGAACTTGCTCTGTAGACCAGGCTAGCCTTGAACTCAGAGATCTGCCCGCCTCTGCCTCCAGAATGCTGGGATTAATGGTAGCTTCTCTTTCTACTCTTTCTATTCTTTTTTTTTTTTTTTTTTTTTTTCCGGAGCTGGGGACCAACCCAGGGCCTTGCGCTTCCTAGGCAAGGGCTCTAACCACTGAGCTAAATCCCCAACCCCTTTTCTATTCTTTCTAATCTTTCTTTCTTTCTTTCTTTCTTTCTTTCTTTCTTTCTTTCCTTCCTTCCTTCCTTCCTTCCTTCTTTCCTTCTTTCCTTCCTTCCTCCTTTTTTTCGTTTTGTTTGTTGAGACAGGTTTTCCTGTGTAGTCTTGGCTGACCTGGAACTTGTTCTGTAGACAAGGCTGGCCTCGAACTCACAGATCCACCTGCCTCCACTTCCCGAGCGTTGTAATCAAAGGCCTGCACCACCACTGCCCAGCTTCTTTTTCTACTTTTAACCAAGTGATTATTTAAACAATTTTTCACTACCATCTTCCTGTAACAATTTGTGTGTATTTTGGGTGCCTATATGAAGGCCAGAGGACTTGGATGTTGTTCCTTAAGTAGGTTTCCGTCTTGCTTTGTTTTTCAAATTTTATATATTTTTACTTTTAATTGTGTGTGGGGGGGGGGATGCTAATGTGTGTGTGTGAGTGCATATGGAGGCCGGAAGAGGGCGTGGGATCCCCTGGAGCTGCAGGTACAGGCGTTTGTGAGCCGTCTGCCGTGGCTGCTGAGAACTGAGTTCGAATCTCTTCGACTGCAGCAAGCACTCAGCCACAGAGCAGAATCTTCAGTCCCTTCCATGTGGTTTCTTGAGACAGGGTCTCTCCCTGACATGAGACTCACCAAAGCCCCAGGGATATGCTTATCTCTGCCTCCCCAGCTCTAGGGTTACCCTCATTTATTTAGCCAAATTCTTAACTGTTTTGTATTCCATCAGTTGCATTTAAAAGGAATGGCCAGTCTCGCATGGTAAGGCCTGCCTGAAACCTGGGCGTCTTAGGAAGATGAGGGAGCAGGATCATGACTTTAAGGCCAGCCCTGGCTATGCACAGCACGTCCTTGTCCCAGACAAACAGCTCTGCATGGGGAGTGCACAACCCACTTAGCAGCTGGGTTCTTGGAAGCTTGCTAGGGGCAATCGGTAAAGGACAGACACACATACAAGGAAGCTGGGATTGGGTGGGGTTCTCTAACACTACTGCGACCACTGCCCGGTCCTCAGCACGTCATTTGGTACACGGGGAGGGGTTACCTGGTCTCTGTAGTAGGTCTCTGCTGGTGAGCAGTCTCAGGTTAAAGCTATCCGAGAAGAGGAAGCTCCTGTTGCCAATCTTTTTTTTTTTTTCTTCTCTTTTTTTTTCGGAGCTGGGGACTGAACCCAGGGCCAACCACTGAGCTAAATCCCCAACCCCATTTTTTTTAATAATTTATTTATTATACAATGTTCTACCTGTATATATGCCTACAAGCCAGAAGAGGACACCAAATCTCATTACGGATGATTAGAAGCTACCATGTCGTTTCTGGGAATTGAACTCAGGACCTTTGGAAGAACAACCAGTGCTCTTAACCTCTGAGCCATCTCTCCAGTCCTGCCAATCTTTTTACACACTGATCAATCCTTCATAAACACTTATATCAGGCTTCCTCCCGAAAGTTTTGCCATTTCTCTTGAAACCGCACTACGTGAGGAATTGATCTTGGAGCCCTTGACAAGATGTGATCATGACAAAATATATATTCATTCACTCAGGACTTTGACTGCTCAGTGCGTGCTGAATAGTTTTATGTTAATTTGACACAAGATGAAGTCATTTGAGAGGAGGGGACCTCAATGGAGAAAATGCCTCTATAAGATCAGGCTGTGGGGCAACCTGTAGAACATTTCTTATCATGATGAGGCCCCAGTTCATTGTAGCTGGGGCCTTCCTTGGGTTGGTGGTTCTGGCTTCTATAAGAAAGCAGGCTGAGGTGCTGCAGAGATGGCTCAGTGGTTAAGAGCACTGACTGCTCTTCCGGAGGTCCTGAGTTCAATTCCCAGCACCCACATGGTGGCTCACAACCATCTGTAATGGGATCTGATGCCCTCTTCTGGTGTGTGTGAAGACAGCTACAATGTACTCACATAAAGTAAATAAATAAATCTTAGAAAGAAAGAAAGAAAGAAAGAAAGAAAGAAAGGAAGGAAGAAAGAAAGGAAGAAAGAAAGAAAGAAAGAAAGAAAGAAAGAAAGAAAGAAAGAAAGGAAGAAAGGAAGAAAGGAAGAAAGGAAGAAAGGAAGGAAGAAATAAAGCAAGCAGGCTGAACAAGCCAGGGGAGCAAGCCAGTAAGCAGCATCCCTTCATGGCCTCTGCATCAGTCCTGTCTCCAGGCTCCTGCTCTGCTTGAGTTCCTGGTCTCACGGCTTTTGATGATGAACCGTGATAAGGAACTGTGGTGGGATAAACCCCTCCCCTCCAGCTTGGTTTTGGTCTCGGTGCCTCATCACAACAGTAACCCTGACTAACACACAGGGCTTCCTCCACTCCCTGAATTCAGAGTCAAGGACAGCCAGGGCCACACAAAAACCAATCTCAGAAACAAAATAAAAAGAAAGAACGGAAAAAAGAGAGGAGCTGGAGAGACAGCTTAGGATCCTCATTGCTCTTGCAGGAGACTAGAGTTTGCTTTCCAGCACCCACGTAAGGAACTCAAAAACATCTGCAACACTAAATCTGGGAGGGTTGGCACCGTCTTCTGACTTCTGCGGGCACCTGCATACATGTACCTATATACATATATAGAGACATATATACATACACATAAACAAAACCAAACAAAATCTGTGGTAATAGATGCCTGTAATCCCAGTACTCAAGAAGCTAAGGCAGAGGGATTGCTCTAAATTTGAGACTATCCAGGGCTAAAGAATCTCAAACAACAGGAAGTTACAAACAATTCATCCTGTGATGAACGCAACTTCTTACATCCTTCCTGAGGTTACGTTTCAGGGCTCAGTAACACCAGTACAGAGACTGAGAAGAGCGGTGGGTGTCAGAACACACACACGTGCGCGCACACGCACACACACACACACACACACACACTCAGACGCACATGCAGTCACACACACATACACTCAGAAGTACATGCAGTCACACACACACACACACTCAGACGCACATGCAGTCACACACACATACACTCAGAAGTACATGCAGTCACACACACACACACACACACACGTGCGCACTGCATGCACACACACACACACATATTGCAGTTACAACAGTTGCAAACATTCCTGTTACACAGTGAGTAAACTTGGTTGTTAATTTAAGATTCCTCCTGTTTTATTTATGTGTGTGCTTATATGTCTCTGTGTGTCTGTAACTGCTTATGAGCACAGTGCACACAGAGGCCGGAAGAGGCACTGGCTCCCCTGGAGCTGGAGCTCCAGACTGTGTTGTGAGCCACCTGACCTGGGTGCTAGGATCTCAGCTCTGGTCCTCCACAAAAGCAGTATGCGATCTTAACTGCTGAGCCAGATCTCCAGCTGCTGGCTAGATTTCTGTCTACCTGACTCGAGCTACAGTCAGCCATTCATCTGAGAGGAAGAATCCTCCATTCAGAAGGTACCTCCATAAGATTGGACTGTAGGCAAGCCTGTAGGACATTTTCTTAGCTAGTGATTGATGGGAAGGGCCCAGCTCATTGTGGGTTGGGCCATCCCTAGGCTGTTGGTTCTGAGATCTTTAAGCAAGCAGGCTGCACAAGCCATGGAGAGCAAGCCAGTAAGCAGCATCCTTCCACGACCTCTTCATTAGCGTCTGCTCCAGGTTCCTGCCTTGCTTGGGTTCCTGTTCTGGATTCCTTCAGTGGTGGACTATGATGTGGAGTGCAAACCAAATAAACCCTTTCGTCCCCAGTTTGCTTTTGATCATGGTGTTTCATCAAAGCAATAGTAACCATAACTAGGACACCAGCACTTTGGTTTTTGGCTTGAGTTTTTTGTCGTTATTTGTAGGGGTTTTTTGGTTTGGTTTGGTTTTTGGTTTTTTTGGTTTTTATGAGACAGGGACTTTGGATGGGCCCAGGTTGTCTAGGAGTTCGAGGTTCTCCACCCTCAGCCTTTTGAGTGCTGGGTTTATGGGCGTGCACCACCGCCCTCAGCTAGAATAAGACCTTGATGGTTTTATCTGAGGCTAAGAGTGTGGGGCAGCCTTCTCTCCAGCTACTCTTCTGCTTGTCTCAGCCCACAGAACTTCCTTTGTATTTCTTACGAAGGCCAAACAGTCTTCCATGCTAATGCTCTTACAGATGCTTCCTTTAGATTTGACTGTTCTCCGTTCTCATGTTAGTGTTAGCTCAGTGTCACCTTCTCAGAAGGTGGCACTGTAAATTAGTCCCCTGTTATTCTGTCACGATACTCTAGTTCTTGCCTTCAGTACTCGGGCTTTTTCTTACCTTTTGTTTTGTTCCCAGGAGAGTACATCTCTCCGGCCCCAGCGACCTTGTTTATTCAGTTTCCCCAGAACCAAGGACTGCTCCTGGCTCAGGCAAGTGTCATGAGAGATCTATCACAGGAAAAATGTGAAAGAGTAGAACGAATCCTTCCGCTAAGTCTTTCTTTTTGACTGTGTATCTGTGTGAGCATGAGTATCGTGGTGTGCATGGAAGTCAGAGGATAACTTACTGGAATCCATTCTTTCTTCCCACCATGCAGACCTAGGGATTGAACTCAGGTTTTCAGGCTTGGCAGCTAATACCCTTACCCACTAAGCCACCCCCTTTCTGGTCCCCAAACTCGAGCCCTCCATTATGGTTTGGATGATAATGGTCCCCATAGACTCATATATGTGGATGCTTAGTTTCCATTTTGGTGGGCCATTTAGGAAGGATCAGGAGGGGTTTGTTGTTAAAGAAGGTGTGGACTTTGAGGTTTCTCTCTGCCTCTATCTTGTGGGTGAGATGTAAGCTCTTAGCCACTTCTCCAGTGCCGTGTCTACCTGCATACAACCGTGCTCTCTGCTATGATGGTCATGGAGCAACCTTCTGAAACGCTAAGCAAGTCTCCAACTAAATGTTTTATTTTTAAGTCACCTTGGTCACGGTGTCCCCTCACAGCAATAGTACAATGATTAAGACACCTTCTCTCATTCACCCTGTTCCCAGAACATCAGTCACTCTCAGATCCTGAAGTCCTTCCCTCTTCCAGGGACTCAGTTTACCCTGTCCTAAGGTGAAGATTCTTGAACGGCCAGGGCCTCAGCAGCCCGGCATGGAGCAGCTTCTCCCTCCAGCAGGTGGCGATATCGCCTCTTCTACTTGATTTTCCTCACACAGGACCAGGTGGTCTGGCTCTTCTGTAATCCCAGCCCCTGTGAGGCTGAGGCAGGGGGATTTGCAAAAAGTCTGTGGCCAGCTTGAACTACATAATGAACTCCAGATTGGCCCGGGCTGAAGAATGATATGATATGCTGTCTCAAAAAAACACAAACAAACAAAAAATCCACCTATCACCATTATGACAACAAAAATAAACCACAGAGGGCATGGAGATGTGGGGCATGATATAAAGACAGTAGACATCTGTAATTTTATTTAAAAAAATCCACAAACTTTAATCCCAGCACTCAGGAGGCAGAAGCAAGCAGGTCTCTGTGAGTTCAAGGCCAGCGTAGTCTACAGAGTTCGAGAACAACTAAGGCTACACAAAGAAACCTTGTCCCAAAAATGAAAATAAATTAACTTTATTTAATTTAAACACTAATCCAGTGCCCAGGAGGCAGAGGCAGTTTACAACAAACAAGCAAAAAAATCAGAGGCAAAAATAAACAAAAAATATACAACAAACAAAAACAAACAAAGCATACACTATTATCACCCACCACCAAATATCACGGAAGTCTTCCTTTTCTTTTCACAGAAATTTCACTTCCTAAATCCACTCCGTTTTAAAATTTTTATTATTTTCTATTAGTAGTATATGTGGTATGTAGTGTGTGTACAGTATGTGTGTGCGGTATGTGTGTGTGGTATATGTATATAGTGTGTGTAGTGTGTGTGGTATGTGTGTATGTTTAATGTGTATGTGTGCATGTGTGTGGTGTGTGTGGTATATGTATAGTATGTGGTGTGTGCATGTGATACATGTGTGTATGTAGTGTTTGTATGTGGTGTGTTATATATGTGTATGTAGTGTGTGTAGTATGTGTGTGATATGTGTGTGATACATGTGTGTATGTAGTGTTTGTGTGTGGTGTGTGTATATGTGTATGTAGTGTATGCAGTATGTGTGTGTGGTGTGTGGCGTATGTGTGTGGTATGTATATGTATATGTAGTGTGTAGTGTGTGTGTGGTATATGCATGTGTAGCATGTAATGTGTGTAGTGTATGTGGTGTATGTGTGTGTAGCATATGTAATATATGAGTATATAGTGTGTGTGGTATATGTGTGTCATGTGTATGTGTGTAGTATGTGTGTGGTGTGTGTGAATGTGTGTATAGTGTATGTGGTATATGTGTGTCATGTGTATGTGTGTAGTATGTGTGTGGTATATGCATGTGTAGCATGTAGTGTGTGTAGTATATGTGGTATATGTGTGTGTGGCATATGTAATATATGAGTATATAGTGTATGTGGTATATGCGTGTCATGTGTGTGTAGTGTGTGTGGTATATATGTGTACATTGTGTGTGTTTGTGTGTGTGTGCGTGCGTGCCAGTGCACTCATACAAGCATAAGTATGTCCTGGAGTGCAGTTACAGGTCAGAGGACAGCTTTCAGGGCTTGGTCATCTCCTTCCATCAAGATGGATCAAATACAGATCATCATTCTTGGCACAAGCGCCTTTCTCTATCTTTCCATCTCCATATCCCTGTGCTGAGGAGGGAACAGAGCTGAGAGAGATTCCTCTGGGGATGACAGGGAAGCTCTTGGCTCCACCCAGAAACCCATCAAACAAGGGAAAGGTCCCCGAGGATAGCTTCCTTTTTGTGAAGGAAGGACCTCTGGAGGGCCTGTCTCCACAGCTGGGCTTCTGAATGAGTGGAGGTTAGAGGGTTCTCAACGCTGTGTCCTGTGCGTCTGTGGAAAGACTGGAGCCTGGAGTTGTCCAGGCTTTCTCTAAGTCTCCAGGTCACCACTGACCTGGAGGTCAAAACGACTTGAGTCTTTGTGGCACTTCCTGAGGTGGAAGAGACTTGTGTTCTGTCCTCACAGTGCCTCTTGGTGCTGCCCTCCTTTTCCCTGTGAGGAAGTGGAGCCTTCAGATGCACTCCAAAACGTGGGGGGAGTGTGGTTGGATCCAGGTCTTTCTACCTCCTAACCTTCACTTGTCCCCCACTAACCACACTCTGTGGGATTGAGCTCCTGAGTCTGGAGGCAAACACCATTTTCTGATATTTTTTTCCTCCAGTCACTGTCCCTGAGCCCAGACTTGGAAGCATCAGAGGAGAAGACCCTGCTCCAACCAACACGGCCTTTCTTGGGGGGCCTGTGAGGAGATGGTCTAAGATGGTTATTCGCTGGCTTTGAGAGCTGGGAGACCAGCTCAGACTTGGGGGGAGTGGTTGATGTGTCTCCCACCTGTGACTGTGGGGGGACACATTATACATTTGCTTATCAATGAAATAGATTTATTGCAGTGGATTAGATGTTTGCTAACCGAAAAGCCCTATGCAAGCATAACAAGTTTCAGCTTCTGATTAACCCATGTCCAAGATCAGTGCCAAGCTCGTACAGCCCTAGGCGCTCTCCTCCCTACCACACTGTGAACACTGTAAACCCAGGGCAGAGAGAAGACTCCAGTGTCTTTGGTGTAGTGTCTGCTTTTGACAAGTGCTCAGTCGTCTAGCATAGTGCGGGCCAAAGAGTCAAATGGAGATATATGACTCTCCACTTCACTTAGAGATACCAGGGTTGAGAGGAGATCTAACCTGTGTCTCCTGCCACAGCCTCCTATCTGGGCTCCTTAAGCTCTCCCCTCCCCCCCCTTCCCTTTTCACAGTAGTGCACGACACCAGAGGTACCAAAAAGGCAAACTGGACTTTATTATAAAGTTGGCTACAAAGTCACCGCAGCACCACGAGGTGGCCACCTGGGCAAGCCTAGGCGGTCTGGCGGCCGGGTGAGTCCCGCACCAGGTACACGCACTCGTGCAAGCACACGTGTGACGGCAGATCTGCCTTCCTCCATCGGAAAGGAATGTAGCGTCTCTTCGCGCCCCCCACCCCAGGCGCGGGGCACAAAAGTCACAGGAAGGGCCGCCAGGGCGGCAGAGTCCGTCGGAATTGAAATCCCGTTACTGGTTTGTAGAGAATTCTACGTGGGTGTCAAGAGCCCCTCAGGGCACAGGCTAGCCCCAGGTGGGCCATGCCTTTCCCCCACCAAAGCCCAGGGGTGGCTTGGCCCCTAGGAGTGGAGAACTGGCCCAGGCCCATGGGGCAGCGCGGTGGGGAAGTGAGACTCCCCCATTTTCCGCTTGAAATCCATTCAAGGAAGCTCACTACGAGTGAATACAGATTGAAATGGAAATTGGGATCGCTCGAAGTCCCTTGATTTTAAAAAGTTGCTCCCCTCCCTTGCCCTCCCACCTCCCCCCTAAATCCTTCAGGGCCTGGAGAATCAGATATATCCCCCTCTGGCCCCCAGAATCCCCCCAACAGTCCGGGGGGGTGGAGAGCGGCTCCACGTCTTGATGACAATATGCCATACTTGACGACGTTAAGTCACAGACTTATTCAAAACGTTGGTTCCCCTCCACTTCCATCTGTGGGGGAAGAGAGAGAGAGAGAGAGAGAGAGAGAGAGAGAGAGAGAGAGAGAGAGAGAGAGAGAGTCAGTCAAGCTTATTAAGTAAAGGGTCCTTGGCTCAGGCCGTGGTACAAGATTGCTACGTTCTATGGACTTCAAATGAAAGGATCCCCAGGGTATCAGCAGATAAGAGGCAACATGGACTTATGGAAGGAAACTGTGGCCACAGCTTTGGACACACAGCACAGGGCCACCAGAATAGAGCTAGGGGCTTGGCACTGTTCTTTGTTTCTCCTAATTTTAACCAGCTGTTGCTCTGTGTCCCTTTTAGGGGAAGCATCAGCTTCTATCACTTTTTGTGTGACTTAAAGTTTCTTTAACTCTGGGGCCTTGATTATTTTCGTCTATAAACTGGGAGTGTTGTCTGGTCTAGGTCTCTCATGAGCTTTCAAACTTCTGCCTAGGGATCGTCTATCATCATATCCTGTATCACCTCCCCACCCACCATGTCTACTCATCTTTCATACAAAGTTTTGCATTGTTCTTACCCTCACTACTCTCCGTATAGTAGGAGGTGATATTGTTCTCTTAATAAAACAGAGTTTCGGAGAGGGGAGCTGATTCACCCAATCTATGCAGTGCTGGCTAGAGGAGCAGGGAGGGCTCTTGGACATTTGGGCTGGACCTACCTTCATGGAAGCTGTCTTGAACTTGGCTCTGGAGTTGATGCAACTCATCAGCAAACCCTTCATAGGGGAATGTTGAGACACCTGTCTCAAAGGCGGTTTCATAGGTGGCCAAGTCCTCCAGGAAGCTGTGATCTTCTGGGGACAGGTTGTTGCAAGGTGACAGGGTCCCTCCTGGGACCTCTGCCTCAGGATCCCCTGAACCCCATTCCCCATTGGGGTCTGGAGTAGAAAGATCCATGAAGATGTCTTCCACTGGCGTCTCTTCCAGGAATAAATTATCAGGGTCAACCAAGAAGTCCAGCTCCTGGCATTTCCAGGGTTTAAGATCCAGGCTAAGCACAGGGGGTCCAGCCCCTGACAGGGACAGGTTGGGGTTCAGGGGCTCCAGCCCTCCAAGTGGCTCCAGCCCCCCAGTGCCAGCCTCAGCTGAGAAGGGCCTGTCCATGCCCTGAGCCAACTGGCTGATCTGCTGGATGAGGCGATCTATCTCATTCTGCTCTTTCTCTGTGTAGTGGAAGAAACTTTGCTTGACTGGAGAGGCCTCAGGTGTGAGCAGGCCTTCAGGCACCAGGGGGACGTCCACAGAGAGGGGACCCCGGAGTTGAGCTAGGGCCAAGAGTGTACAGTCCCCATTACCAGGGCTGCTAGGACTTGGGGGCAACTTCTCATAGAGAAAACTGCATCCCTCCTGGGCGAAGTAAGTCTTGGTAGGATTAGGACTCAGTTGCTCTGGGAAGGTTTGGCTAGGACTGTTCAGATGTGCTTGGAATGCTGTGCTGGGAGGAGTCAGCTGCTCATGGGTGGGGCTACCCAGAGGTTCTGGGAACGTGGCAGTGCTGGGAAGCAGCTGGTCGGGGAAGGTAGAGGTGCACGGAGTCAATTGTTCTTCAAAGCTTCTGGCTGAGCTTTCAGTCAACTGTCCTTGTAGTGAACTGGTTAGTGGGTCTGGGAAGGTTGCACTGCTTGGTGTCAACTGTTCAGAGAAAGTCACCGTGCTTGGCGTCAGCTGTTCTTGGAGAGAGCTGGATGGAGGGGGCAAGTGAGTCTGGAAGGGTTCATGGAGGCTGAAGAGGAAGGCGCAGCCTCCTGGCTGGTGGGGTGTGTAAGGTGGAGTACACACCAAATCCTTGCTCAAGTCTGCTTGGAGGGAAGGCTCAGGCCTTGCAGGGAATGGCAGGTAACTGAAGTCCAGTTCTTTGGAGGGTTGGGCAAGCTCTTCTGATGTTGAGATCACACCTAGTTCAGGGGCCCTGGGGAAGCTGGCACTTCTAGGAGTCCCCAGGGCTGGTGTAAAGAGTGGATTAGAGCATTGCTCCTGGGAGAAGACATTCTCAGAGAATGAGGGTAGCACAGCTGGGGTTCCTAGGACATAGGCTGCCTGGGTGTTTTCAGAGTTTAGCTGCTGGCGAAGGCTCCAGGCTTCCGTGTCACTGGAGAGGAAAGAAGCAGCAGCTTGTGAGGTTTTACTGTCCATTACCAGAGTAGTTTTCTTCATTGCATTCCCTCTTTGCTGACCTCGGTTCCTCCTCCTCTCTCTACCCTCTTGCACCTTACAGCTTACCTGATAGGGTAGTTATTGGCAGTAATAGGGCCTTCTGGACCATCCGAGTATAGCATGCAGTAAATCCATGTCCAGCCTCCATGCTTGGCTTGAAGTCTCACCACCATTTCAGCCTGAATATCTCCATTTTCAGCCACTGGGGAGAAAGAGGGATACAGGATTAGAAGGTCCATCAAGCAACACCACCTACACACCCACCTTTCTCATCTCTACACTGAATTGAGGGGGCCATGACATATTCTCTTCTGACTACCCTAACCTGTACCTCTAGGCTCCCCTCCTTGACCTCATCACCCAGGGTTTCCTAACTCTGTCCTATTCTTGCCTTGACTTCTCATCCTCAAGTTCACTCTGTAGCCTCCAAAACTCCTGAACATCAGTTTGGACCACAGCCCATTCCTGGTCTGTCTCCCATGCTTTCTCCCAGCTTCCTGTTATCCGCAGCCTCTCAGGACACTCACACAGGCGGTAGTGTTGAGAAGAAGCGTGGGCCAGGTCCTCGGGGTGTAGCAGTCCATACCATGATTTACAGAGCAGTTCGCTGCGCTCAAAGCCCAGGTAGATTAGGACACTGGGAAGGTGGAAATGGTGAGGTCAACTTTCTGTTTTCCTTACTCAGAATGCATGCACCTCACTCCCTCCCATGTTCTCTGCCCACCTAAGCCCCATCCTCCCTGCCCTGAATCTAAGATCAAGAATCTAAGGTTCCCTTCTTTCTGGTTCCCCTTCTTACTGGAGTTTGAACACTGAGCTTACCTTTCAGAAATGTCCAGTAGGGCTAGGTCCTTAGCATGTCGGCTCTGGAACATGGCCAGGAAGAGAGAAGCAGGACCAGGACCAGGGCCAGGGCCGGGGCCGGGGCGGGGTCTTGGCTCCAGTGGGGCACAGAAAGCTGTGAACACGGGGTTTCCTGCCCAGTAGGCCCCAGGTGGGTGAGCATGGAATCGACCTCGAATAAGCACCAGTTTGTTGCCTGCACTCTGGCGCCGGAGGGACTTGGATGTGTTAAATCGACAACGGAAAAGGCGATCTAGGTGAGCAAAAGGAAAAACTGACTAAGAGGGTGGGTATCAGAAGAAGTAGATGATCAGAACAGAGCAGCAGAAGAATGGACTGAAGAAGCAAGAAGAGGTTCTTACCAGCATCCAGAGCAGAGGGCATGGTGAGCTGCTGGCGCACAGTGAGATGGTCAGCAGGGTCGATGATGTCGTAAATACTGTCACCCTGGGCAACCAGATCCACCTAGAAAAGAGAGGTGATCATTAGTGAAGGCAGAAAGAGCCAATCTGCAACCAATGACTTTTCTCAGGGAAGAATCTCCCACCCCACCTCCAGTAATTCTGTTTCCAGTAGCGAGCGGCTCATTTTATCCTACATGTGCCCCAATCTGAGATGCAAGGATTTTCAGTACTCACCATAGAGTGGCCCAGATGCTCGCTCACACTCTCCGACAGGTATAGCAACTTCCCCTCAGCTGTGAACACAAGTAGAAATCCAGGTAGTGCTGCCACTATGTCTTCAAGCTCTTGAGCAGAGAGAAGCCCCGTGGGGCCAGCCAAAGGAGTGCCTGTAGGGTGAGAAGATGGGGTAAGTCAGGATAAGACTCAGGGTCAACACAGAAATGAAGAGAACATCTTCTGAGTCTCAGAGAAGACACAGTAAATTCTCACAGACCTACTGCTGCAAACACCTGTTGACCCTATGCATGTGGATCTTGGCCAGGAAACCTGTTGCTGAAACTATCTAGCCAGGGTTTCGAGCCTGAAGGAAACCACGGCAGCCCTCAGCTGTCAGCACTGTGGACAGAGCTCTCCCGAAAGAACTGGAGTTCAGCACCGCGGACAGCGCTTGCGACTGCGCGGGTTTGGTCGTTTCAGCACCACGGGCAGCGCCGAATAAGAGGGATGGCTTCAGGACGTCGGACAGCGCTCCAGAGGTCTTAGAAAGACCCTCTCAGCACTTCCTAGCACATGCTGCTCTTCCCCATACTTTGCCTTTGCAGGCTGTCCCTGCAGCTTGCCAGGCTTCCTTCCTTGCACTCTCCGGATTCCTGGAGTGCCTCTGAGGTAATGGGAACCGGGATCTATCTCCTACAAATCCGGTGCTAGGACTATCGTTCAGGCTAGTCTAGATGGAGTTCAGAAGAAAAAGTAGGAAGTCCGGGATCCCCTCAAGTCCCTTCTCTCCATAGGCTTCCAGTACGCTGTCCTAGACTAGCGGCAATCTCAGCGCGTTCCCTCAGCTCCTCCATCCCTGGTCCCTGTCAGTCTAGTCTCCCGTAGCCCAAGCTTGCTCACCTCCAGCAAAGAAGACACCCTTGCGAGTGTAGATGCAGGCAAGACTCATGATGTGCAGGTAGGACAGCCGGACCTTGTCCGCTTCAGCCAACGGCAGCAGTTCCTTGAGGTTCCGAATCTCGGCGTTGATCTGGTCGCGGCGCGCCTTGGAGGCGCCCTTGGTGGATCGGTACATGACTGCCGGCCGTGGAGCTCCAGCTCCGGCTCCCGAACACCTGCGGTCCTTTCCCGATGCACCGGAGGCTTCCTCTTCCTTGCTTCCCGGTCTTTTCGCCCAGGCTCTTGCTCGCTCTCGCTCCACTCCTGGGCTCCGCTCGGCAGCGCTGCCCCCCTCGCCTGCCTCGATCCGCCTTATATAGCTCCTGACAGGCGTGGGGGGCTCGTTTTAGAGACGGGGGGGGGAGCGGGAGGCGGGAGGCTGGGCTAAAGCAAGCTGCAGCGGGAGCCACTGGCTGGGGAGGGGGGTGCTCCTCCTCCCTCCCTGGCTTCCGACGTCATCTCGTGACGTCGAACGGGAGAGGGAGGGGGCGGGGGAAGGGGCAGAAGGGAGGGTGCGGAGGGGGCCGGCTGGCGAGATCTGTGCAGAGCCAGGAATGGGGTGCAGGGACCCAGGTTTTCCATTGTATTCTATTGGGAGGAGGGACAGTACACGGGTTAGGGTGGTCTGAAGCCCTTATCAGGAGAGTTTGTAGAAGACAAGGAGGGGCTGCTATAAACATTGATTGTTTTTTCTAAGGAGGCAAAGGATGAGAAGGGGCTTGGTCCTCTGCCAATTTGCTGCCATCTGCCAGGCAGAGGTCAAAAATCACATGAGGGGCTTTCCTTAACTTTGGGGACCGGGCGAGGTCACAACTAGGGGTCTTTTCTGGGGCCTATTCAATCTGAAAGTCTCTTAGCCAGTTTCAAATAAATAATTCCTTCGCCTCCGTGACCTGGCCTGAGGGTCTAAATCTCCAGGATCGGGTGGAATGGTGGTCCTGTGGAGAAGAGACCACCTGAATTTGGCCTTGATCATATTTACTTAGCAGCACAGGAACACAAACATCTCCACTGTGGTGTGTTGTGAGTCCTCCTTCCTCTATTAGTTAATCTTTGCCACCTGTCGGGGAAACTGAGGCAGAGACCCAGACCTGGTTAGAATCTGAATGTGTATTTGAACCTCTCCCACGATCTCCTCCCGCTTGACAGCCCCCAAGGCGAGCTGTTCCCCCGCCCTCTTGCGAGCCCCAGTCTCTCCGGCGGGCTGGGGGCGGGGGCGGGGCCGGGGGAATCCCAGCTCCATATTAGGACAGGAATCCTCCGGCGGCTGCGGCGGCGGCAGCGGCGGGCGGGGCCTACCGGCCTCCGCACAGCTCTAGAAAGCTCTCTCCACCGCTTCGGCCGGGAAGAGGGGGAGGCTGCCAAGAAGCCAGGGTTTGCTGGGCCCTCCGTGACTGCTGCACCTACCCAAGACCCTTTAGTTCCGCCAGAGTCCCCTCCCCATCGCCCTCCAGTTCTTGTTCCATCTTTAGCGCCAAGGCTCCTCGCTCTGCCTGTCCACTTGTTACTGTGCGTGCGCGCGCACACATACACCTTTCCTTTTTTTTTTTTTTTTTTTTTTTCTTCCTTCATTGAGCGTTGGGCAGTCTCTCTCGGCTTTGTGGACCCCCATCCCCTACCCCTGTAATTTGCATCTTTGGTCTAATCGCCTATCATATCAGGCTTGCCTCGGTAGTGTGGTCTTTACATCACCCACCCCCTCTCTTCAGTCACTTACATGTGATTGCTGTCTACACAGGGAACGGGTGCCTTTTTTTTTTTAAATCTCACTACCATTTCCCAAAGGACTAGAGAAACTTTTTGATTGAAATCTCACTTAGAGCAGGAACATATAAAAGCAGTTTTAGAGTCGGAAAAACGAGACCATTTAAAAAGTTGGGGAAGAGGGACAGAACTGGCTGCAGAAAGTCACAGAGATAGAGATGGACTTTGACACCAAGGAGAAAAGTTTGTGGTCAAGAAAATCCCCGTTCTTCATGGAGAGGGGTGGTAGCAAGAGAGGCAATGTGGGGTGAAAAGTAGGGGGTATGGGAAGAGGGTACTTTGGGGAATGGGGCCATGGCTTACTAGTAGTTCATACTCCCAGCATGCTCAAGGCTTGAGTTCAATCCCTAGTAATACCAAAAGGAGGGTGGAAGAAAGGAAGGGGAGAACAAAGAGGTACATGGTTGTAGAGACCCTAACATGATATTTTGTACCATTTTTAGTACATATTGAAAGCATCTACATAAGAAACCATGTAGCTGGTGGTACAGCTAAAATAGAGAAAATGGTGTGTCTGTATGACACTGTCTCCAACCTTATGGGTTTCAGAGAAATGGTCTCTTCAGGATGTATGTCTCTCTTGCACGTTTCATCCTTATTAACTCTGTTATCCCCACTCAACAACCCCCCCCCGTCCCCAGTTCCATTCTCTTCCCTTGGTCTTTGGATTCTCTTTCCATATGCAAATCCAAGATGAGTTTCTAAATTTGTTTGTTTCCCAAAGCTGAGGATGAAAACAGGGCTTTGCTCATGCTAGACAATCATTCTATCTCTGGGGATCATCTCTGCCATGTCTTCCTCACAGACAGATGTTTTAAGCCCTGATATCTCCTTCACAATAAGTTGCCTCTCTGTGCTGGTTCCACAGCTGGTCTTCAAGCAGTTTGAGCAGACCTGCTGGGAAAGAAAGGGATGTTGCCACTGTCCATGGTGCTGAATGTTGCCTTGCCACTCAGAACGGCCATGGTCTGCCCGTAACATCAAAGCAGGGTTGGGCCTCTGGATAGACGAGATGGCAGCCTTATGCTGCCATCCTCCTCATTGAGAATACATACGGGCTATTTACAGGTGTGGGGGGGTCAAGACTCCTGGGCTCTAGGAATTAGTTAAGCTCGAGGAGAAAATTGGGCTCAGGGGAAGAATCCTTGAATTTTTCCAGGAGAATGGACTAGGGATAAGGAACTTTGGAAGGGGAGAAGGGTCTAGAAAGAGACAAGGGAGGAGGTAGAGAAGGGATCATCTTAGTTCGACTACTTTGATTCAAGTTGAGAAGCTCTGTGTGCCCCCAATGTCTCCTCTCCCTAGGCCAGCTCCCACTCCTCTTGCCTCCCACCTCCATGAAACTATTTTTAACTGTGCAGAACCAAAAATAGCCCAGCAGCAGCTTCAGGCCGTGGGAGAAGAGCTATTTATATCACCAGTGACGGTTCCGAAATAGCAAGCAGGAGGAGGGGGGCGGCTGGCACGCTAGAGAGCTCCTGGCCGCTGCTAAAAATACTGTCAGTGTGAGTCATCCTGGCCTGGCTGAGTCACCCCACTCTCTCCCCCCCAAGCGGCAGGCGGCGGCGGCAGCAGCAGCAGCAGCAAAACAGAATTGGAAGCCTGGAATGGGGGAGGCATCATAGCCTTCGGTTATGGGAAAGTGGGCAAGGGATGAGTTGGGAGAGGGGCTTTGGGGTCTGTGTGTGCATGCGTGTGTGTGTGTGTGTGTGTGTGTAAAAGCAATAGGTGGGGGTTACAAGATATTCACAGCCAAACTTACTGGGTGAGCATATAGCATTTGCAGCTCTGCCTTCCTGCTATAGGATGCTTGAACAATTGAAGGGGGAAAGTGTGGTGTGTGGTGTGTGTGTGTGTGTGTGTGTGTGTGTGTGTATGTGTGTGTGTGTGTGCACTTGAATGAGGCTGTGTTGCATATTCTGTGTCTGCATCCAAACCTATCTGTCTGGATGCACTTACCTATCTGCATCCATGTATCTGTCTGAATGTGTTTTGTAGTGAGGGTCTGCATCCTTGTGTGTCTACGTATTTGCCAGTACCTGCATCTGCGTTTTTATTTGTCTGTTTTATTTTTCTAAGTCTCTGCCTTTCTGTGCCGTATGCAGTTTTGTGGGGTTTGCTTAGTATATCTGTTTTTATAACTGTGTGTCTGTGTCCCTGTGTGAGTCTGCCCTGAGCCTTTTCTCACAGCGTTAGATGCCGGTGTTGATTGCTTCTGGGAGTTCAGTGCTCCTTTGGTTGCCCACTAGGACACCATTCACTGGCTTTTGCACCATGTATCCTTTGCTCACCTCTCTCCACCAAACGTCTTTTTTTCTAACTCTTAACCTCTAATCGTTTGCAAAGGCCTCTCTGCTGCATGCAATCTCTGCAATGGAGGAAAACAAGTTCATACGAACACCCCTTCTCTGGAACCATCCAGAATCTTCTCTGGCCTGCAGGAGTAAGTGGTTTTCCATCACTCCATATTTGGGGAGCTGAGAGAAAGGCTTTCTTTAGTTCTAAAAAAATTGCTGGTGTGGGCATAGGCATGTGTAGCACGCACATACACACAGACACACACACAACTGAGAGAATGAGAGAGAAAAAATATCAAGGTCCCTTCTTTACTGAGCAGAGCTCGCATCTGTTGCCATGGAAACCCACCCACTCCTTCCCCGAAAAACCACCAAGAAGAGGTGATGGCATCGTGAAGGGATTGGCTGATTCCTTTCTTTATTTTTTATCCGAAAAAGGACTTTTTATAGCAAGAGCAGACCATAAGGTCCTCTGCCCCTCTCTTGCATGGCTTTATTGGGGCTTTAGGGGGACATCACCCCTCAACCCCTATTAGAGAAATGATGCATCTTTTTCAGAGATTTTCCAGGAGGAAGACATCCTGAGCAGTTGGAATGGAGGATTTGATTCTTAAGAATACCATGGAGACTCCTGACTCCTTATCTTAAAAATTCGAGCAAGGATGTTGACAGGGGACTGTCAGCATGCGTGTGATATCTGTCTGCACAAGTATGCCTATGAGAAAGGGAAGGGAGGATGAAGCAAAGGAGAGGGAGGGGAAGGGAAGAGAGACAGAATGAGAGAATGAATGAATCACTTGCTAGGGCTTCAGAGATGAACCAATGCTGAAGGGGGCAGCACTCGGAGATCCTCTGAGCAGATGAGCAAGGTGACAACTTCCACTTTATGATTCAGTAGGTGGGGCTGCACAGTCCCAGTGGACCGGCTGTGGTTGCTTCATGGAGGCTCCAGGGAAGCTGGAACCAGAGCTGACTGTTCTAGGAGAACTCAGAGCTTTCTGCTCCTGACTCTGATCCCAGCCTGAGTCTCGAAGGCCTCTTGTGAGGCCTGGCACCGGCCACCGCAGCCATGTTGCTCCCTTAAGTGAACTCTAGCACCCTGCCAAATGCCTGGATGCTGGAGAGGAAGAGAGATCCCTTGTTTCTTCCTATGTTTGGCTTACTCCAGAAATGGGGTCACTGAGGACCACACGTTAGAAAGACGGACCAAGAATCTGACTCTAATGAAAGATCCAAGAAGGCTACCATCACCTTCAGCAGATAAGGATATGGCCTCATGTGCTGACTTAGTGCCACTCATAGGGGTGGACTAAAGGATAAAGAGACTTGCTCTGATCTCTTAGACACATTTTTTTATTTACCATGTGAGGAGGACACACGTGTGTCATGGTGTCTGTGTGTGTGGAGGTCAAAGGATAACTTGTAGGGATCAATTCTTTCATCCTGACACATAACCTTCCTAGCCACCCTATCCGCTCCTAAGGATAATTATCTCAGGGAGGGCTAGTGATTGACATTATTAGTTCATTCTGTAGTGGATGAGGTTAAGATTAGAAATGAACAATGACTTAAAGTCAGACAGCAAGGCGCTGGCAGCGCCGTCTGTAAGCTTCATTCCTTCCCACTCCAACTTATTCTCTTGCCTCATAGAACTAGACTGGGGCCTATACACTATAGCCCCAAACAAAACGTTCCCCTGTTCCTTTCCATAAATGAAGTTTTACTGGGACTCAAACCATTTGTTTACCTATAACTGGTGCCCACCCCATTGTCACATAGTCACAGAGTTTAGTACAGAAGGGACCAGAGCCCACCAAGCCCAAACACCTACAACCTGACCCTTCACCTGTGACCTGACCCTTCACAGAAAAGCTTGTCAACTTACAGCAGAGGTAAAGAAATAGCTTCCCCTCTTTCTTTACCCTCCCTCAAGTCCTGTACCCACTCTGCCCCCGTCTCAGAACAAACCAAGCTGTTACTTCCTCTCTCTACTCTCTTTACCTATCTTAGGGAGAAGAACTTGGGAAGCCCTTGCTAATGTCTAGCCTTCTTTGTAACAGTGAATGTATGGTCTCCCCATGCAAGAATGATTATGCATAACCCATTCCCGTGACAACATGAGTTCCAATTGACAATGAAAGGGCAGGTTACCCCGGTCCATCCTTAGTGTCTTGGGACTGCATTTTGGGAAAACAAATTGTCTCATATTGGAGGTTAAGCTGTAATCAGGAAGACCAATTTTACTTAAAGGGAGAAATGAGCATAGTATATGATTGGTGTCTCTAGTCTGACCCACGGGACGAATGTACTCCTTCCCAGAGAGTGTGAGCCATTGCTCAGAGTCGCACGGCCAGAACGAGATGAACTCAGAATTAAAACCCATGTCTCTTGAATTCCATGTTCTGTTTTTAAATCTAGACTTTCTTAATATATTGTTCTTTTGAACTGATAGACTTGCGGTTTCCTCAATGTTTTCCAGAAGGTTCTCTGGTAGTCGCCAATCCTGTGCTTACAGTTCACCACTTATGCAACGGCTGCTAGCCCTCAGGTAGTGCTGGCTTGTGCCTCACCGAGCTGGTTTCAGCTACGTCCCCACAGGCTGTTTTCCTTCTCCTACAGCCTTTTCATTGTGTGATCACTCCCTCAGCTCTACTCGCTCATGGGAGCACTCAGAACATTTTACCTATTTATGGTTATGAAATCAACAAATCTCCTGTGAAGAGGTACACGCTGACACCCACGCACAGAAATGGTCAGAGCCAGGGAAGTGGGCTGAGCAGAGGTGAGGGACAAGCAGGGATGGGGTGAGTAGGAGGGAGAGACTGGAACCTGGATGGGAAAATTGAAGGTATCTGGGCAAGGCTTGAGGACAGGGCTGACTGGAGAGGTCTACTCTAAGGAGGAGAGGAAAATAAATTCTGGACCACAGTTAAAATTCAGACCAGGGACCCCATGTGTCTCGGTGGCATGAAGATAGGATCCAAGGGGATGGCCCCTGCCCTCACGCTCCTGTCTGTATTATTCCTCAGTGAGGGAACTCTGTCCTGCTGACCTTCTAGTGGTGACTAGCATGCCCCCTCTGCCCTCACACCCGACCTGTGCCTCTTCCTCAATGCACTTTTTTTTTTAATTTGAGAGTCTCATGGACCCTAGTCCAACCTCCTCATACATAGCGGAGGATAACCTCGAACTGCCGAGCCTCCTGCCTCTACCTCTCAAATGCTAGAATTACAGGTGTGCCTCATTTGTTCCCACATCTGTTGGTCTTCACTGTCACGCTGGTTCCTTGCCCACCACCCCCACCAGGACCTAAGGCTGGCCACCATCTTGCCAGCATCTGTCACGGGGATGGGCAGGAAGCAGGGACTATGAGAGGGGATGTCATGTTCACTATACACAGTTGTGGGATGAATTAGGGCCAGCCTCTCCGGTGGATGCTGACAGTGGGAGGGGAGACACAAGCTTGGCTTTAACATCAGGGAGCTTCTACACTGGTAGGAGGAAGACGATACCAGCAAGCCATTTGAATGAGATACTGTCATGAAAGGGGCATCTGGGGTTCTTGGGGGCTGAAACATGAGGGAAGACCAAGCCAAGAGATGGGGCAGAAGGGAGGTATGTTTGAGCTGTGTTGCTCAGGAGTCAAGTGGCCAGCTGACCAACTTGTCTGTGCTGGCTGGGTGGGGTAGGGTGGGATGAACTGGAGCATGGTCTTATGGCTTGATGAGGTGTGGTGGGTAGCAGGAGCCAAGGTAAACGCTAACCATTAGTTAGATGGGAATGAGGCAGTACTGTGAGGCAGGCGATGTTTAGGCTCCCTTAACCAGCAGATATGACTGCAGGAGCTATGCTGGGAACGGGCTTGAGATGAAGTGGCCAGGCTTAGCCTTTACCCATCAAGGATAAAGTCAAGAAGTGTGGGAGCAACCTAGACCCCCTCCCAGGCTGCACAGTGACCCTCTCCCTACCCTTCCTTCTCCCCCCCTTTCTGCTCTTTTAGGCAGCTCCTTCCTTTGTGCTCTCTGAAGCCCCTGTGCACATATGCACGCCCCTTGCCTCTCCCTGCACCTGACTCTCATTTTCTGCAATATCTCGGCTCAAGCATCACTCCAGAAAGTCTCTGTCAGGTCCCAGCTATAGGTCCCCAGGCTCCCTGTGCTCTGTTGCCAACTGTGAGAGTGACAATTTTACATTTTGTTCCATTGATGAATTTGGCCATTGTCTTCTCTGGCTTGCATTGGAACCCTCTGGGTAGGAACCATAACCTCTGTCCACCATCAGCTTGGAGCAAAGTATTCCCTGTGTATTCGTAAGAAAAACTGAGAAGATGCAAAGAATGATGATAACTCTCCTCAGGGAAGAGAAGGCTGAAAGGGTGTGGTTTGTCATATTCAGAATGGAAGGGCCAGCAAGATGCTAATCAGGTAAAGGCACTTGCTGCCAAGCCTGACAGCCTGAGTTCAATCCCCAGGACCCTCACAGTGGACAAAGAGAACTGACTCCCATAAGTTGTCCTCTGATTGCCACGCATAGACCACGGCACATACCCACTCACAGGAATAAACACAAAATAAATAAAAAGGTGATTAAACAAATAAAGAAGGGTTTGAATAGATCGGATCTTCACATAGAGGCTGGAAGACAGCCAAGGCAGAGAAGGCAGGAGGGTGGGGCTGGAAGGAGGTCTTGCCTCCATTACAGACCGTGACACTGGTGAGCGAAGGAACTTAGACTTGTGTGCCTCAGTTTACCAGTGTATTAAAGAGAAAAGGGAAGAGGATAATAAAATTTATATTAAAGCTTTGACGAAGAGACAGGTGAACCAATTTGCCGAAACACTCAGAACAAAGCCATAGGCATGGAAGGAACAAAGTAAGTGTTGGGCCATGCCATGGGAATGGCCATTATCTTAAGGAAAATAGAATTTTGAATAAGGCCAAACAGAAGTGGCTCAATGGGTTCACGGCCCTGTGTGCTTCCTGCAGCCTTGGTCTGTGAATGCCTGATGGAGATGGCCAGAGTAGGTGCTGGTCTCCAAATAAAAGAGCAAAAAGTCAATGGGCCTTGGGGAAACTGAGGTATGCACATCTAGTGACCCTGACTCTTCCTGTGTATCCGTGGGCATCCCATATCCCTCCAGTACAGAACAGAGCATCCAAGACCAGTCCTAGTCTATTCTTGGGAGTCGACAATTGCAACCCTTGGCCATCTTTCATGTTCTTACCCAGCTTAAATTCTGGCTCCTGTTTCTCAGAGTTGCCTCTGACTGGCACCACATCACTTCCTCTTCTACCTAGGTGCACAGACACCATCCTGCTGGCCACCACAGACGGAAGCTTTATACTTGTCTGTAACATCCCCTGAGTGTGCCTGGTGCCATGGAGTTTACAGGTGAGAGGATGCCCATGCCTTGTGTATCTGGTGTGGGGGTCAGCTCATTGGAACCCCCAGAGCAGACATGACATGTGGGCTGATCACTCCTATTAGCCCTAGGTATGCAGAGGAGGCATCTTCAGGGAGCCCAAGAGAGGCCAGGAAAGATGGAGGGGTTTCAGAAGACTCGGGGGATCAGAAACAACCAATAGGCCTGGTCCAGAGTCAGAAAGGAAGACCTAGGAGCGTCCAAGAATAGACTCCAAGAGCAGAGAGCTGGGGACTCCCCCACCCCTGCAAATGTTGCAACCACAGTTGGCTGAGCCATGGTAAGAGGCAGAGAAGCAGCTGCTCTGGCCCGTTGCTGGAGAAGCTTCTGGAACTAGGAAGAGATGAGCACTGTGTGGGGGAGGAGGCGACACCAGGAAGCTGCGGAGGAAAGGACCATCTGGTGAAGGGGAAAGCTCCTGAATGGCCCAGCCCTGGCTGAGGAGTCCTCTGCCAAGGATTCCGAGATCTGGGATGAAGAGGAAGTGAGCTTAGCCTCGGTGCCAGAAGATTGTGTTTGAGGCAGAGTCCCAGGCAGGAGAATCAAGAGACAAGGCTTCTGGGCCTAACTCTGTCCACTGCGGGTATCATGCAAGCCCCTTCTCCTCTATGGGCCTCACTTTCCCTATTTGCAATGTGAAAGAGCATCAGAACGCTTGGCCATAAAGGGTCATCCTCCTGTATCTGGCCTCCCGAGCATGACCTATCCAGGTCCCACTTTGCCCCATGCCCCTCAGGCTTTGGAATTTGAATACTGCAATAAAACCCAGTTTGGGGTGGAGATGAGCCCATGTTCGCAGTGCTAGGGTCTGAAAGGACCTAAAGCCTTCCAGGGGACCACGCCTCTCAGCTCTGGGTGAACAGAGTCACCTGGGCTTCCTCAACGACAGGACTGTCTGGACTTGGGAAAATGAATACTGAGGCTGTGTCTCAATGGAAAGCAAGCAGTTCACTGACTTTTCCCCTCGTTAGATCCAACCCAGCCAGGGTCTTTCTTACAGGTCTGTGCCTGCTTCATCAGGGCACTCACCATTGGAGGAATCTGACGGGGTCCAAAATGCACAAACAGACCCCTGGTCTCCTCAGAGCAGTGCGCATGGCCAGTGCCTGAAGTCACTACCGTCTGCAGTTTCCTTAACTTCAGTCTTGTGGAAGGAAGACAATCCTCTCAGCACGGCCCCTCAGCCAGCCCAAACACCCGTTTTCAGAGGCCCAACTGAAGTGGGAGTTCCTTGGAGGTCATCTGTCTTGGGTGACTGAGGGCTTCTACAGAGTAAACTAACCCAAGGGTCATGTCCACAGGAGAGGTAGATCCTGAAACAGGTCTTTGGTTCACACACAGCACAGTGACCCTAAGTATTTTCCAAAAGCTGGGCTCTGAGGTGAGGAGGCAGAATTCTGGGTTCTAATCTCAACAACAAATATACTGTCTTGCCTTGTGACCTCGGCAAATGATGTCTCTTTGAAGACTGCCTTAGTTTCTCCCTTTGTGCATTGAAGGTGTGGCCCTGGCAATGGGTGCCCCTTGGACGCACCATTCAAGCCCCAGAGAGCTACACTCGGAACCACAAATGTCGATCTAGGTCAGATCCACTCTGAGTCCCTAACCCTAGACCTGCAGATGTCTGGAAATTGCACATCTCCTCCGGAATGGCCAAGTAGGTCATGTCCCCTGTCAGGTAATCATCGGAACTAGGCAGAGGGTCCAAGGGGCTGGGTCCACATGGCTCTGGGGAGTGTCCAGCAGGGCCACATTTCCATCCAGAAGCCAAGTGGCACTTGTAGGCAATCTAGGAGAGGTTTGACTCCAGAAAGTTTCAGAGCTGGTGGGCTGCAAGAAGCCTTCAGTGGAAGCAGATGTTTGTAAGCAGCGACCTGGTTGTCTGGTCCTGAAGTTCATGGGATCCAGAAGTTTGTCCAGAATAGTCCAGAAAACCCACCTAAGACCTGAAAAGATAGCATAGCTGGCACCAAGGTGGAATCACCTAGCCCTTGGCTGGGTGCAGGGCAAGGGACAAAGATGAATACAGTATTATCTGTAGTCACAGGTGACTGATCCAGGATCAGGAAGCCAGGCTCCCCAGTCTCAGGCTTATACTCCTCCAGGAACTAGCCATGTGACTCTAGCCAATCATTACTCTTCTCTGTGCCTCAGTTTCCCTTTCAGTTTAATGAGAGGGTTGAGTTTTCCTGAGATCCCAGTCTACTTCAGACTAAGCCCTAGGCTTAATCAGAAAGCTGAAGGGAGGCCCAAGGGCCTTGAGGTCCTCACCTGGTGTTGTCCCTCTGTGGCCTTGTCCGTAGTAGAATCTCCAAGCACGGATAGGCCTGGCATCTTGTTTGCTTCCAAGGTTTCTATAAGACAGTCTCCTCTGTTGGGGGCGGGGGGCGAGGGGTTAAGGGCAAGACCTCCTCTCTCCAAGGTTGAAATGTCCCCCACAATGATGGAGGGCATTACGATGGGCATGGGGTGGAGCGATGGCTCCGGGGGGCTTCCAAGGCCGGCCAGAACTCTACCGCTCAGGGGGCGGGGGCAGCTCCTGAGCTCTGGCGAAGCCGCCACTCTGCCAGTTGCCTTAAAAAGGCGCCAGCGCGCGCGCATCAGCAGAAGGGCTGCGGCTCTCTTCCAAAATAGGCAAGAACTGGGAGGCCGCGAGAGAAGAGCTGCGAGGAGCGCAGACGTCACGCAGGGCCTCCCTCCCCCGGGCCACCCCACTCCGTCTGCATCACGTTGCCATGGCAACAGAGTGTCGCGGTTAGCAGATGAATGAGCCGCAGCAAGCAGAGGAGCCCGCAGAGACGCGCGCCCCCTCCGCGGTCAAATAACAAGACTGCAGAGTGAATACAGCAGGCACTACCCAGAAAGAAAGAGTGCCGGGGCCACTCATTCCCCACTGTTCCTACTGTGTCCAGAGGCCTGGGGGCTATTAGCTCTAGGCATCTACGACCTTATGGTTCATTGCCCCTCTCTTCCCAGGGTTCCCCTTCCCTCACTCAATTTCCCAAGTCTGGAAAACCTGACAGCCTGTCTCTTAGCGCCACTCTATGGCGGATCATGAAGCTACGTTAAATGGCTGTGACTGGAGTTCTCGCCGTCTATGTCGCCCTCTGGCGTTCGCGCGGGAGAAAGCATAGGCGTAGCTGGGCGATTTATTGAAGCTGTGGGGAGGATTCATAGGAAGTGAATGGCATATAGTACGATGGTAAGCGCTTTTCCATACTGCAGATTACTGTTACTGTTACAGAGGAGAAAAATCGAGGCTGAGAGAGCGGGCAACTTTGCCCAAGAAACTACAGCATCAAGGGGCAGTGCCTCCTGAACTCATCACAGAATTAAAAAGTGATTGTGACCCTCTTTCACATCTACGGTCTCTTGACCCGCCTCACAGTCCCTTGGGGTAAGCAAAACCGGACTCCTTAAAATTATTCCCGTTTCACATGTAAGACTGAGACTCAGAGAAGTGAATGGCTTGCTGGAGAGAGTGGAGCCCAGGTCTCCAGACTACCGATCTCAGAATTGTGGACAAGTTAACTGAAGTCTGCCACTTCTGTGAGACCTTACCCGCCTAGGAAAGAGGGTAAAGAGTTCTGTAATTAATAACGCAGAGCTCTGATCAGAAGAGGGGCAGGGAAACTATAGGGAATTATAGAGAACTATAATTGTGGATGTGCCACATATTTTAGTGAGGTTGTTTTACAATGCTACCTGCCTGCCTATCCTGAATGCTCTACAGGGCCCCTCCTTCCATCAAATGATGTTTTGAGCAGACCTGCCTAAATGCCATTGGGTAATTCCTCCAGGGCCGGACACCTCCTTGCTATTCTTAAACAGATACTGGTTCTGCACGTCTCTGGATGTCAGCAGTTTGTTCTTACAAGCTTGTATTTGGAGCATTATCAAGTTTTGTTGTACACTTTGGCCATGCGATTGGGGTTTTTACTATCTAGTTAGGTTTTGAAGTGGTGATCAACCCCATTGCCTTTCTTGCTGCGTCCCATGTTTTGTTTGTTAAGTTACCCTGCCTGTCCTGGAACCCATTATGTAGACCAGGCTGGCCACAAACACTCAGAGAACCACCTGCCTCTGACTCTGAAAGATCCCCGAAGAGAGACCCTTACTTAAGTCTCGGGAAGTCGCAGACCCCAGACACAGAGAGACCATTTTGGATGTAATATGCAAAGGCGAGGTTTATTACGTAGATCTATTACGGAGATCTCCCATGCAGGAGACAGAGGAGTCGACCCTGAGAGGCTGGGAGAAAGGGTATTTAAAGGGAGAAACCACAACCCAAGAGGGCAGGGGTGGTGTCACTGGAAAATCACAAGAAGCTTCCTGTCTCTCAAGATTGCTTAACTTTGTGTTCCCTTTAGTTCCTAGGAGAAGCTTCCTGCTTCTCAAGGTTGTTCTCTTAAGATTCTAATCTAACTTTATGGTCAGCTAGTTCCTGGAAGAAGCTTTCTTTACTAGGTCGGGATCACCTATCTAAGGGCCTTATCTTAAACCCTTTTATCTGGATCTTGGGGGAGCAGGCTCAAGAAATGGGACCTTTTACTTACAGTAGAGGGCAGGGTCTGGAATTTGAGGTATTTAGGGCTTTTTTAAACTTCTGACTTCTTAGCTGCATTTTTTAATTCTTTCAACTCCTAAATGGGATTGAAGGTGTGCACCACCATGCCCAGCTCCCCGTTGGTTTTTAATTGTTCTATTAAAAAATATGTATTTATTTTTATTTTAAATGCGTGAATGTGTGCCTGCATGTGTGTCTATGTGTATACAGTGACCATGGAGGTCTGGAGGAGGGCATAAGATGAAACTGGACAGTTGAGAGTTGTCCTGCTGGGAATAGAACCCTGGTCCTCTGTAAGGCAAGCACTCTTAACCACTGAGCCATCCCTCCAGCCCTTACCTTTTTTTTTTTTTTTTTTTTTTTTTTTTTTTTTTTTTTTGGAGCTGGGGACTGAACCCAGGGCCTTGTGCTTGCTAGGCAAGCGCTCTACCACTGAGCTAAATCCCAACCCCGAAGTGTGCTTTTGAGCCCAGTATTTTATCACAGCAGAAAAGAAGGTGGGACAGAGCTCATGGCAGGGAAGGAATGGCCGTGGCTACAGTGTCTCATCAGTCAGGAACCCCAAAGTTTGGGCTGGAACCAAAGTCAGCTTACAATCCAAAAGGCCCACAGGACTGACTTCTCCCAGGTAGACCCCTCTTCTGGTTCCACGACCTCCCAGAGCAGTGCCGTGAGCTGGAGATCAAGTGTTCAAATACCTGGGCCCTAGATAGGATAGGTGTACGTAAACCATATTATAATGGTGTATGTTTTGGCGGTGACTGCTTAGTTCAAGTTTCTTCCACCAAAGCCTGGGCTAACTATTGTCAGTGGAGCCAGGTCTAGTAAATTCTTACAATCCAGCCACTATGAGCCAACACGTTGCAGTTAGATGCTGGGTAGAGACTTTTTTCCCACATTATACCTGCAATCAGTTAGCCAATCTTTGTGGCACTAGGCAATTTAGATATGTCAGTTACTGAGTTTTGTATCAGTTAGCTATGGCTTTGTAACGAATACCCGTGCCACAATATAGTAGCTTAAAATTCTTCTATTTTTTGTTTGTTTGGTTTTTTTTGGGTTGGTTGGTTTTTGGTTTTTCAAGACAGGATTTCCCTGTGTAGCTTTGGCTATCTTACAATTTTCTCTGTAGACCAGGCTAGCCTAGAACTCATCTATCTGCCCTTGTCTCCTGAGTACCGGGATTAAAGGCATGCACTACCACTATCTAGCCAAAATTCTATACATTTTTTCCTACATATAAGCCGATAAACTAGCTAGGAAAATCTTCTAGTCTTAGGTATATTCACTGTGATCAGTTGTGCGCTAGCTGGGGTCTCTCAGATGTTTGGGCGTCTGCTGTCTGTAGGCTGTTCTGCCAGTGGGATGGTTTGTATATGGTTGGCTCCAGGGAGTAGTGAAAGAGTGTACCCCAAAACGGGGAGCTGCATCTCTCGCTCCGATCTCGGGGTGGGGTGCCCCCAGGAATCACGAGTAGCCATTCTTGATGTAAAAGCACGAGGTAGCTTTATTAACTAGATCCCGGTCTTAGCGGATCCCGGCTCACACGATCTCACACAGGAGACAGAGGAATCGACCCCAGCTTCCAAACTCGGGGGTTTATATAGGAAGGCTAGGGGTTTGGCAGCGTTACACACGATTGGCTAATTTCATGCGGCTATAAGTGATTGGCTCATTTAAACATGGCAGTGAGATTACAGTACAGCAGGAGAGTACGTATTGACTGGAGCATACAGGATTTTAGGAGCTAGGGGTGTATCAGGGTTTGAAGGACATCTGGTTAAGGTGTGACTCTGAGTAAGCTGGGGGAGGTGCCCTTCTGCCAGATGGTTTGGGTCAGTCCTGATAACTCGGGCTGGTTCCTGCATTCCTTTCCTTTATCTTTATGGTCTGTTAGTCCTAGCGGCAGGGCGGGGCTGCCTGGACTTGCTTTTCAGTGTTTAGTCCTCAATCTGAATTTTCTTTTAACTTCATATTTTTAAACCTTAAATCTGTATAATTTTCCTTTCAGTAGCACTATTAGGAGGTGTGGCTTTATTGAAGTAGGTGTGGCCTTGTTGGAGTAGGTGTGTCATTGTGGGTGTGGGCTTTAAGACCCTCATTCTAGCTGCTAGAAGTCAGTCTTCTGTTAGCTGCCTTAGGAACAAGGGGTGGAACTCTCAGCTTCTCCAGCCCCATGTCTGTCTGGACACTGCCGTGCTCCCACCTTAATGATAATGGACTGAACATCTGAGCCTGTAGGCCAGCCCTAGTTAAATGTTGTCCTTTATAAGAGTTGTCTTGATCATGGTGTCTGTTCACAGCAGTAACTAAATTAGGCGGTCTAGGGATAAGACAGTTGAATTCTCCTCTACATGGTTTCTCTTCCTCCAGTGGCCTAATGAAACCTTGTCCACATGGAGAGACAGGGCTACTAGGAACAAGTCACATACAAAGCTACTTGTTGAAGCCAATTAATAAGACCAGCACAATATCACCTTTTCACATTCTTTTTTTTTCCTTCGGAGCTGGGGACCAAACCCAGGGCCTTGAGCTTGCTAGGCAAGCGTTCTACCACTGAGATAATCTCCAACCCCACCTTTTCACATTCTATTGACCTTACAAGTCATAGGTTTAGCCCAGAGTCTGAGTAAGACAAAAAAAGTACACAGGTAAAACGACCAGCATGGATTCAATTACCCCACCACGGACCTGATATGTTTCCATAGGCAGCTGACGATGTTGACAGTGAAGTATCCCTGCTCAACCTTTGATGTGCAGTGGGGTACACTGTAGTGCAACCTGCCAATATACTTTAAATATATTTTACATCTATTTATTTATCTATTTATTTAGTGTGTGTGATGGTTTGCATAGGTTTGGCCCAGGGAGTGGCACTATTAGAAGGTATGGCCTTGTTGGAGTAGGTATGGGTGTGTCACTGTGGGTATGGGCTATTGTCAGACCCTCTTGGGTCCCCAGCAGGGTTTGACCCCTGCTGAGCCCTGCTGATGCATAGAAACCTTTTGTTCTTAACAAAGGTCCATGCATTCCTGTCTTTTGTTCTCTGTCTTTGTTCCTGGGACTTAGGCTGCTCTTCCTGAATTTCTCTCCAGTAAATTTGGGTCATGTGTTTGGTCTTTTGTTCCTGAAGCCTTAAGCAGGGTTTTCCCACTGTGCTTCCTGGAATCTTCCTGCCCGTTGAACTTGGGGTATATATTCAGTGAATAAAGCTACAGAATTGGCATTCTCTCTTAACACAAAAGACCTGCATATGTGCGTTTTTTAATCCTGCAGGCTTACACCCAGTTCTCGGTGCTGTGTCGGTGCGGGCATCGACAGGCTATAACACCTTCACCCTAGCTGCCTGGAAGCCAGTATTTTGCTAGCAGCCTTCAGATGAAGGTGTAGAACTCTCAGCTCCTCCTGCACCATGCCTGCCTGGATGCTGCCATGTTCCTGCCTTGATGGTAATGGACTGAACCTCTGAACCTCTAAGCCAGCCGTAATTAAATGTTATCCTTTATAAGAATTGCCTTGGTCATGGTGTCTGTTCACAGCAGTAAAACCCTAACTAAGAGTGCGTGAGTGCACAGGGCACAGTTACTTGTGGAAGTCAGAGGACAACTTGTGGGAACTGGTCCTTTCCTTCTACTAAACGGGCTCCAGGTGAAGCCACTGAGTCATCTTGCTGGCAGAATACTTACTGGTGTGTGTGTGTGTGTGTGTGTGTGTGTGTGTGTGTGTGTGTGTTATATTGGAGGTCAGGACCTTTCTATGTAGCCCTGGCTGTCTTAAAACCCAACTATGTAGTCCGGGCTGGTCTTGAACTCACAGAGATCTCCTTCCTCTGCCTCCCAAATGCTAGGACCAAAGGGGTGTGCCACTGTAGTCCACTTTTTATCTATATAAATATTTTGAGCGGGTTCTGAATTCTCAATAGGCTTTACAAGTGCCATCTACAGTAGAAAAATTGAATCCACAGAACTTAACCACTAGCAACTGGACGTCACTGCGGTGGCTTGCCAGTATCCATCAGCTTGCCTTTAGCTGCAAACAACAGAAAACTATCCTAAAGCGGCTTTTAAAAAACATTAAGCGAGGGAGAATGGTTAGTGCATGCCTGTATACCTATGTTTGTGTGTTCCCCCTGCTCGTGTGGAGAAGCCAGAGGCTGACATCTGTGTCTTCCATTGCTGCGCTTTATTTTGTGGGTGAGGAGGAGCAAGGTTTTGCTTGCATATATCTCTCTACCACCGTGCCCACGAAGGCCAAAGGAGGCCATCAGATCCCCTGGAATTGGAGTTAGACATTTGTGAACTACCATGTAGATGCTGGGAATAGAACATGGGTTTCTGGAAAGATCTATCTATCTATCTATCTATCTGTCTGTCTGTCTGTCTGTCTGTCTGTCTGTCTGTCTGTCTATCTTCCTTCCTTCCTTCCTTCCTTCCTTCCTTTCTCTTTCTTTTTTTTTTTTTTTTTCTTTCTTTCTTTAACGACCTACCTGCATTATACCTGTAGGCCAGAAGAGGGCCCCAGATCTCATTACAGATGGTTGTGAGCCACTATGTGGTTGCTGGGAATTGAACTCAGTCACTGTTCTTAACCTCTGAGCCGTCTCTCCAGCCCCACAGCCTTACTCTTTGACCCAAGGTTTCTTCTCACTGAACCTGAAGTTCACAGTTGTGGCTGAATGGGGCTGGCCCGAAAGTCTCCGGGATCCCTGTACCTCTGGCTACCCAGTTCCAGAGTGGTGCACATGTGCGGCTGTGCCCAGCTTTTTTACGTGTGCTAGGGATTCACACTCAGATCCTGATTGCACAGCAAACACTTTACCCATTGAGCCACCTCCATGCCTTGATCCTTTCCTTTAATTTTTAAAAGATAATTTAAGGATAATCCTATTTATGTACGGGTGTTTTGCTCGCATGCATGGCTGTGCACCATCTGCATGCCTGGTCCCCACAGAGGCCAGAAGAGGGTGTGGATCCTCTGGAACTGGAATTGCAGACAGTCGTGAGCTCCCACGTGGGTTCTGAGACCCAAACCTGAGTCATCTAAAAAATAATAATAATTTTAAAAAGCACCTAGTCCTCTTCAGCAATGAGCTAGCTACCTCACCAGCCCCTCTTTAATTTTTTAACATGTATTTTGTGTGTGAGTGCCACAGCATATATGTGGATGTCAGAAAACAACGTGTGGCAGTCAGTTCTCTCCTTCTACCATATTCTGGGGTCTGGAGATGAAATTCCAATTGTCAGGCTTCACGGGGCCTTTCCTCTCTGAGCCTTCTCAGATCTCTTTCTTATATGAGGGGCCTTTCTCTGCACGATCCTGCAGACTGGCCATTTGACCTTTAGACCTACGCTGTGGCCCACTAAATGCTCCAGGAAGGTAAGCTGTCCGGTAGCATCAGGGGACTGTTTGTGACGGTGATGTGACCCACGTTAGTAAGAGCTTGCATGCAACAGGAAAGGAAGTGGAGGCACTGGCTCCACTCCTGCTGGGCTGCTGTGGGTCGCTGGTGTTTCTCTCAGACACAAAGCTCCTGGGGCACCCCTCTCCATGGAGCCCCCTTTCTAGGTTCAGGCCCAGGCAATGTCGAAGGCATCAGGGATAGCTAGTTTGGCCCTTGATTCTCTAAGTTGGTACCTGTGTTGGTCATCTGTTTACCCTCTTTGACACTCGATCTACTTTCCACAGTCCCCTGGATGGAGCCCTTCTCTACAAATCCTTCCTAATGGCCCCTTGGCTAGAACTGACCCAAATGTTCGTTCATTCCTGAATCCAAACAAAATGGCAGAGAACAGTAGTGGTCAATGACTGTAGAGAAAATGACAGTAATGGAGGATTCGTACATAAATCCAACATAGTCAATATCGCTAGAGAGAGGATGGGAAAATAAGCAAAAGGTAGAGGTGGAAGCAGGCAGATCTCTGAGTTCAAGGCCAGGCTCTTCTACAGAGCAAATTCCAGGACAGCCAGGGCTACACAAAGAAATCCTGTCTGGGAATGGGGATGGGAAGAGAAAAAAAGAAAAGAAAAGATAGAAGAATGACTTTGTTTACATGTGAAGTGGCATCCAGAGCCAGGAGTGGGGACACAAACTTCTGACCCCAGCACTCTCAAGAAGAGCAGGGTGGATCTCTGTGCATCTGAAGGCAGACCAGTTCTCATAGCAACTCCAGGACAGTCAGGGAGACACAGTGAGACCCTGTCTCAAAAAAGTAAAAAGCAGGAAAAGAAGGAGGAAGGAAAAAAGAAAGAAAAGAGAGAGAGAAAGCAAGAAGTAAAGAAAAAAGAAAAGTCGTGCAAAGCCTCCATGGGAGGAGAGGGATCCCATGAAGGGAACAAAGATGAAACCTGCAGGCCCCGCGGTTCAAGAACGCAGAAAGATGCCCATGCATCTTGACTGGGGATGCGAGATGGCTAAGCAAGTAAAGGTGCTTGCTGTCAAGCCCAATGACCCGAGTTCCATCCCCAAGACCCCCAAGGAGGAGGAAGAAAACCAGCTCCCATAAGTTTCCATAAGTTTCCCTCTGACCGCCACATGTGCACCCTGCCTTTGCAGGCATCTTCACACACACACACACACACACACACACACACACACACACACACACACACACACAAATGTTTGAAAGAGCCCGGTGTCCACAAACACAAACCCACAAGACATAAGACACGCCTCACATGGGGGTTGGGGATTTGGCTCAGTGGTAGAGCGCTTGCCTAGGAAGCGCAAGGTCCTGGGTTCGATCCCCAGCCCCGGAAAAAAAAGACATGCCTCACGCAAATGCAAAGGTATTATCCAATCATTTAATACGTATTTATTCAAAAGCCTGCTCAGGATAAACAGAGTATGAACCAGATAAAAGTCTCCACCTTTAAAGAATTTATGTTTTGGGCTGGAGAGATGGCTCAGTGGTTAAGAACACTAACTGCGGGGTTGGGGATTTAGCTCAGTGGTAGAGCGCTTGCCTAGCAAGCTCAAGGCCCTGGGTTCGGTCCCCAGCTCCGAAAAAAAAGAACCAAAAAAAAAAAAAAAAAAAGAACACTAACTGCTCTTCCAGAGGTCCTGAGTTCAAACCCCAGCAACCACATGGTGGCTCACAACCATCTGTTATGAGATCTGATGCCCTCTTCTGGAGTGCCTGAAGACAGCTACAGTGTATGCATATATAATAAATAAATAAATCTTTAAAAAAAGAACTTATGTTTTAATGAGGACAGATAGACAAACCCCACAATAGACAGAATATATAGGACGCAAAGTTCATGGAAAAAGAAAAAATAGAGTGATTGTTGGAGTGGACATTTTGAAGGACCTTTTATGGTTTGCCCAATTTCTTTTAAATAGTAACCTTTTGTTGATAAATACATCCTTACCTCTAATGCCAAATGCATTATACAGCTTTGAAGGACCAGACCCCAGAGGTTATATACTGGTTAAATCTGTCTGGCAAATCCAAAATTCGTAAGACAGCGCAGACCTGCAGCTGGAAGGCGTGTAGGCGGGGCCTGGGTTGTCATATGCTTTTGTGATTTGATTTGTAAATGGCACAGGCAGCGCTTGCATCTACTGCCCAGGCTGCTGCCTCAGCTAAAGAACAACGCTTCCTCTTAAAAATTAGTCATAAAATTAAATGCCAAAAAGGGTGGGTTTGGAGAGCACTGACTGCCCTTCCAGAGGTCCTGAGTTCAATTCCCAGCAACCACATGGTGGCTCACAGCCATCTGTAATGGGATCTGATGCCCTCTTCTGGTGTGTCTGAAGACAGCTGCAGTGCACTCATAAAATAAATAATCTTGGGGTTGGGGATTTAGCTCAGTGGTAGAGCACTTGCCTAGCAACTGCAAGGCCCTGGGTTCAGTCCCCAGCTCCGAAAAAAATAAATAAATAAATAAATAAATAAATAAATAAATAATCTTTAAAAAAAGACAAAAAAAGGTATTTTATTATATTAGTATTTTTAGGTTTCCAAACACACCGATGTCTAAATGGAGACAGACTTGCGATTGACTCTGCTAATTTGATCACAATTGCTGGGGCACGTCCTACTGCTTTGATTACATGTTTGAGATTTTTTGTTTGTTCCTATGACAAAATCTCTAGTCCAGACTGGCCTCAAACTTGCTATGTAAGTATGTTAGCCAGAGTTCTCTGAAGTCATGACTAAAAACAAGCATACATATACATACACACCCACATATCACACACACACACACACACACACACACACACACACACACACACACACACAATACATTCCAGTAGTGGTTAGTGTGTCAGCAGTCCCATGTTACAGTCCCTGAGTATTCCTGGAAAGAGGCTGATCTCCAGGCTGTGTTGGAATCCTAAAAGCATTGGCTCTGATACAAGCAAGTGAACGTCTGAGCAACAGGACAGATGAACTGGCCAGCAAGAGTGAGGCAAGAGGGCAAACAATGTGGACCACACCTTCTGGGAGTGGCCAAGACTGGGGAGGGGGCGGTTCCTATCTCTAATAATCCAGTTATGAAAAATTCCTCACACAAGTGCCCAGCAGTTTTTAGTTGGTTTTTAGTTGATGCTGGCTGTAGTCAAGTTAGTGTCCAAGAGCAGCCAACACAGTAGCCAAGGATGGCTGTAAGCTTCTCATCCACCTGCCTCTGCCTCCCAAGGGTCAAGACAGAGGCATGTGCCACCACCCCTGGCTCCGAATACAATAGTTTTACAGGTTAAATAAACCCATTGATATGATGCATTCTAAACCAAGCACAGTGCACATGTCCGTCATCCCAGCATTTGGGAAGCAGAGTCAGGAGGTTTGCGGAGAGCCCGAGGCCAGCCTGATATACAAAGTGAGACCCAATTTCCACCCGAGACAGTAATAGAAGACACATCTATGGACCTATGGGTCATGAAGTCCAAAACAAAGATGCTGGCACCTCCAGGTGAACCACCATCCTTGGCACTATCTGGAAGGCACTGTGTGGTTTCTGCTCTGCCTGGTGTAGCTTTTGAACCCACCTAGTGTCGGGTGCATTCTGTCACCCAGCGTATTCTAGCCATAACTGGTGCCCAGGTACCTTTTCTCTGGAGGTGAAACACCAGCAGTTTCCTCTCAACCATGTTAAGCCATCGGATGCAGAATGGGTTTGCTTTAAAGGAGCAGCGCCAGCCTGTTAGTCAGCTCTGTATCAGTGACAGAAAGGCTGAGCTATCAACCACATGAGGCAGTTTTCCATTGCTGCCACAAAGTGCCTGAGGAATCAGCTGTGATTAGGAATAATTTATTTTTGGTTCACAGTTGACTCTTGTTTCTGGACCTGTGGTGAGACAGTCATGGTGGCAGGGAGAGCAAGGTGACGTTACTTAGCTCACAGTGGACAGGAAGCAGGAGGAGAGAAAGAAGGGGGCGAGCAAGAAAACAGAGGCCTAAAGCAACATGGAGGCAGACGTAAACAATCCTCGCCATGCATCTGTACATAGATACAGGAGAACAGATAGAGTGTGACGCTATATACGGTGGAGTACTACACAGCAAGAGAAACAAGCACACTCAAGAGGCAGATCAGGAGGATTACCACGAGTTCGAGGCCAGCCTGGACCCACACATGGAGTGAGTTCCAGATCAGCCAGGGCAACAGAGTAGGACCCTGTCTCAAAACAACACACAAATAAATAGAAAAAAAAGAAGAGGGAGGGGAGAAGGAAGGAAGGAAGGAAGGAAATCAGAGGCTTGCCCGGTCCCAGTAACTTACTTGCTCCAACTCTATCCACCTCTGAGTCCCTCCCATCTCCTAGTAGCTCACTGTGCTAGGAATCCACACATGGGTCCGTCCAGTCCTGAAGTCAGAGCCCTTGTGAGCCCATCTCTGAACACAGGTGCTTTGTGGAGTAAACCTTCATTTAACATCCAGATCATACCAGCAACGTTCAAGGATGGAAGGTTATTTTAGCTCACGTTTTCTGAGATTTTAGTCTGCATCTGCTTGGCTCTCGCCTTAGACTGGGGAGTCTCAGTGTGCTGTTGTGGGCGTACACATAGTGGAGGGGCAGGGGCCTCTGCATCTCATGGTAGCAAGGAGACAAACTGAGAAACACAGTAAGGGGCTAGAGCCCCAGTTCTCCTTTAAGGACATACCCTCAATGATATAACTTCATAACTTCTCTTACTTTTGCACATTTTTATTTTGTAGTGATTTATTTTTATTCGTTTGTATGAGGGTGTTGGATCCCTGGAGTTACAGGCAGTTGTGAGCCGTCATGTGGGTGCTGGGAATGGAACCCAGGTTCTTTGGAAGATCAGCTAGTGCTCTTAACTGCTGAGCCATCTCTCCAGCCGCCTGGTGTAACTTTATTAGTCCCATGTCCTAAAAGCTCAGTTACCTCCCAGTAAGGTGATCCAGGCTGTGACCATGCCTTTAGCACATTGGCTTTGAGGAACTCCTACCCAACCACAGCAACTTGTACTTAAAACCTAGCTTCCCCCAGTGGGCAGAGACACCTTGTTGGTGTTGTTGTTACATCAGTCAGGGGCAGAGCAGGTGGCAGGCTTTTGTCATTCTAGCTTGATGTCTGGCTTGGTGGCCAAAGCTGTTTCATGCCTAGGACACATAAAATCCTGGAGAAAAAAAAAAAAAGCAACCTAACTTTTTTTTTTTTTGGTTCTTCTTTTTTTCGGAGCTGGGGACCGAACCCAGGGCCTTGCGCTTCCTAGGCAAGCGCTCTACCACTGAGCTAAATCCCCAACCCCCTAACTTTATTTTTAATTTATCTTTATTTTTATTTATTTTTGCTTTATGTATATGAGTGTTTTGAGTGTTTGCATGTATGTTCCTGGTGCCCAAGGAGGTAAAAAATAAAGCGTTGGCTCCCATGGAGTTGGTTGTGAGCTGGGACCCAGACTCCTTTCTCTGCAAGAGTAGAAACTGCTCTAAAGCACTGAGCCCTCCCTCCAGGCCCCGAAACTGCAAGTTTAGAGGCAGGTATGGTAGTGCACACCTGTAACTCCACCACTTGGAAGGTAGAGGCAAGAAAACCAGGAGTTCAAGTTCATTTTAACTAGATAGAGAGTTCAGGCTAGCCTGGGTTATGAAACTCATCTCATCCCATCTTGGAAAAAAAGTAGGAAAACAACACTATTCCACCACCATCTTGGCCGTTAGAATGCTAAGACCACAGGACATCCCGTGTGGTAAAAAGCCCGTGTGTGCTAGCTGCCCTTTCCCCATTTTGACCCCAGGATCTGATGCTTGCCTTTCTCCTTTGTTTTAATGAAATTGGTTCTTGAGTCCAGGAATTCTGTAGTCCCAGCACCTGGGAGCTGAAATCAAATGATCTTTATGAGTGGAAGCCTTTGTAGAAGAGAGACCCTGATTCAAAAAGAAACTAGGCGGGAGTGGGTGAGTGGCCGGATAGGGGAGCACCCTCATAGAAGCAGGGAGAGGGGCTTGGGATAGGGGGTTTCCAGAGGAGAAACAGGGAAAGGAGATAACATTTGAAATGTAAATAAATAAAATATCCAATAAAAAATAAACTAAAATAAAATTGATCATTGAGGTGGGAGGGCCATGCCACCTGGACAGATGGTACTGGTATATATATATATATATACACACATACACACATACATATATATATATATATATATATATATATATATATACATATATAAAGAATCAGGCTGAGCAAACCATGAAAGTCAATCCAGTAAACAGCATTGCTCCACGGCTTCAGCTTCAGTTCCTGCCCTGACTCCCCCCTCATGATGATGAAGGCCCACCAATAGTTTCTTCTAGACCCATAACCAGACTCACGGCAAAACAGGCCCTAGGGAGGAGGAAATGCGCTACACTACTAAGGAGCTTAATGAGTTTGCTAATTCATTCAAGCAGAGGTCTTGGGAACATGTTTGGGAATGGATTTTTAAGGGTGTGGGATAATGGTGGAAGGGACATAGAACTAGATCAGGCTGAGTTCATTAACATGGGTCCTCTGAGTGGAGAGTCTAGGTTTAATATGAAAGCTTGCACAGTGAAAAGGTGTCAGAAGTTTGTTTGAATGGTTGGCTGAAGCATTTATCAAAAGATGGCCTACTGGGGTTGGGGATTTGGCTCAGTGGTAGAGCGCTTGCCTAGGAAGCGCAAGGTCCTGGGTTCGGTCCCCAGCCCCAGAAAAAAGAAAGGAAAAAAAAAAAAAAAAAGATGGCCTACTGAAAAGGAATTGGAGATGCCTGATAGCCCTTGGCTTAGTGTTGACGAAGGGATTTTAAGGCTCAGGGAAAGTGCAATGCTAGAGTGGATGTGTTGTGTAAAACCTACTCCTCCACCATGGGAAGGCCCAGAAGCTATGCCCTTCATGGATCCTATAAGACATAAACTGGCGAGAGGGGCACTAGCACACTTGAAGAGTTCTGTTCTTGCCCTTTCCCTTGTACCAGACCTTAGGGTTGGAGATGCTACTGCTCAATTGGATGAATTAAATGCATTGGGTTTAATTGGGCCCCGAAGTAACAAGGGCCAGGTGTCAGCACTGAATCGCCAGAGACAAGGTGATTGTAGTTATTATAATAGACAGTGTAGGCAATTATAATGACATAGCCCATAATGGCCAGCACAGGAGAGGTGAAATTTATAATGGCATGACTCATTTGGACCTTTGGTACTGGCTAATCAGTTACGGTATTTCCAGGCATGAAATACATAGGAAGCCTACTGCATATCTGTTTGATTTGTTTAAGCAGAAAAATTCTCAAACAAGTGAAAGAAAGGTTACATTGGATCATGGCAAAAGGCAATCTCAGCCAGTGAATCAGTTTCCAGACTTGAGCCAGTTTGCAGACCCAGAACCCCTTGAATGAAGGGGTGGACAGGTTCCCCTCAGGAAGGATCTTGATAAGACAACTAAAAGTTTTGCTATTAGCCTTTCTCCAGTTCTTCCGCAGAAGGACCTACAGCCTTTTCCCCAGTGTATAGCAAGGGTAACTGTACACTGGGGAAAGGAAATAATCAGACTTTCCAGGACTATTGGAGACTGGTTCTGAATTGTGGTCCTCCAGTTAAAGTAGGGGCTTATGGAAGAGAAGTGATTAATGGAGTTTTGACTGATGTCTGACTCACAGTAGGTCCAGTAGGTCCCTGAACACATCCTGTGGTCATTTTCCCAGTTTCAGAATATATAATTGGGGTAGATATACTTAGAAATTGGCAGAACTCTCACATTGGTTCCTTGACCTGTGGAGTGAGGGTTATTATGGTTGGAAAGGCTAAATGGAAGCCTTAGAGTTGCCTTTGCCAAAGAAAATAGTGAATCAAAACCAGTGTCGTATTCCTGGAGGAACTGCAGAATTTACTGCCGCTATTAAGTACTTGAAAGATGCAGGGGTGGTGGTTCCCACCACATCTCCCTTTAACTCTATCTGGCCAGGGCAGAAGACAGATGGATCATGGAGAATGACAGTTGACTATCCGAAACTAAATCAGGTAGTAAATCCCATTGCAGCTGCTGTTCCAGATGTAGCTTCATTACTTGAGCAAATTAACACATCTGGTACCTGGTATGAAGCTATTGATCCAGCAAATGCCTTCTTCTCAGTACCTGTCCATAAGGACACCAGAAGCAATTTGCTTTCAGTTGGCAAGGCCAGCAGTATACCTTTACAGTTTTGCCTCAAGGATATATTAACTCTCCTGCCCTGTGTCATGACTTAGTTAGAAGGGATCTTGATCATCTGCCTCTCCCACAAAATATCACATTGGTGCACTATATTGATGACATTATGATGATTGGACCAAGTGAGCAGGACGTAGCAACCACTTTGGGCTCATTGATAACACATATGCATATCAGAGGATGGGAAATAAATCCACCAAAATTCAAGGTCCATCTACCTCAGTGAAAGTCTTAGGAGTGCAGTGGTGTGGGGCATGCAGAGATATTCCTTCTAAGGTGAAAGATAAGTTATTGCACCTGACCCCTCCCACCACCAAGACAGCAGCACAGCCTTTAGTGGGTCTATTTGGATTCTGGAGACAGCACATTCCTCACTTGGGTGTGTTACTCAGGTCAATTTACCAAGTGACTCAGAAAGCTGGTAGCTTTGTGTGGGGCCTGGAACAGGAGAAGGCTCTTCAACAGGTCCAGGCTGCTGTGCAGGCTGCTCTACCACTGGACCACATGATCCAGCCAACCCGATGGTACTTCAGGTGTCGGTGGCAGACAGAGATGCTGTTTGGAGCCTCTGGAGTTCCCTGTAGGTGACTCACAGAAGAGACCTTTGGGATTTTGGAGCAAAGCTCTACCATCTTCTGCAGACAACTATTCTCCCTTTGAAAACAGCTCTTGGCCTGCTATTGGGCCTTAGTGAAAACTGAACGTTTGACAATAGGACACCAAGTTACCATGCGACCTGAACTGCCCATCATGAGCTGGGTGTTATCAGACCCTTCAAGTTATAAAGTAGGATGTGCACAGCAGCAGTCTATTATCAAATGGAAATGGTATATACATGATTGGACCCAGGCAGGTCCTGAAGGCACAAGCAAGTTACATGAAGAAGTTGCTCAAATGCCCATGGTCCCTACTCCTGTTACGATGACATCTACTGCCAAGCATGTGCCTATAGCCTCATGGGGTGTTCCCTGTGATCAGCTGACTGAAGAAGAATAGGGCCTGGTTTACTGATGGCTCTGCACGTTATGCCGGCACCACCCAGACGTGGACAGCTGCAGCCTTACAACCCCTTTCCAGGACAGCCCTGAGAGATACAGGTGAAGGGAACTCTTCACAGTGGGCACAACTTCAGGCAGTGCACATGGCATTGCAATTTGTTTGGAAGAAGAAATGGCCACGTGTACAGTTCACTGTGATGTAATGTTCGCTGACTCATGGGCTGTAGTCAATGGATTTGTTTGATGGATGGTCAGGGACCTGGAAAGATCATGATTGGACAATTGGTGAGAAAGGCTTTTGGGGAAGAAGTGTGTGGATAGATCTCTCCAAATGGGCAAAGCACGTGAAGGTATTTGTGTCCATGTAAATGCTCAGCAAAGGTGACTTCAGCTGAGGAGGAGTTCAATAATCAAGTGGATAGGATGACCCGATCTGTGGACAGTCAGCCTCTTCCCCCAGCCATCCCTGTCATTGCTCAGTGGGCACATGAACAAAGTGGCCATGGTGGCCGAGATGGAGGTTATGGTTGGGGTCAACAACAGGGACTTCCACTCACCAAGGCTGACCTGGCTACAGCTGCTGCTGAATGGCAGATCTGACAACAGCAGAGACCAACACTGAGCCCCAGATGCGTCACCATTCCTCGAGGGCACCTGGTGGCAGGTTGACTACCTTGGACCACTTCCTCCATGGAAAGGACAATGTTTTGTTCTTACTGGAGTAGATACTTATTCTGGCTATACATTTGCCTTTCCAGCACATAATGCTTCTGCCAGAACCACTATCCATGGACTTATAGAATGCCTCATCCATCGTCATGGTATCCCACACAGTAATGCATCTGACCAAGGAATTCATTTCACAGCCAGAGAAGTACAACAGTGGGCCCACAATCATAGAATCCACTGATCTTACCATGTTTCCCATCACCCTGAACTGGTCTGATAGAAAGATGGAATAGCCTTTTGAAGACGCAGTTACAGCACCAATTAGGTGGCAGCAGCATGGATGGCTGGGACAGAGTCCTTCAGAAGGCAGTATATGCTTTGAATCAGCTCTGATATATGGTACAGTTTCTCCCATAGCCAGGAAATCAAGGGGTGAAAAGGGTATAGTTCTACTCACTATCACTCCTTGTTACCCTCTAGGAAAATTTTTGCTTCCTGTCCCCACAACTCTAGGTTCTTCTGGCCTAGAAGTTTTGGTTCCAGAGGGGGAAGTGATCCTACCAGGAGCCACAACAAACATCCCATTGAACTGGAAGCTCAGACTTCCCCTGGTCATTTTGGGCTTCTAATGGCCTTAAACTAACAGGCTAAGAAAGGAATAGCAGTGTTAGGAGGGGTGATAGATCCAGATTACCATGGGGAAATTGGATTGCCTCTACACAACAGAGGTAAGAAGGATTATATCTGGAGTGCAGAAGATCCCTTAGGGCGTCTCTTGGTACGGGTACTACTATGTCCTGTGATTAAAGTCAATGGGAAACTACAACAGCCTGCTCCAAGCAGGATGACAAAGGACGCAGACCCATCAGGAATGAAGGAATGGGCCACTCCTCCAGGAAAAGAGCCAAGACCTGCTGAGGGGCTTGCAGAGGGTGGAGGAGATACAGAGTGGGTAGTGGAGGAATAAGTAGTTATAAATACCAGCTAAGGCCACATAACCAAAGACGAGAATTACAAAGTAATACGAATGCTTCTTCTGCTTTATTTTGCTAAGAACACATTTGTATAGCTATTTGTGCTTTCTTTCAATTTCTTTAACATCAATCGGTGTTTAAGTTTTGATACTAAAAGAATGTTCCCAAGGGACACTGCGCCATTGTAAATTTACAAACGCATTTGTGATTGTACGAGGAATAGTTATATCATGTTAGGCGTATTCCTGACCTTGTTATTGTTTCATGTGGACATGAGATATTTGTGTCAAGTTGACAAGAGGTGGATTGTGGTGGCTATTCCTGGTTGTCACTTGACTATGTCTGGAATGAACTATAATCCAGAATTGGAAGGCTCACCTGTGATCCTGGTCTTGAAGCTGGGAGATACAAGGTTTTGACCTAGATCTTGGTATGAAGGTCTTGAGGCAGAGTGGCCATGAATCCCAGGAGCTTAAGGCAAGGAGATCTCTGAGTTCAAGGTCACCTGGGACAAAGCAAGTCCCAGGTCCAGGCATGGTGATACACACCTCTAATCCGGGCCACACCTTCTGTGGGAGACCTATGGAAGGACATTGGGAGAAGGAAGAGTCTCTCTTTCCACCTGCCTGCCTGCCTCATGGGACTGAGCCACTGCGAGATCCTTGGACTTCCATTCTCAGCTTCTGCTGATGACTGTTGGAGAGTTGGACTACAGACTGTAAGTCATCGACCAATTCCCTTACTATGTAGAGACTAACCATAAATTCTGTGACTCTAGAGAACCCTGACTAAAACACTGTCCTTAATGAAAATACTGTCTCTTACAGATATAACCCATCTATACCATGAAATCCCAGAGATACAGTTCAGACATGCTCACCAAAAGTGAAGAAGGGGGGGTTGGGGATTTAGCTCAGTGGTAGAGCGCTTGCCTAGGAAGCGCAAGGCCCTGGGTTCGGTCCCCAGCTCCAAAAAAAGAACCAAAAAAAAAAAAAAAAAGTGAAGAAGGCCTGGACTGGAAACCATCAAAACCAGCTTCTAGGAAGCTATGTCAAAAGAAGATAAATAACAAGAAACAGACCAGGTGCCGGGCATGGTGGTGCATGCCTTTAATCCCAGAACTCAGGAGGCAGACGCAAAGGATCTCTGTGAGTTCGAGGCCAGCCTGAACTACAGAGTGAGTTCCAGGACAGCCAGGGCTACACAGAGAAACCCTATCTGGAAAAAAAAAAAAAAAAACAACAACAACAAAAACAAAATAAAAAACAGACTAGAAACTAGAACCTCTGCCCCCTACCTCCCAACACATCCCAACACCCTGATATTTCTAGTATTTTCTAGCATCTGCTCAGGGTGAGAATCAGAATTGTTTGGGCTGGGTGTGTTGGTACGGGACATTAGCCCCACCACTCAGGAAGCAGGATCATTCCAGGCCAGACAACTATACAGTGGAAGCCTATTCAAAACTTAAGGCTGTTGGGAGGAATAAATTGACATCACTCACTTTTGGGGATTCAGTTTATTCTTCTCATCATTTTTTTGTTTTGTTTTTAGTTTTTACGATGTGGCCATAATTCACCTTGAATAATGGATCTTTTGGGCTTCTGCATTGCTCTTGCTGGAATGACAGTGTGGTGACTGACAGCAGGCATTCACTGTGAGAGTAGAGTCAGGTAAGACCTTTAGGAGACCACGAGGATTAACAGGTCAGTGGATCTGTGGATTGTTGTGACTGATGGAACTGAGCTCTTCCTGGCTTGCTTTATTTCCCCACTCAGTGTCTAAAGAAGGTCATGACTCAGCAGACCCATACCAGATAGCAGCATGTGTGGGCGCCGGGCTCTTGGACCTCTGAACTGTGAGCTGAATTAGCTGTTTAATCCAGGCATGGAAGCACATGCAGGCAGTCCTGGAGACAGGACAATCGGGAGTTCAGAGTTCACAAGCTTCGTAGTGAGTTTAAGGCCAGCCTGGGCTACATGCGACCCCGTCTGGAAATATGTATATATGTAAATTAGTTAATTACCCAATCTTTTTTTTTCTTTTTTTCGGAGCTGGGGACCGAACCCAGGGCCTTGCGCTTGCTAGGTGCTTGCTAGGCAAGCGCTCTACCACTGAGCTAAATCCCCAACCCCTAATTACCCAATCTTTTAAAAAATATTTGTTTATTTATTTAATGTATATGAGTATACTGTAGCTGTCTTCAGACACACCAGAAGAGGGCATCAGATCCTATTACAGATGGCTATGAGCCACCATGTGGTTACTGAGAATTGAACTCAGGACCTCTGGAAGAGCAGTCAGCGCTCTTAACCTCTGAGCCATCTCTCCAGCCTTATTACCCAATCTTAGGTGTATTCAGTTACAGCAATAGAAAAATTTGGAGCCAGGCAGAGGTGGCGAATGTCTTTAATCCCAATACTCCAGAGACAGAGGCAGGTGGGTCTCTGCTGTGAGCTCAAGTCCAGCCTAGTCTACAAAGTGAGCCTGAGTACAGCCAGGACTACACAGAGAAATCCTATCTCAAACAAACAAACAAACCAACAAGAGTTTTGTTCTTGACTCTCATGACTTAATTACTTCCCAAGCCCTACCACACCTCCCTTACCATCACATAGGTGATCAGGGTTCCAACAAATGAACGGAAAAGGACTCCAGAGGTCCAACTTAGTAGCTCCTAAGGCAAAGGGACTGACTGGAATTGTTGTGACACTTTCTCTGAGGTAGTTTCCACACAGCAGGCTGGTTCAGGCTTGCACTGCCCTAGTGCAGTCACAGCAGGCTTCCTGACTAAACCTGTGGGAAGTTTATGCATTAGTCTTCCTTGCTTCACAGGGCATTAGGGTTCTCTTCCTGTCTGGCCTCTGAGGCTGTGGAGCTCATCCGGGAGCTCACTCCTAAATAAACCTGGCTTTTTATACTTCTAAAATTCGGCTCGAATTGGCTTATGTCTTCGTCGAAAAAGACCTATTACCTAACTTTCTGCAAGGTTCTCTCTTTTCTAACACATTTATTCCCTCTTAAAACTTGAGAGAGTTCACATAACTTCCAGAATGCGGTTGAAAACCAAGGCTTCTTTGTGGTCTGCAAGCTAATGTTAGGCTGCCCCCTTGTGGTGACCACAGGCAACACCGACATGACTCTTTTATAGACAGCAGGCATTAAGAAACCAAGGGGTCTCCATTTTGGATGTGTTCTAACCTCAGCATGCTACTATACCTCCCCAACCCCCCGCCCTGCAACAACGCACACGCACGTGCTCGCGCACACACAAATCAAAGAATGTAAGATCTCCTTTAAACAAAAATAGGTAGGCCGGGTGGTGGTGGCAAATGCCTTTAATCCCAGCCCTCAGGAGGCAGAGGCAAGCATATCTTTGAGAGTTCGAGGCCAGCTTTCGGTTGGTCTACAGAGCGAGTTCCAGGGCAATCGGGGCTGTTACACAGAGAAGCTCATGCCTCAGGTGTTCACAGCACTGGTTGTTCTTCCAGAGGGGATCTAGGTTTTAAATATATATAATTTTTATAACAAAATAAAAAAGGAGCCACACAGGTGAACAGGTGAGGTGACTGGTCTGGGAGCCCCTAAGTTATGACATATAGTCTCCCTTATCCAAAATTCTTTTTTTTAAAAGATTTATTTATTTTATGTATGTGAGTACACTGTTGCTGCCCTCAGACACACCAGAAGAGGCATCAGATCCCATTACAGATGTTTGTGAGCTACCATGTGGTTGCTGGGATTTGAACTCAGGACCTTTGGAAGAGCAGTCAATGCTCTTAACCATTGAGCCATATCTCCAGCCCCCAAGATTCTTTTTTTTTTTTTTTTTTTCGGAGCTGGGGACCGAACCCAGGGCCTTGCACTTGCTAGGCAAACGCTCTACCACTGAGCTAAATCCCCAACCCCCCAAGATTCTTAAGATCAGAAGTATGTGGGATTTTGAAATAGTTGTATTTCATAATGAGATATCTTGGGGATCAGAAATTCATATCTATATTATATACACCTATACACAGAGCCTAAAGTTAATTTAATGAAATATTTTTAAATAAAGTCTTTATTTACTTTACTTATCTATGTGGAGTGTGTGTGTGTGTGTGTCTGTGTGTGCCTGTGTGTGTGTGTGCCTGTGTGTGTGTGCCTGTGTGTGTGTGCCTGTGTGTGTGCCTGTACTACAGGTGTGGAGGTCAGAGGACAACTTGTGGATGTTGATTCTCTCCTTCCACTATGCGGATCCCAGGGATTGAACTTGGGTCATCAAGTTTGGTCATAATGGCCTTTGCCATCTCACCAGGCTTTGATAGAATATGTTTAGTTTTATTTTAAGTGATATGTATGTGAGCATGACGCATGAATATGGTAGTTCTAGAAGGGCAGAAGAGAGTGTCAGATCCCCTGGAGCTGGAGGTAGAGCTGGTTGTGAGCTGCCTGCCGTGGCCACTGGGAACTGAACTCAGGTCCTCGACAAGAACAGAATAGGCTCATAGCCTCAGAGACATCTCTCCAGCCCCAACCAGTGCCTGCATAGAAAATAAAACAAATTTGAGCCTTCCTCCTCCTAGTCTAAGCTCTCAACAGGAAGAGCCGTGGACAGCTGAAGGGAAAAACAGTGGTGTGGTCTGGATAAAGTCCATAAATTGCACACTTAATCCCAGTGGTATTTGAGGCGTGGGAATTATGGGAAGTGTTGAGTCACAAGGGCTCTGCCCTGAGAAAGAGATTCATCTGCTCAGAGATGAGTGGATTAGAGGCTTCTCTGGGAAGTGGCTTTGACATAAGAGCGACCTCCTCTGACACACCTTGCACTGTCTCACCCGGGGATGGCTTTACTAAGTTCTGACACGGTGAGACGCCCACATCAGTGCCAACAACAAGCTCTTGGACTTCTCCCCCCACCCCCAGCTGAATAAACCTTTGTTACTTATAAATTACCTGGTGTTGGGTATTTTGTTATGGCAACAGGAAGTGATACAGACAACAGAAGTTTCTTGACTTGATGCAGGGGTCTCTCAGAGCTTTTTTTTTTTTTTTTTTTTTTTTTTTTTTTTTTTTTCCCCTCATTACTGTGGAAATTCGTGGTAATTCTGTAAGGTGTACTGGGTTTGAGTCCTGACTCTGCTACTTTCAGAGAACAGAGACGAGTACTGTGTTTCAGTTTCCTCATAGTCAAGACAAGACAGCACCTCTTGTCAGAGCCCCTGGGGTTATATGAGTAGATGCTGATAAAAAGCTCAGAAAACTGGCACCAAGGAAGCACCCAGGAGATGCTATTTTTAAGCCCCTAAAACAGCAGTTCCAACATGTGGGGCACCACCCTTTTGTGAGTCACATTTCAGATGTCCTGCATATCAGAAATCTACATTACAATTCATAACAGGAGCAAAATTAGTCATGATGTAGCAAAGAAAATAATTTTATAGTTGGGGGTCAGGACAACAAGAGGAACTATATTAAAGGGCCTCAGCACTAGTAAGGTTGAATACCACTGCCCTAAAAGAAAAACAAAAGCAACAAAGTAACAAACTGCCAACATTCCAACCACAGCCCCTGGGGCTGCCCACTTGTCTGCACACGTCTTTCAAACTACACCTTTCGACTCTGGAAAGGTAAATGTATGTCACCTGGGGTGTCATAACAGCATGCACCGGGATGTACAACACCAGGAGTGAACTCTAATAAAAGCTGTGGGCTTTGGGTAATACCGACTGACAGGAAGTCTGTCGGGGTGCAGCTGTTAGGAGAAGTGTGTGGGGATTCTTTGTACGCATCCATTTTGTTGTGAACCCAAAGTTCTTCTATAGAAAAGGGAAGCTTGGGCTGGGAAGATGACTCAGTGTTTGCTGTGCAAACAAGAAACTGAAGTTGGGATCCCTGGAACCCACATAAATGCTATGTGGATGTGGCAGCTCACCTGTAACTCAAGCCCTCAGAAGCTAGAAAGAGATCCCCGAAGCAAGGCCGCTAGTGAGACTAGCTAAATCGATGAGTTCTGGGTTTGATTGAGAGACTCTGACTCAAAGCATAAGGAGAGTTTTTATTTTTTGTTTTTTCTTTTCTTTTTTTCGGAGCTGGGGACCGAACCCAGGGCCTTGCGCTTGCTAGGCAAGTGCTCTACCACTGAGCTAAATCCCCAACCCCGGAGAGTTTTTGAGAAAGATTCCTGACTTAAACTTGAACCTCTATATTCAGAGGCACACGCATGCATATATGTACACCCACACATGCAAACATGAATAAACATATGCACACCACAAACACATGTGTATAAGAAAAAGGAAAAAAAGCAAAGATTATTAATTCAGAAAACAAGTTAGCTGCTAGGAAGAAGTCAGTTCTGAGAAAATGAAGGGAATTACAGGCACGGGCTTGTTTATTTTCATCTTCAGAGTTATTTGTTTTTATTTTCTTTGAAACAGAAGGAGGCAAGAAGGCATTGGCTCCACTGGAACTGGAATTTATAATGGTTGTGAGCTGTCTGCTGTGGGTTCTGGGAAATGAATGAACCTTGGTCCTCTGCTGGGGGCCAGCCCCCGACAGGGTCAAGTACTAAGGACACACGAGTACCAAGGCCAAAGGCTGATGACCACTGGCATTTAACTCTCACCGTTCTGGGGGCCAGAGGCTGATGGTTTCTGACAATTTAACTGGCTATTCTGGGGTCAAAAGCTGATGACTTTTGGCAATTTCACAGAAAAAGGAAAAGAAAGAAAGATAGAAAGAAAGAGCTCTTGCTCCTGCTTTATCCTCTCCCTCTCTCCCCCCTCCCCCCCCATTCCCTCACCCATCTCTCCGTATGCTCATGGCCAGCTCTCCTTCTCTACTTCTCTCCTCTGCTCTCTCCCTTTCTGCCTTTCTTTGTCTCTACTACCCTCTCAACTCCCCTCCCCATGCCCTAAATAAACTCTATTCTATACTAAAAGGAAGGAAGGAAGGAAGGAAGGAAGGAAGGAAGGAAGGAAGGAAGGAAGGATGGAAGGAAGGAAGGAAGGCACACACACACACACACAGACACACAGACACACACACACCCTGGATGAAGCAGAGAAGAACCATACCCAACTTTATTATTGCTTTCAGCTTTTTATAGCTTTTTATTTATTTTTTTAATTAATTTATTTATTATATATAAGTACACTGTAGCTGTCTTCACACATGCCAGAATAGGGCATTGGATCTCATTATAGATGGTTGTGAACCACCATGTGGTTGCTGGGATTTGAACTCAGGACCTCTGGAAGAGCAGTCAGTGCTCTTAACCTCTGAGTCATCTCTCCAGCCCCCTTTTCATAGCTTTTTAGACAAAACATATTCTATGTAAGAAAAATTACCCAGTAGATAAAAATGTTACATAAAAGGGGAGTTACAGAAAGATGTCAATAGTAAGTTCAAAGTAGTGTTTCATACTATAAGTTCATTTTAGGTTCAAAGCAACAGTTTCACGTGGCCTCTTTTTATCACAGTGCACACCTGTGGCGTCATCCTTGGACCTGACCTAGAATGAATGTTTTTCCTTGATCACAAATCTGTCCCAAGCCTATTTCTCTTCTTAGTGTAATTAATGAAAACTCGTAGCACTCCTTATTATGCAGCCTTTACTTACTGTTCTGTGAGGAGGGCACATTCTAGTCTAGATTCTAACTTTATTACATCTTTCTGGCAAAACAATTAAAACCATCTCCTTAAACTTTCTTCCTAGAATTATTTGACCCAAATCAGGAGTTCTATAAAGTCACCAATTCATCTAAACAGCATTAGTCCATGAAAGTCCATCTTCATGTCGATCTGCAGGAAATTTGCCCAGTAGGGTGGGCGTCACCCAGGAAGTAACCACACCAGGCTCTAGGCAGTGAGGGTCTCCCGGTGTCCACTCACACCAAGCCAAGTAAATGAGGACTATGGCAAAGACAAACCTGAGGAAGCACATCAGTAGCGAGAAGCAGTCCTGGGACAAAGTCTCTGGTGCTGTGCCTCACTAGAGTGCACCCACCAAAGCTGAGCAAGATGGTGGCCCTCTCCAGGGATCTCACTTGCCTGCTGTCCCCCTGTATGGCGTCTGCCAGTCCTCTGCAAATGGACCAAGTATAACAAGTACTCCTAAGCACTAGTGATCACTCTAACCCTACAGGCATAGGAAAGGGACAAAACAAACAAACAAACAAAAACCTTCTTTGGGGGAAATGACCAGTGTTCAGTTCCCAGCACTCACAACAGACAATTTACAACCATTCGTAACTCTGGTTGCAGGGGATCTGTCTTAGTCAGTGCTCTACTGCTGAGAACTAAACTAAACCATAACTAAAGCAACTGTTTTGTTTTTCTTTTTTTCTTTCTTTTTTTCGGAGCTGGGGACTGAACCCAGGGCCTTGCACTTGCTAGGCAAGCGCTCTACCACTGAGCTAAATCCCCGACCCACCAAAGCAACTCTTAAGCACTTAGTTGGGGCTGGCTTACAGTTTTGAGATTTAGTCCATTACCATGGTTGGCGGGGAAGGGCAGCATGCAGGCAGACATGGTGCTGCGGAAGGAGCTGTGTCATGTAGCTATGCCACATTAACGCAGGATTTGAATAAGGGAAATTAGGTTGTGACTGCAGCTAATATATAGACCTCTGTCCTGTTTGCTCAGGCATTCTGTAAACCTAAAACTGTACTAAAAAAAAAAAAAATAAAACCAGCTATGTTTTAAAACCACCCTGGTAATTTTCTGAGCCTAGGCTGTAAATCCACTTGACAAGCAGACACAGTGTATTATCTGTAAGGTTTAAATATAAACAGCATTTTCCAGCAGTTCGACCACTGCGTGCAGAGAGACAGCGCACTGTTTCATTTGGAGTTTCGCCAAGCCTTGGTCACCATTCCAGAATAGCACCTCCACAAGACACAGTAGTGGCCTTTAAGAGACAGCTTCTGGGGGGCCCCTGCCTCGTGCTTATAACTGGTTTTATAAAGGGGCTAAGCATGGTGACTGCTTCACGCGTCTGAGCGCTAGTTATCCACGTGCTTATTTTCTTGCTAAGTGCCTTCCTTTCTTGCCTCCCTTAGGATATCACTGTGCCATCAAAATGCTTCCTGCCTGGGTTTTGTTACGCACACAGTTTTGCCACAGAATAGAAGGAAAATATTGGTTAATTACAGATCCCCAGTCTGACTGAGCTGAGAACCTGAAATAAAATCCAACTCCAGGGAGGCTCTGGCTCCTCCCAGCCAAAGTGATCTATTAGTATGTCCCGCAGTGTGCCAGCGCTCTCCTGTCCCCGGTCCTGGGACACACTGTTCTTTCCCTGAAATGCCTCATCCTCTTCCACCTCAGCCAAAGCAAACAAAGCGCGCTGCTCCCCAGGCCCCCATCTCCATTTTTGCCTTCAAGACAGTGCCAGGGCTAGGTCCCCACCCCCTGTCCCACTTCGACTCATTTTCCTATTACTATCAAGTAGGAAACCAGGTCAATAATAATTGGAATAAGCATAATTCAAGCGATTAACTTGTATGTAGGTAAAATTATCAAGAGCTGCTCCAAGGCAGAAGGGATGAAGAGGCCTTGAAAGCCTGTTAGAACTGAATTCAGACTGCTCCTCTTTGCATACTGAAAGGCTGGAAAGAAAGCTTAAAGAGTAACTGTCTTTCCCAGTGTAATTGAATACTGTCTTGTCCCTGAAGCCACCAGCTGGGGCTATGGATGCAGCCCAGGGGTAAGAGTGTTTGCCTCACATGCACAGGGTTCTGAGTTCAGTTCCCAGCGCCACAGCCATCTGCGATCTAATTAACCACCTTCCATAAACCAAGCCTAGCGGCTAGATTCTGGGAACGGAACAGAACAGAAATAGAAGTAGCATGGTCTGGCTGGCACACAGGAGAAGCATTCTAAAAATTACTATGTTCTTTTAAACACACACATTTATATTACTTATGTATTTATGTGTATTTTTATATATTCATATTTATTTACCATTTATTTGGAAGGAAGTGTGCCACCGTGCTTGTGTGAAGGTCAGAGAACAACCTGCTGGAGTCACTTTAGTCTTTCCAACATATGGGTCCTGAGGCTTGACCTCGGGTCATCAGGCTTGGCAGTAAACACTCTCACCAGCCCAGACAAATATACTCTTAACTTAGGGAAACATTAAGTCTCACTTCCCCCATGCCAGAGAAACCATACCCATGCATAAATTATAAGACTGTAACTTGCAATCTTATCAGTTTCCACGAGGTGGGGGTAATAGTGGAAGGTGGATGCCTTCTAACTAAACGTTATCGAGAGAACGTTAACATGATGTGGCCTGGAACCGCCGGAAAATTAGTTTTTTTTAAGCACTGTGGTGGTGGCGAAGGAGATTACAGGGGAGAGAGCCGAACATCACCTCCTGGGCCACGATTCCCTCCGGAGCCTTTGTCCAACCCTCCTTGTTGGACCCAGGTACTGCAGAAGGGCCTATCTGTCTGTCTTCCATATATGTTAGGGAGTTTCGTTTGCAAAAGTCCCTGACCACCTCTTCGACCTCTGGGGAAACTGCCTCAGGGCACCGAGCCGGGACCTTAAGCGACAATAGGTGACACAGACTTCTTTCTCCTGGTCGGACTTGCTCCCTAATTTGCTGACTGGGTAGCAGCAAGTTTAGAGAGCCCCAAATCTTACACGGTGCAAACGCGGCTCGACCTCGGAACGTGCCAAGAGGAAGAACCTCCCTGCTAGATCGGCTGTGCCTAACTACCAACGGACCCTCCTCCTGTGCAGTCCTTGTCCCCCTCCCCAGAGATTCCGGACACATGCCTAAGGAGAAATCATGGGTGTGAGGGGGAAGGGACAGCAATGAGACACAGCTACACACGTGGAAGAAAGGAGGAAGCAGGAACCCAATACCACAAAGGCACAGCCACCAGCGAGGCGGAGTCTGGAGAGCTGGCGTTCGGGGGAGGGGTGCAGTGGCTCTTTGTCCCCGCCCTGGGGGCGGAGCCGTGGTCCGAGCTTGCAAAACGTGGTCCAGTGTTACCCAACCCGGACCCTCTCACTGGCTACAGCACTCCCTCCGACCTTGGGATTCCCAGACACCGGCCAGCGTTGCTGCCCTTCGGCTTCCTAGCCCTGCGTAGGCGCAGGTGCAATCTCCCTGCAGTGGGCCTGGTGCAATAGGACTGCGGACATCATGGCGCACGGAAACGCCCCTCGGGACAGGTAAGGCGGGAACCCATGTGGCGCGTACCGTGGCCCAGATGGTCATGAACCTGTGAGTTCCCGCTCGTCTGGATGCTCCTGGGCGCCAAGACCAACGGGACTACAATTCCCATCAGCCAATTCCCTTGGCTGCCTGAACCAGGGTGATGGGGATTGTAGTCCGTTCTACTGAGGGGCGGCTAGGGCGGCCCAGGCTTATGTCCTCGGGATGACCTTCTGATTGATCCCCCACAGCTACCACCTGGTCGGGATCAGCTTCTTCATTTTGGGTCTGGGCACCCTCCTCCCCTGGAACTTCTTCATTACCGCCATCCCGGTGAGACCCGCGGCCGATGGGCAACCGCATGGCCACAAACCTCCTTCCCTCCAGTCGTCTTGGACTGCGGTTCAGGAGCGGCTTTCCTCACCAGGCCACCTACTACAACTCAGCTGTCAGCGAAAGCACCAGCCTCATAGAGGGAACCGCCTCTCGCCTGGCCAGGCAAACTTTTAGGAATGTCCAGATCCCAGAGGGGCAGGGCCATCAACGCAGGGAATTTGACTAGCAAAGGAGCTCCATCCCATGTCCTTTGTTGCTATTTCTGGCCAGTCACTCTAAAAGTGGTTTTTTCAAGCCTTTGGCTTTCTTTGCAATGACACGAATTACATTCATTCAACTAATACGTAATGGGCAACTACTGTAGACTAGACATTGCAGATGTGGAGGAACCATAAGAGAGGAAGGCCCTATTCCCCAAAGCATGCATTCTTTTATGGAAAGGCAAAAATATATAGCTTGTGTTTTCTTTGGGATAGGGTTATTCAAAGATATTCAGGGGGTTAACGTCCCAGGTCTGTGGAATACCTAAATCAGTGCTGGACCCTGGATACCCAAAGATGAATCAGCTACTGAATTTGAGATCCACAGAGCCTGGGCTATTAATAATGTAACATGACACGTGCCATTCCATTCCAGCCTGAAGCAGAGTGGTAAGGGCTCTCAGAAGAACTTTCTCCTGCTTCATAGAAGAGACTTGTAAACTAGGAAATGAACAGACAAAGGGTGGGGGGAATTCAGAGTGGAGGTAAAGAAGACCCTATTTAGAGAAAGAGCTGGGGCCTACAGCTTACCAGAATGGAGCAGAAGACAGACAAAAAAGGGAGTCTGAGATCTGATTCTAAAGGACCCAAACACATGAGGTCTGCCTCGCAGACCATGGGCCGTTCAAGCAGAAGAGTGCTGGGATATGTGTGCCCGAGAGAATGTATTGGCTTAATACCTACGCTGGAGCCTGGCACACAGTAGGTGTTCAGTAAATACCCAAGGAATGAATAAGTGTTGAGGTTGTTACAGCAGTGGGAACGGAGAGTAGGGTCAGGACACTGAAGAGGAAATGGGACCCAGAGATGAAGCAAGGCCTTGGGCTCAGGCACAGCAGCCAGCCATTTAATCCAGTGAATACCCATCAAGCTCCAACTGTGTGCCCGGTGCCGGGAACAGTGCAAAGACAGCCCCACAGATTTCAACCAAACAAAGATGTTAACCCAGTGTGGGGAGGTGGAGGTGGGAGGGGGAAGTGCTTCCTGACCCTACACTGTCTCCCTGTGTGGCAGTACTTCCAGGGGCGGTTGGCAGGGACCAATAGCAGCGCTGAGACCCCGAGCACCAACCACACCAGTCCCACAGACACCTTCAACTTCAACAACTGGGTGACCCTGCTGTCCCAGCTGCCTCTACTGCTCTTCACGCTCCTCAACTCCTTCTTGTATCAGTGGTGAGAATCAGCCCTTGGACCCCAGCCTCCTTGTGGGGACAGTCACAGAGGCCAGAAATACCTCCTGTTCCTCTCCTTCCCTGCTCCCACCTCATCACCCCAGCTCCACTGCCCTGCCCCGTGCCCATCTGCTCCTGGCGGCCCCCTGACGTCCTCTGCCCCTTCTGAGCAGCATCCCTGAGTCGGTGCGTATTCTGGGCAGCCTGCTGGCCATACTACTGCTCTTTGCCCTGACAGCAGCGCTGGTGAAGGTGGACTTGAGCCCCGGGCTGTTCTTTTCCATCACCATGGCATCCGTCTGGTTCATCAATTGTAAGCATTACCTCCCTCCAAGTTCCCCACCTCTTCCTTGTGCTGGGACAGCCCGGCAGATCCTTTAAGGGAAGACAATACCATTATCACCCAAGTTCCCAGAGGAGAAAATGAGTCCAAAGAGGAAAAGTCACTTGTCTAGGACCCATCGTGACCTAGGGAGACCTCCTAGTCAGAAGCCTCACAGACCAGTGGTTATATCTCAAAAGAGAAACAGGCTGGGTTTGGTGGTGCATATCTTTTAACTCCAGCACTTGCAAGGCAGAGGCAGACAGATCTCTGTGAGTTCAAGACCATCCTGGTTACATGATGACTAGCAAATAAATAAATAAGAAAAATAGATGGGGGATGTTTTACCAGACTACTCAAAGTCCCCGGGAAAATGCACACTTGCCTAGACTGTGGCTTCCCATGCACCTTGTGGATAACTTCCTCTCGGATGCTGCTGAGGCTGTCTGAGTGTTGGTCCCCTCCATGCCTCTCCACAGCCTTCTGTGCAGTGCTTCAAGGCAGCCTCTTTGGGCAGTTGGGTACCATGCCTTCTACCTACAGCACCCTCTTCCTCAGTGGCCAGGGCCTGGCTGGGATCTTCGCTGCCCTTGCTATGCTCACGTCCTTAGCCAGTGAGTATACCTGGGGGGACTGGAGGGCTGGACAGCCTCTAGAATTTGGGGGAGAGCCATCAGAGGAGGAAGATGCCTGGTTTGTGGGGTGGAGGCAGAGGAGGAAGTGAGGCTGAGGGACTGGGCCCTTGAGCTTTCCACTGAGGGAGAATGACCAAGTGACACTACAGAAAACTGGGACTGTGGGATTTGTGCCTCCTCGGCAGTTAAAGTTTCTGTCACAGGTGGCGTGGACCCCCAGACCTCTGCCCTTGGGTACTTCATCACACCCTGTGTGGGCACCCTCCTCTCCATCATATGTTACCTCAGTCTGCCCCATCTGGTAAGCCTGCCACTGGGCTAGATGTACCCAGCACCTCAGGGAATTTTGGACAAAACCCTGGAAGAGGTGAAGGAAGAGAAGTTGACTGGGGGACCTCAGCCTCCCAGCCAAGGGTGTGGAGGGGGATTACCAGAAGCCTTGTGCAGGACTGACTTGCTGATCCTTCTGCAGAAGTTTGCCCGTTACTACCTGACCAAGAAGCCTCAGGCCCCAGTTCAGGAGCTGGAGACCAAAGCTGAGCTCCTCAGAGCTGGTAAGTCGCAGGACACCGCAGGGGATTATGGGAGAGACACCGGAAGTTCAGGTACTCTCCTGGGAAGTATTCCCTCTGTCCTCCCAGGAACCCATCCCTTTGAGCCTTGTTTGAGCATAAGCAGGCCATGAAGGGACGCTGCTACCCTGCAATTCAGTTTCCTCCTGAACAAAACTGAGAAGCAGCAGAGAGCATTTTGGATCTACGATCTCTAAGCCTTGGGCAGATCACTAAATTGCTCTAAGCTCCATTTCTTGTTTGTTGTTATTGTTGTTTTTTGGTAACAGGGTATTACTACATAGGCCAGAATGGCCTCAGAGCTAGAAATCTGCCTACCTCTGCTCCCTGGGTGCTGAGACTAAAGACGTTTGCCACCATGCCTGACTTTAGGCTCCATTTCTTCATTGCAAAGTGACAATGAGAGAATCTATCCAAGATGCTTAGCTCATTGCCTGGCATGTGGGCAGAGGGAAAGCAAGTCAGAGGTCAGGCTAGGTAACAGAGAGGCTAGACTAGTCTGGGCTAGAAAGAGATCCCATCTTCAAAAACAAACAACAACAAAAACATATGAGTGCTCAGATGAAATTCAGTCACGTGTCTAACAGGCCATGGGTCAATCCTCAATGCTGCAGTAGACAAGCAATAAACAGGCTGTCACTACGGCTAATCCCCTTCTCCTGTACTTAGGATGGAAAGAGTCCCTTTTTCAACACTGAGGATTTCCTTGCTTTTGGGAATTTGAGCCATGGGCCTGACCCCAGCCTTCCCTCTCCCCTAGATGAGAAGAATGGGATTCCTGTCAGCCCCCAGCAGGCAGGCCCAACTCTGGATCTTGACCCAGAGAAGGAGCTGGAGCTGGGGCTGGAGGAACCACAGAAGCCAGGAAAACCTTCGGTCTTTGTCGTCTTCCGGAAGGTTCGTTGTCTCTTCGAAGGTTCAGCTAAGAGATAGCTTCTAACCACCGACCACCCAGGGATCTTCTCCAGCCCTGGGACCCTCTGAGACCAAAATTGGACCTTAGTGCTTACTCTCGGTTCATTAACTCATGGGTTCATTGGTTCATTGGCTTAAGGAGACAGGGGACGGGGCTGCAGCAGCAGGGCTGGGCTGGGCTGGGGGCTGCATGACTGACATGGGGCTTCCCTGCCCACTCACACCCCTGCCTCCGGCTCCCAGATCTGGCTGACGGCGCTGTGCCTTGTATTGGTCTTCACAGTCACCCTGTCGGTCTTTCCTGCTATCACAGCCATGGTGACCACCAGCTCCAATAGCCCCGGGAAGTGGAGTGAGTGCTGGAGTTAGGCAGGGAGTGGGGGAAGGGGCAAATGGGATCGGGCTGACTATCAGCTTTCTCTTCCCCAGGTCAGTTCTTCAACCCTATCTGTTGCTTCCTGCTCTTCAACGTCATGGATTGGCTGGGCCGGAGCCTGACCTCCTACTTCCTGTGGGTGAGCCTGTCTAGATTAAACCAGCCAGAAGTTGGGAAGTAACTGGAGACCAAAGGGAGGGGAGGAATATAGAAAGGTGACTTTCAGTAGTCCCCTGACCTGATGTTGGAACAACCCTCTGACTGACAGTGAGTTCCTCCAAAGCAGAAGCCATTACTGTAGTGGAGCACCATGGCCCCAGCCCCAGCCGCAGCCCAGGCCCCTGCTGCATGAGGCTCATGTACCTGATGAGGAACTGGACATGATTCTTAGTCAGGGGACTGCTGTCAGCGGGGCACTGTTTCCTTGTGTGTAAGCTCTCTGGGAAGTAGAGCAAGTGCAGCAGCAGCAGCCTGCGTGGGGGCACACCCTGGAGACCCAGCCTCCCACCTCTTTGAAGTCCCATCAGGGAGAGTTGGCCAGTGGGTTCCTGTGGTTAGAGGAATGCACGCCGGGGCTCCCGTGCACGTGTCTGTAGATGACCTGACTCTCTTGTGTGTTTCATGAAAGCTAGAACACAGGATTTTGAGTGCTCTTACTATAAAGACTTGACCGGGGTGAGAGAGATGGCCCAGTGAGAGATGGCTCAGGTCTTCCAGAAGTCTAGTTCCCAGCACACATGACACTCTGCTCTCAGCGGCCTGTACCTTTAGCCCAATGGGGCTAGATACCCTCTTCTGGCCTTCTGGGGCGCACGCGCGCGCGCGCGCGCGCACACACACACACACACACACACACGCACACTCGTGTGCCATACCCCCTGCCTAGCTACAGGGCCCACACTCACCTGAGCCTCTGTCACAGCCAGATGAGGACAGCCAGCTGCTGCCCCTGCTGGTGTGCCTGCGCTTCCTGTTCGTGCCCCTCTTCATGCTGTGTCATGTGCCCCAGCGTGCCCGGCTGCCCATCATCTTCTGGCAGGACGCCTACTTCATCACGTTCATGCTGCTCTTCGCCATTTCCAACGGCTACTTCGTGTCTCTCACCATGTGTCTGGCACCCAGGTCTGGGAAGCAAAGGGTTGGGGGGATGGGCATGGGGAGGGCCTAGCTCTCTGAGGGGTATCTGGAAAGGAAGACCATTGCCCTAGGTAGCTGTCTTAAGACCTCTGGTGCCATCCTATGGGACAGGCCTTCACTGTGGCACTTGTCCAGGCTAGGAACTGAGGAGGTTACCTGCCCAGGTGGCCTAGCCATTCTCTACAGGGGCAATAGGCCGGGACTCTCGGGAGACTGAGCATGACAGGAAGAACCAGTTGGGAATATTTTGCTGAGAAATGGAGCAACTGAATTTAAAACCCTATAAAGGGGTTGGGGATTTAGCTTAGTGGTAGAGCGCTTGCCTAGCAAGCGCAAGGCCCTGGGTTCAGGCCCCAGCTCCGAAAAAAAGAAAAGAAAAGAAAAAAAAAAAAAAAACCCTATAAAGCTGGACCCTCAAGGTCCAGAAAGATGCTCTTCTTCAGCAACCTCCGAGGAGACTGAGCCCAGAGAAAGCCAGGTCATAATGACTCAGAATGGAGTCAGACCTAGACTAGAACTCCAGTGCTGAGGGATAGCAGAGGGCCAGAAACTGTGTTTAAGGTTAGGCCTGGCATTCTTTTTTTTTTTTTTCCCCTGGGGCTAGGGACCGAACTGAGCCAAATCCCCAACCCCCCTGACATTCTTTATAAGTTCCTATCTCTCTGTGTTCTAGGCAGGTGCTGCCGCATGAGAGGGAGGTGGCCGGAGCCCTCATGACCTTCTTCCTGGCCCTGGGACTCTCCTGCGGGGCCTCTCTCTCCTTCCTCTTTAAGGCTTTACTCTGAGGACCACCGTACTCCACAGTCCTCCCTCACTGCTGCTTCTGGAGCTGGACATTCCCGGGGAAGGACCTCTGCTATACCGGGTCTCTTGGTCTGTGGGTGCCAGGAGGGGGCAGAAACTACCTTGGCTGGTAGCCACATTGCATATGGTGAGGAAGAATCCACCATTGGTCCTTCTGCCCCTCAGCTAGCAGTAAACTGGACAGAGAGACATGGATCTCACTGAGATGCACAGAAGATCACATTGGAAGGCACCCGTCCAGGGAAAGAGGGCACAGGGCCGGGGCCGGAGCCCTTCACTGCCATCCGGACTATATCTGTTCATCAAACCACCCACTGACCCCAGGGAGCAAAGCCACCTATAGGTCTTGCTTAGGACACCCTGATGGTCTCTACCTCGGCTCAGAGTGGGAACTGGGCCCAGCTCCAGAGCAACAACTTCCCCCTCTCACCCACAAGGCCCTGGGTAGGGCATGAAGTGTTGTGGAAATTGAGGGGAAGACAAAAAGGCCTCTGTGAGGCCTTTAGGACAAGCTGGGCAGGGGTCGTCCCCAGGTGGGATTCGACTGGTCTATGGAAGAGTAAGGCTACGGCCTTCATCTCCCTCCTAGAAGGTGCTGACCCTGTGGCCCACCGCTTGCTTCATTCCTCAAAGGTCTCCAGACAGGTGCCCAGAGCACTTGCTCCCATCTCTTCACCCCATTTCTCCTAACTCTGTTCCCGCATCCAGTAAAAAGTGTTCATTTCTATGATGGATTCTTGGAGTGTTTACTTCTAAAGTCCTGCTCTTGTGATTGGCCTCAGTAAACTGGGTGGGGCAGAGATGGTTGTAACCACATGACAGATAGAGGTGGCTGGTTCTGAGAGGTATAGAGGTTTGTATGCTGGCTCTCTGGACCTCTGGACAGCTGAGGAGGCCAAATGGGCTTGCTAGAAGCTGTCCTTCTGGAGTACCCAGGGTTTGATTCCCAGCATTCATGTGATGACCGGAAACTAACTCAGGTTCTAGGGGATCCAACACCCTCTTACGGGCACCAGGCCTGTAGTTGTTTAAATTATCCAGTATTTATACCAATAAAGACACAGGAGGTGTAAACGGAATTAAAAATCTGCTAGCTCGGTGAGGTAACTTCTTATTTTCTGAACTACATACAAAATAGCAATTTACATGCCTGATAGTGCTTTAAAAATCTCTGTCATCCTACAGAGCTAGTCTACCTTTCTCTTGAGCTCCTCCAAACCCAACAGGGCTCCTTAGCTCTCTTTCCTAGAATACTGTCTCACCTATGTCTGGCCAGCTGCTTCACCTGCTCCTGAAAACCCAAAGAGAAAATCCCTGTCTTCTTACCTGGAGCTCCTTCCATAAAGTCAAGTGAAGAGAGAGGGGGGAAGGGGAGGAGAGGGAAGGGAGAGAGAGAGGTGGATAGAGTGCTTTATCCCAGTTGATTATAAAAGTCTCTAGCTATACCCTTGGCAGGATGATTCAAATCACCGTAATGGGGAGGAGCTCTCCAAGCCAAGTCCATAGAAGCCATTTCACCTGGGGTAGCTCCAGGCCACCTAGCTGACTTTGCCTCCGGTCATGGATCAAAGGCCACACGACCTCTCTCAAGCAACTTGCCTTAAAACAGGCAGGATCTTTCCGTTCTTTAGCGATCTTACTTAAGTGTGTGTATTTTGCTAACAATTAGATTTTCTATGTGTGATAATCAAATATCCTGTGACATTCATAGATGCAGGCAAACACTCGTCACATACAAATACATTTAAAAGGTAGAAAGCAGTGGCTTTGTGAGCACTTGGCTGGACAGCTAAGCGTTGCTATCCCCCTTCTTGAGCCCCCCAGCTCTCTCCTGCATCTGCTTCCTCTTCCAGTGTTGCTCAATCTCAGTTCTCTTAACCTCAGAGGCAGTCAGCCTGAGCAGGTCTTCAGCAAAAGCCAAGGTCCCCTATGAGCAGAAAAGCAGTCTCATCTCTGCACACCTGTGTGGCCTGCTCTGCCCAGTAAGGTTTTCTACCTCTGCCTTCCATGGGCATTCACGGAGCTCACCACAGGCTGAGCCAGTACAGGGCACTTGTTTAAACCGTAGGTTCGTGGTATTGTAGAGGATGGTAAAGTAAGCTATGGGGGTTGGGGATTTGGCTCAGTGGTAGAGCGCTTGCCTAGCAAGTGCAAGGCCCTGGGTTCGGTCCCCAGCTCCAGAAAAAAAAAAAAAAAAAAGTAAGCTGTGACTCTGGAAGCAGAAATAACCTGACTGAGGCTGGTGGGCCTGGGTCCTGATGCTTGCTGAGTCTTCGCCAGAGAATTCCCTAGGCCTGGCTGGGTCAGGAAAGTACCCCTCAGTCTCAGGAAAGCCACAAGGGCCACTGTCAACTGGGACATGTCAGGAGGAGGCTGGCTTTTTTTTTTAAAGATAAATATTTATTTTTAAAAATAAATGTGTGGGGCTGGAGAGGTGGCACAGTGGTTAAGAGCACTGACTGCTCTTCCAGAGGTCCTGAGTTCAATTCCCAGCAACCACATGGTGGCTCACAACCATCTGTAATGAGATCTGATGCCCTCTTCTGGTGTGTCTGAGGACAGCTACAGTGTACTCATACATTAGACAGACAGACAGGTGAGTGACTGAGTGACTGAGTGAGTGACGGAGTGAGTGAGATCCTACTTAGGTTCTCTTGCTGTGAAGAAACCATGACCACAGTTATAAAGGAAAGGCTTACGATTCCGAGGCTGAGTCCATGATTGTCATGTCAAGAAGTGCGGCAGTATGCAGGCAGACATGGTGCAGGAAAGGTAGCTGAGAGTTCTACATCTGGATCTGTTGAGCAGCAGGAAAGAGACCAGGGGCCACTAGACTTGGCTTGAGCTCCTGAAACCTCAAAGCCCACCAACTAGGGGCAAAAGCAAGCCACCTACTCCAACAGGCCATGCCTCCAATAATCCCACTCCCTGAGTCTGAGTCTATGAGGGCCATTTCACTCAGACCACAAGTAATTTGCCTGTATATATGGCTCTGTGTGTGTGTGTGTGTGTGTGTGTGTGTGTGTGTGTGTGTGTACACGTGTGCACACACACGCACACAGTGCCCACAGAGACTAGAAAAATGTCAAATCCCAGCACTGGAGTTACAGATTAGATATGGGTGCTGGGAACACATCTAAGAAGAGAACCTGGGTCCTGTTCAAAAGTAGCCAGTGCTCTTAACTGCAGAACCATCCCTCTGGTCCCTATCCCTCCTTATCCCTTTTGTGAGACTGAGTCTCACTAGGCTGGCATTGAACTCACAGAGATACGCCTGCTTCTGTCTCCCAAATGCTGGGATTAAAGATGTGCACACCGTACCCAAAGGAAGCTGCTTTCGGTGTTAGGAACAAATGCTTGAGCAGGACTGCACCTGTGTAACGTGGAGGCCTTTTCTATGCTCACCGCAGTTCTTCAATAAAGACATGTACGTTGACATTTGTTTTTGAATGCCTAAGCCTCATGCCAGGCTTGTTCCCCACTAGGGCATAACTCAATTATCCCATTTATACTAATCTACGTTCTGCCACATTGGTTACCTCTCCTCAATATCTGCAGTTCAGTTTCTCTCCTCTACATCTTAGTTGCTAAATCTCCCATGCCACCCTCGTTCCCAGAGTTCCTCTCTCTGCCCAGAAGTCCCACCTTACTATTCTGCCTTTTGCTGTAGACCATAGGCTTTTTTATTTTAACCAATCAAAAGGCAGGCAAGGAAGGAGAGAGACACATCTCCACATTGTACAAAAACATCCCTCCAACGTGCCTGTCTGTCCCTTTCCTGTTGCCCAGGGTCCTGCTACTACCATGTCCTCAGCACTGACAAAGTTCTGCCATCAGACTCTGCCTCACCTCAAAGCAGCCCATTCCCACCAGCAAGCCCTCAGAGGGATCAGTAACGGAGAGGACTGAGACAGCTTCATAGGAGGGGCTCAGACATTTGAAGCTCATTCTTGACCCTAGACTTGCTGAACCTTTTATAGGGAAGGCTGGGTAATTCTACAAATGAGAAGCACTTAGCAGTGGGGTAGGTGCCTGCCTGTAATCCCAGGACTTGGAAGGTGCATGCGGGAGGATCAGGAGCTCAAGATCATCTTTGTCCACACAGGGAATTTGAGGCCAGCATGGACTACGTGAGAGACCCACTCTCGGAAAATAAAACAAACAGGGCTGGAGAGATGGCTCAGAGGTTAAGAGCACTGGCTGCTTGCTCCTCCAGAGGTCCAGCATTCACATTACCGTTTGCAACTGTCTGTAATTTCAGTTCCTGGGTACCCAAGGCCTTCTTTTGACTTGTACATGTGGTGCTCAGACATACATGCAGGCATATACACATACAATAATATGTAGACGTGGCTAGAAGGTGGATTTTAAAAAACAAAACAATAATAATAAAACCGTCACAGAAGTATCTGACACCCGTGAATGTGTCAGCTCCTCCCCTGGCCACTCACTACAGCCGTAGTTTCTGCTTTGGATAGGGCTGACACCTTGGTCTGGCTAGAGTCTCTAGACCAAGGATGTGTATGGATGTTTTGCCTACATGTATGTCTGTGTACCACATGTGTGCATGGTGCCCTCAGAAGTTGGAAGAGACCATTAGTCACCCTAGAACTGGAGTTGCAGATGTTTGTGACTACCATATGGGTGCTGGAAATTGAACCTGGGTCTTCTAGAGCAGCCAGTGCTCTGCAGGGCGAGCCCTCCAGCCCTTGAGCTGAATTTTGAGCAAGGACCAGGTATCAATTAGTTGACCCGTGGTTTTATGACAAGGCCTGATCCATCTTCCTGGTGAAAGGAACCTCGTGCGAGAGTGCAGCCACATAACAGGGGAGACATCTTGAGGTGTGGTCAGCCTACTACAAGGAACAGGTGAGGGGATGTCAGAGCATGACAGAACAGGGCATGCTTCTGTAGTCATAGCTGTTGCCAGGATACTGTGGGTGGGCCTGGATGGTGTCCTGGCTTTTTCTCAGTTTCTCAACAAAATCACAGCTGGCTGAAGACACCAGACTAGGCCCAGGAAGTTCTAAACCTTCCTACTGTTGTGTCCCCTTAATACAGTTCATGTTGAGGTGACTCCCAACCATAAAATTATTTTTGCTGCTACTTCATAACTGTAATTTTGCTACTGTTATGAATCATAATGTGAAATATCTGTGTTTTCTGATGGTCATAGGGTGACCCCTGTGAAAAGGTTGTTTGACCCTTGAAGAGGTCTCGACCCACAGGTTGAGAGCCACTAAAGACTGGGGCTGGTAAGCAGGTGCCTCCTGGCCCTGCAGCTCCCTAGCCCGGCATTTGTTTGTTTGCTCGTTTAATGTTTTAAAGACTTTCGTCAATAAATAATAAAGGAAATATTTTTCTGGCAAAAAAAATTTAAGGCTACTAAAAACGATAATAAATCTTTGCGGTGGTTTTGTCTGTGTCTCTCTCCCCTGCTAGGCTCATTGGTCGGTTGTTACCGTTTGGATCGGAAATGTCTTCAAGGACTATGTGCTGAGTGTCCGTTTGTTTGGGTTTTCTGTTTGTCTGTTTTGTTTCGAGCCAGGGTTTCCCTGTATAGCCCTGGCAGTTCTGGAGCTCTCTCTTCTATGTGAGTTTTTTTTTTTTTTTTTTTGTTCTTTTTTTTTGGAGCTGGGGACCAACCCAGGGCCTTGCGCTTCCCTAGGCAAGCGCTCTACCGCTGAGCTAAATCCCCAACCCCCTATGTGAGTTTTTAATCTCAGGGATTTTCCTACAGCCACAAAAAATCAATTCACACATTGGTAGTTGTGAGGGCCCAGGTGATTGGCTCAGGAGGGAGGGAAAGCCCACCTTGTTAGAAGAGAATTGCCTTTATCTGTCTCACACATCCGGGAACCCAGAGGGCTGAGGCCAAGAAATCTCAGGAGGGAACTAGTCAAGGGCGGTTCTCTAAGACACCAAAAGGCACACTAATGCCCCAGCAGCTGTCTGGAGTAAGGATCATAGTAGAGGCAAACAAAATCTCAAAGTCTGGCAGAAGATCTGGAAGGGATTTTTGTGGTGAACTGAAAAGCTCCCTCAAACTTCATGGAATTTACAAAGTCATGTGCATGCACAGTGAGCTGCCTGTTCAGAATTGGCCTGAGAAGATCCCGCATTTCACCAGAGCAGGGAGAGGTTATGGCAGGGCATAAGCAGCTTGGCTGATGTCGGAGACAAGCCTCAGCACAGAGCTGGAAGCCATGCTGTTTCTCTGGACAACAGTTACCAGTGGGAGTGTAAGCCATATCATCCAAACTTTAAAACAGAAATTGAGTTAGCCACGGCAAGCATGCCATCAATCCCAGCAATGGGGAGCACGAGGCAAGAGAATCACTGAAGACAGCCTTGGGCTCCATACTGAGTCCGAGGCCAGACTCAATGGTGCACACTTTCATGCCAGGTACGCAGGAGGCAAACTGGAATCTCTGTGGGTTGGAAGCCAGCCTGTTTTACATAACGAGTTCCTGGGTTGCCAAGACTACATAGAGACCCTGTCTCAAAAACAAACAAACAAAAACCCCACACCCTCTATCTCAAAATCATAAACAATAAAATAAAGATAATAGAGATTATCCAGATGTGCTTCTGGCCTATACACTCCAGAGGTGGTAGCAGGAGGTTCACAAGTTCAATCCCATCCTGGGCTATTATAGCAAGGCACTCTTAATAATAATAATAAAAACAGGGGTCACCCAGGGTAGAGTAGAGCTGTACCAATAACCACTCCACCACACTCTTTTTTCGGAGCTGGGGACCGAACCCAGGGCCTTGTGCTTGCTAGGCAAGCGCTCTACCACTGAGCTAAATCCCCAATGCCACTCCATCACACTCTTATTTCATTTCCCCCTCACTGTAGCCCCTTCTCAGCCCACAAAAGCCACCAAAGTTTTCCTTCATATAAAATATTTATTTTAATATAATTTATTTTGTGAAGTCTATTATTCTAAGAGTTCTGTTTGTGAAGGAAAATATTAAAAACAGAATTAATGAGCTATATATCAGTAAGAAAAAAAGTGAGGGAAGATACGCCCCTCCAATCCCTCCCACCCCCTACCCCCACTGCCCCCCACCCCACCCCCACCCCCGGTCCCCAGGATTTCTCTGTGTAGCCCTGGCTGTCCTGGAACTAGCTCTGTTGACCAGGACTAGAATCTAACCGCCTCTGCCTCCCTAGTGTGTGCCCCACTACGACCCAGTATAGATTGTTATTTTTATTAATTATTGACCAGGTTGTTAAAAAACAAAACAAAAGAAAGGCTGGTGATGATGGCTCATGCCTTTTTTTTTTTTTTTTTTTTTTTTTTTTTTTTGAGCTGGGGACCGAACCCAGGGCCTTGCCCTTGCTAGGCAAGCGCTCTACAGACACTGAACTAAATCCCCAACCCCGGCTCATGCCTTTAACCCCGGCACTCGGGCACTTAGGAAGCAGAGGCAGGTGGATTTCTGACTATGGGGCCAGTCTGGTCTACAGAGTGAATGCCAGGACAGCCAGGGCCACATGGAGAAACCCTGTCTCAAAAAACTATGACCAAACCAAACCAAAGTTCTCACAGTGCAGCAAGTCTGGTTTCTGAGTCCCGTGTCTAAAAAACCAGGGCTGAAAGTTCTGAACCTCTCCACTCCTGACGCCTGTCTTCAGTGAAAAGGACCTGTATGTGGCGGGCTCCCTATAGCAGTGCCTATCACAGCCTTGGCAGAGAGCTGGCCCCCTAAGGAGTACTGTATCCATCTGTGAAACAGAGATATCCTGAATCTTTAGGACCCTACAGCCTGTGGAAGCCACCCACTCACCCAATCCAACTCTGCCACTTAGTGCCCTTCCTGGTGTGCCCTAGAGCTGTGTTCGGTATTTTTTAAGTCAGTTGATGAAGCAGTGGAAGTACCCGCCCTTCCCCCACACTTCTGCTAACGGTTTCCATTCATCCACACACACTAAGTGCCTTCAGTATACAGTGGCTTCTGTAGGATTATTCGAAGCCTTCTATCTCAGTGCATGCGATGGGTCAAGGAGTGTGTAAATAAGATGTTTACACCCTGGAGGAAGCGAGAGGAAACAGCAATGATTTAAACAATCACACCCCTGCAGAGAACATCAGGTGAGGTGCTGCTGGTCAAAATCCGAGTACTAATCTTAGAGGCAGCTACTCCTACGCTGTACTTAGAAGAGGAAAAAAAAGTTGAACCTTAACACCATACACGTTCTGAGAGTTGTAGTATAAACCGTCTGGAAACGTAAGCTGTGGGCAAACAGTTTGGAGAAGAGACCCCGGGTTTCTTCACTTCGCTGCTCACAACAGGCAGAGTGTAGAAAATTAAGAAGCCTTCTCCCTATAAAACAGGACCGACGAGGATGGGATTCGAACCCACGCGTGCAAAGCACAATGGATTAGCAGTCCATCGCCTTAACCACTCGGCCACCTCGTCCCACATAGGATGATCCTTTCCACATTCCTATATCTCCCATCTCCTGCGCACCTCCACGTTTACATTCATAACTCCGGTACTCACCCGGAAAAGTTCAGAAAAAGAAACAGTAACAAAGAGTTTTTTAAATTTCCTCTACAAAGGCTTCAACCGAGAACTGCGTCATCACGCCAGTGATGCACAAGCTCTGCCAGGGTTTTTTTCCCCCGCGGTCGGGCGAGCGCACCGAAATTTCAGGATGAGCTAGGGTTGAGGGGGGTCTAAATCCAGCTCCCCAGGGAGAGAAACGCGTCCAGGGGTCCCCGGCCGCGCTCCGAGACCGCGGCTAGGTTCAGCGTTTGCAAAGCGCGCGCCGAACAACCACTGCTGCAGTAGCTCCTCCTCTCTCACAGAGGGCGAGCTGGCAAGCGCCTACATGGAGGCAAGCGGATGGTGGGCGGTGCTGCGCGTAGGGCTCGGCTGGCCTCGGCTGGCCTCGGCGGCGCTCGGGAGGCTGCGGTAAATCCGGGCTTGCGGTGGCTGGCAGAGGTTACGGCCCGGTGGTCCCTGCTTCTCGCCGGGATCCCCGAGAGCCATGCAAATGTCCTACGCCATCCGATGCGCCTTCTACCAGCTGCTGCTGGCCGCGCTCATGTTGGTGGCAATGCTGCAGCTGCTCTACCTATCGCTGCTCTCCGGTCTGCACGGCCAGGAGGAGCAAGAACAGTATTTCGAGTTCTTCCCGCCGTCTCCGCGATCCGTAGACCAGGTAAAGTCTCAACTCCGCACCGCACTGGCCTCCGGAGGCGTTCTGGATGCCAGCGGCGATTATCGCGTCTACAGGGGTCTACTGAAGACCACCATGGACCCCAACGATGTCATCTTGGCCACGCATGCCAGCGTAGACAACCTACTGCACCTGTCCGGACTTCTGGAGCGCTGGGAGGGTCCGCTGTCCGTTTCAGTGTTCGCGGCCACCAGAGAAGAGGCGCAGCTGGCCACGGTGCTGGCCTACGCGCTGAGCAGCCACTGCCCGGAGATGCGTGCCAGGGTCGCCATGCACCTCGTGTGCCCCTCGCGTTATGAGGCCGCTGTGCCCGACCCCCGAGAGCCTGGGGAGTTTGCCCTGCTGCGGTCCTGTCAAGAGGTCTTTGACAAGCTAGCCAGGGTGGCCCAACCCGGGATTAATTATGCACTGGGGACCAACATTTCCTATCCCAATAACCTGTTAAGGAATCTGGCTCGAGAAGAAGCCAATTATGCCCTGGTGATCGATGTGGACATGGTGCCTAGCGAAGGGCTGTGGAGAAGCCTAAGGGAAATGTTGGATCAGAGTAACCACTGGGATGGCACAGCCCTGGTGGTGCCTGCATTTGAAATCCGCCGAGCCCGCCGGATGCCGATGAACAAGAACGAGCTAGTGCAGCTCTATCAGGTGGGCGAAGTCCGGCCCTTCTATTATGGGCTGTGCACGCCTTGCCATGCGCCCACCAACTACTCCCGCTGGGTCAACCTGCCAGAAGAGAGTTTGCTGAGACCTGCCTACGTGGTGCCCTGGAGGGACCCCTGGGAACCGTTTTACGTGGCTGGAGGAAAGGTGCCCACATTTGATGAACGCTTTCGGCAGTATGGTTTCAATCGAATCAGCCAGGTACTTAAAAAGGAGAGGGCATGTGGGACTGGAACTGGAGATATGTCAGGGATGGAGTGGCCATTGGTGGGAAAGAGGCAATGAAGCAAGAAAATGGATGGTGTAGAATTGAGGAGGGTGGAGCGACACTTTAAGGATGATCATTTGGGCCCTGGGGATATCATTGTTATTATGATTAAATTATTATGATCTCTCTCTGTCTCTCTCCCTCTCTTCCCTCTGCTCTCCTCCATCTCTCCAGGCTTGTGAACTGCACATGGCAGGGTTTAATTTTGAGGTGCTGAACGAAGGTTTTCTGGTTCATAAAGGATTCAAGGAGGCATTGAAGTTTCACCCCCAAAAGGAGGCTGAAAACCAGCGCAATAAGATTCTTTACCGCCAATTCAAACAGGAGTTGAAGGCTAGGTACCCCAACTCTCCCCACCGATGCTGAGTTCTTTCCTTCCACGGTCTGAGAATTTTCAGCATCTGGCGCTTCAGGCCTGACTGGGGTAAGAACATGCCTCCACTTTACAGAGGTAGCTGTGGTTTTGGAACACTGGACTTGACTATGAGGTGCTGGGAGCAAGTCTCAGCTTTACCACTAACTAGCAGGGTGGCCTTGAGCAAATCCTGTTCCTTCTCTGAGCCTCCATTACCCCGTCTGTAAAAAGGGAGGTGAAAATACCTACCTCACAGAACTGTTGGCTCAGATGAGACGCTGTATGTGAAAACATCCTGTAAACTTCGTACAAATGTGAAGTATTAATATTGCTACAGTGTTATTATTATGATATTGTTATTATTAACAATGTTGGGTGGATAGCGGCAGAGCAAAAAGTATGAATGGGCTAGAGGTGAGAAGCTTGAGTATTTAATAAAATGAGCCTTTTGGAAAGATGAAAACATAGAACTTAGTGCTCAGAACTGGCGTAAAATGTAAGCTTCCTTGTTCTCTTCATGCCTCCGCCCTCCACCCTCCGAGCTCCAAGGAGGAAAGGGTCTGTAGGTCCTGGGGGTTAAAAGTCCCAGCTCTGTGCCCTCCAGGAGGTCGGGCTACTCATTTGCCTTCGGATGACAGTGTGTAAATAAACGAGTGTTACACCCACAGCTGGCTCTGTTACTCTCCTAAGCTGAGGGGTGGTGGGCCAGAGTATCGTGTTATATGGCGGTGGTCCCAAGGACACAGACCACAATGCTAGGACAGGCTGAAGGCCTGGGACTGTAGGCCGGTTGCTATGGAGACCCGTCCGCCGTTTCCCGGCATGCCTGGACACCAGTAGTTCCATTGTAAGCTCCACAATGGGCGCCTTCTGATGACGTACACGGAAGCGTCGACACCTCCTGGAGAAAGAGGGACCTGCGCAGCTCTCTTCGGGAGACCAACGGCGGAGCGTTCACCTGTGTCCGACAGCTCTCCGGGACCGGAGGCCCCAGTCTCTGCGGTGCGTATGGCCACGCCTAGCGCTGGGTTGGGCTTCCCGGGTCGGAGCCAAAGCAGAGACTTAACCGGCCCGGCTCGTGCTGGCCTGAGAGGAGCCGGCGGTTCTGAGGGTGGATCGGGGTTGGACGGTCCCTTGCGCCTCAGTTTGTTTCCTGTGTTTGTAGGGAGGGGTCCGCTTTCCCTGGAGGTTTGCTCTGGAGGTGCTTATACGTTTGTAAAGAGAAATCTCATGTACATCGCACTTTACCGTGTGCCTCTTCATTCCCAACAATCCTCAGCAATGGTATATATCCCCTATTGTACCCGGGTTAAGGAGGGACGGTTGTGACTTCATTTAACGAAGTCAGGATCAGAGTCAGCTGGAGGAAGGAGATCGTTGAGTTCGCCCTGCGTCTTAGCAAGCATATATACCACGGTGAAAAGGAATTGTTAGTGAAGGGGATCTGAGGCTTGAGAAGGGGACTATTTTGGAGATCTGGATTTTAGAGCAGGAGGGAATGCTACTTAAACTCTCCTGCAGCTCCGGCACTATAATTACTTGAATGGGTGTGAAGGAGCATTGGCACCACTCCAAGTAGGGCTACCAAGAAGTAAAAGTCAATTCCTGTACCGCAAAGGTTTGTTTAATTTGTGTTTAGAAGTCTTGGGTCATCAAGTGAGCTGGTACTGCACTAGGCGAATAGGACAGATTGCAGCCCCTGTCCTGATGAAACACCCACATTTCACTGGGTGGACGGACATGAGAATGGGAGAACATGGGACAAAAAACAAAAAAAAACTTTCTGGAGGAGGCACGGGGAAGACTTACAGAGCAGCAACCAGAGATGTAGAAATAACACCATTTACACCAGTGTGAACTAGAAGCTTCTACATCCAAGATGGCTTATTCTCTCGGGTGATCTGGCAGCATCAACCTCTCATGTCTCCTTCATTCTGAAAATACCTTCCACCCCAACTTTAGGATTTTCAATCTGCTCTGCAGAGGTTTCTCCCCCTGCCTCCTTTGTTGACCTTGAGAATTCCAGCAAAGACCCCTTGTCACATTTCTGCCTGAATAGTCAGACTACATACAGCCTAAACAACTTGCCAAATGGAGGTGGTGGAGCCTAGGTCTAGTGGAAGCTTGCATACCTATGTCCCCGGTCCTTTTCTCACATCTAGATCTTTGTACTCTGCGGGGAATGTTTCTCTCATGTCAGCCTGGTCCTCACCTAGTCTGTCTCCCTCTGGAAGCTGTCACTGTAGCAGCAAGCTCCAGATCCTGTGTAAACACCTCTCCCATAACACCTTAGTTTGCCTCTCTTCACACACACTGTTATAAAGGTCTGTTTCTTTGCCTTCCCTCCCAGGAATTTGTCATTTCCTCGAGGCCAAAGACTGTCTGTCGTAGCTATGGTATAGCATCTGCCACAATCCACAGTGACTGTTGGTACCAGGCATATATTAAGTGTTTAGTAAGCTAAAAGGTGGGTGGAGGGGCTTAGCAGTGTTTAATGTTTCTGAAAGAGAAAGCTCACCTAAAGCAAGCACTGAAAAATGTTGGCGTTTGCTACAAGGAAGTTGATGTGTAATTCTGCCACAGTGGTTTTAGTGTGAGTGCTGGGTATCCAAATGCTGAAAGTCAGAATAGCAAGTGTGCACAAGGCCTGGAGAACTGTAGGAAATTAAGTAAACTGAGCCAAGTTTCATATTTCTGCATTCATTCTTTTACCTACTTATTTATTTGAAATAAGTAAGTTTTTGACACGGCCTCACCAGCTATTGCCAGCCTGAAACTCTGTATAGCAGGCTGAGCTTGAATTTGTAGTAATTCTCCTGAGTGCTAAGATAACCACTACACCTGGCTTTATTTTTTTATTTGTGTTTGTTTTTTCCAGAGGGATCTAGTCCAAGTGCCTCTTTAAGCAGCAATTCTACCACTGAACTATACCCCTGACATACTGCTTTTATTTGCTTTTAAGACAGAGCATCACTATCTAACCCACAATGGCCTAGAACTTACAGACCTGCGTCAGCATGTGGGGGGTTGGGATTATGTGTATGAACCTCATCAGGCTCTTGTTTATTTTTTTCCAGTACTGAGAGTTGAGTCCAAGACCTCATATAAGCTAGAAACATTATCACAATTCTCTGCTCCCCACTACTTCCACCCCCCCCCAATGACTGTCCTGGAACTTCCTCTGTAGACTAGGCTGGCCTTGAACTCAAGAGTTCCACTTGCCTCTGCCTCTGCCTCTGGAGCACTGGGATTAAAGGCATGTGCCACTACCACCTGGCTTCTCTCTCTCTCTCTCTCTCTCTCTCTCTCTCTCTCTATCTATCTCTCTTCTTTTTTAGATTTCTTTTTTTTCTTTTTTTTTTTTTTCGGAGCTGGGGACCGAACCCAGGGCCTTGCGCTTGCTAGGCACGTGCTCTACCACTGAGCTAAATCCCCAACCCCAGATTTCTTTTTTTTTTTTTCTTTTTTTTTATATATGTGGGTACGCTGTAGCTCTTTTCAGACACACCAGAAGAGAACATCAGACCCCCATTACAGATGGTTGAGAGCCACCATGTGTTTGCTGGGAATTAAACTCAGGACCTCTTGGAAGAGAAATCAGTGCTCTAAACCACTAAGCCATCTCTCCAGCCCCTTCTGTTTTCCCTTAATGGTAGAAAAACCTGAGCACATCTGAATTCCCACATGGGAAGGTGCTTCCTGTTCATGTCCTTAGGAATGCTAGGGACTTAGGGTATTGCTCAGTGGTAGTTTGGGCTCAGCATTTATGAGAACCCAAGTTCAATCCTTAGTCCTTCACCAAAACAAAATAAAAACCTGCGTCAGGATCATTTATGAAGAAGGGGACTTAACTGAATGGAGAGAGACAAGCCTGTAGTCCTGTGGCTTGGACAACAGACCAATTCTCAAAAACGGCTGTGAACATTGGTGAATGCTGGCTTTTCCAGCATGCTTAAGAATCTGAGTTTAGCTGAGCAGTAATGATGCATTCCTCTAACCACAGCATTCAGGAGGCAGAGGCAGGCAGATCTCTGTGAGTATAAGGCCAGCCTGGTCTACAGAGGAACCAGAGAAACCCTGTCTTGGAAAAACAAAAACAAAAGGAAAAAAAAAAAAAAAAACCCAGACAAACGTAAAAGAATCTGTTTAATCCCCAGTATCAGAAATTTTTAGGGGGTTGGGGATTTAGCTCAGTGGTAGAGCACTTGCCTAGCGAGCGCAAGGCCCTGGGTTCGGTCCCCAGCTCCAAAAAAAAAGAAAAGGAAAAAAATTTTTTTTTTACAATGGACGTTGGTGATCCTAGAGAAATAGTTCAGCAATCAAGAGCACTGGCTGGTCTTCCAGAGGACCCAGGTTTCATTCCCAGCCCCAGCATGGTGGCTCACAACCGTCTGTAACTCCAATTCTAAGAGATCTGATACTTCCTTTGCAGGCACTGCACACACATGGTGCAAAGACACAGGTACAGGCAAAACACTCATAATATAAAAATTTTTTTAAAGATTTATTCATTTATTATATATAAGTACACTGTAGCTGTCTTCAGATACACCAGAAGAGATGTCTTTGTAGATGGTTGTGAGCCACCATATGGTTGCTGGGAATTGAACTCATGACCTCTGGAAGAGCAGTTGGTGCTCTTAACCACTGAGCCATCTCTCCAGCCCATATAAAAATTATATATATTTCTCAGAGTCCTAGGGGCTGGAAAGACAAGGTTGAGGAACCTGTGTCTGACAAGAGCCTTTTTGCTAGAGCACCTTATTTAAGGAGGCGGAGGAGAAAGACTTATATTTTATCAAACCCTGTGCTGATTAAGGCCATCAGTACACTTGAAGACAGACCTCATCATCTTTCAAATGTCCCATCTTGGGCTAACCAAATGGTTCAGAAGGTAAAAGCAACTACCACCAATGTTCAGTCCAAGAATCCACATGGTGGGAGGAGAGATCTGACTCGTACAATCTGTCCTCAGACCTGTATATATACTGTGTGTGTGTGTGTGTGTGTGTGTGTGTGTGTGTGTGTGTGTGTGTGTGTAATGAATAACAGAAAACCCTGAAGGTCTCATCTTGGACATTAAGCTTCCGATACAGGCCAGAAAGAAGGAGCTGAAAATCGGGGAGAAGGAAACACTGAGGACTGAAGAAGCGGTGACAGGATTTGATCTAGACCACAGGAAAAGATCCCAGAGGACTGTGAGACAGCACTGGAAAGGAAAGCCAAGGACACTGTAGACATTATAATAACATGGGCAAAGAGTTGGGGTAGGCGTGAGAACTGGCCATTCAGTGAGAGAGGAGCCAGAGTTCAAGTGCAGTTTGTGAAGGGTCTTGCTGGAGCCAGTCAGAAGCTTGGGTCCAGTCCTGTCCGCAGTGGGGAACCTTTCCCATTGTGACTCATAGCCTTGGTCAGCATTCCCATGCATCCCAGAATTCTGTAAGAGGAGCAAATTCCATCAAGTTGGAGTTCAGTGTGGTGACACCAGTCACTTCCCCTGTCTCGTTCGAGGATTGTGATTGGCCAGCTCCCTTTGGCTGCAGTGGATAGTGGCTAGTAATGGCCTATACTCCCTCTCCCAGAGCCCAGATGCCCATCCAGCCTTCAGGCAAAGAAACAGAAGAGATGGAGGCAGAAGGCGATTCAGCAGCTGAGATGAATGGGGAGGCAGATGAGAGTGAGGAGGAACGGAGCGGCAGCCAGACTGAGTCAGAGGAGGAGAGCTCAGGTGAGCCCCTGCAACCTACCCCCCCACACACACACACAGAAGAGCAGCAACCTGCCCCTGCAGAACCAGTCCTAATTGCCCTCTCACCTCAGAGATGGATGACGAGGACTATGAGCGGCGCCGCAGTGAGTGTGTCAGTGAGATGCTGGACCTGGAAAAGCAGTTCTCGGAGCTGAAGGAGAAGTGAGCATGGGAGAGGTGGCAGGCCTTCGTGTAGCTGGGGTGCAGGTGCCCGTAGTGATGAGCAGCAAGTGGGGCGTAAGGGGAGCAGGTGTTCCGCAGGCACTTGCCCGAGAGGACAAGTGACCAGTGGAGAAGCCAGTGGTACACAGCTGCCTTTTTACCTCCAGGTTGTTCAGGGAACGGCTGAGCCAGCTGCGATTACGACTGGAGGAAGTGGGGGCCGAGAGAGCCCCAGAATATACAGAGCCTCTTGGAGGGCTGCAGCAGAGCCTAAAGATTCGTATTCAGGTGGCAGGTCTGTGGCTGCCCCGTGCTGCTCTCCAAACCAGCTCTCTGTTACCTTCCACTTTGCCCCTGCCCTGATCACCCTATTCTGGTGGCTCTTCTTTTGGGGAACACTAGGGCCTCTGACCAAACAGAGCTCCTCTTCCCCTTTGCAGGGATCTACAAGGGCTTCTGTCTGGATGTGATCAGGAATAAGTATGAATGTGAACTACAGGGAGCCAAACAACACCTCGAGGTGAGCCAGTGTGGGCCCCATGGGAAGGCAGGCGAGACTGAGGTCTAGCAGTTCCCTGGCTGAGTGGCTCTCCCCGTCCTAGAGTGAGAAGCTGCTGCTGTATGACACACTGCTTGGGGAACTGCAGGAGCGGATCCAGAGGCTGGAGGAGGACAGACAGAGCCTGGACATCAGCTCTGGTGAGGCGGGGACCCAATCCTGATGGCCCCACCCCTTTCTGGACCTCAGTTTCCCAGGCTGCACAAGGGGAATCAAATAGCCCACTTCTTGAGGTCAAGAAAGGGTCTAGCTCAGTATTCCACATATAGTGGGGGCTCAAGCAGAGTGGGTCTCCTGCCTGCCCCTATTCAGAATGGGGGTACCCAACTGACACATAGATGCATATTAAAAAACCATAGCCTCCATGATAGTGGCATCTGTGCTCATATGGGGTCTGGAAGTTGCCTCCATCCCCTGTCTACAAAACAAGAGGCTTAAGCAAGGGCAGTGTTCTTTCCCCAGGCTGCCCCAGTACACCAAGAGGCTGCCAGCCTCAACCCAGGGTCAGGGCGATGGTCCATGGTGGTGATGGGGAAGGAAGGGAAGGCCAGGCTGTCCATGGCAGAACCACAAGGGTAATGGGGATGGGCTGTGGGCTACTGTCCTGACCCTGACCCTGACCCTGAGTCTCTGGGCACAGAGTGGTGGGACGACAAACTACATAGCAGGGGCAGTTCGAAGACCTGGGACTCGGTGCCACCCAGCAAGAGGAAGAAGGCACCACTCGTTTCTGGTATCCTTCCGTCAAAGTCACCTGACACTGGGCAGGATGGGGCAGGCCCTGGACTCAGGGAGGTTAGAAGGATCATGTGGAACAGAGTCAAGCTACAGTCACTCATGGCCATTTGGTATCACATGAAAATGCCCATCTATCAGAATTTTCTTCTGCATTCTAGGTCTTCCCGAGTTCAGTGATTCCCCAAAGAAACAGAGCGCTCTCAGCTCACTAACTCCTAATAATTTCCTGATAAAGATCAGCCTTTGAAGCCCTCTGGCCTCCCTTCAATGTCCTGGTGTAGGCCTCATGCTGACTCAGTCATTCCTACCCAGACCTTGCTCAACCCCTCTACCACTATTACCTGTCTGCTATGTAGTGTCATGTCAGATGCCGTCTCTGAATTCTCTCCTGATCCATATTCCCCACCCCACCCCATGCATGTGGTTCTCTTCTGTACTGAGCATCCTAAGGGGACTTAACTGTCTGACCCTCCTGTGCTGCACAGCATAGTACTGAGCTGAGGTCTTCCATAGCCATAGCGTCAGCCCTAGGATCACCTCAGGATGGAGGCAGGAGGGAGACATTATTGAACAATCATGGATAAAGGTAGATTTAAGACACAGAGCTCAGGGGGTTGGGGATTTAGCTCAGTGGTAGAGCTCTTGCTAGGCCCTGGGTTCGGTCCCCAGCTCCGAAAAAAAGAAAAGGAAAAAAAAAAAAAAAAGATACAGAGCTCAGACAGTGTTACCATGAGGGACGCGAGGCCAGGATCCACTTTCCACTTTTAGGTGAAGAGGGTCCAGTAAGCCAGTTAGTGACAGCCAGTAGCTACTGGTACCAAGTGCGGCCCCTTAGGGTGGACTGGGCTTTGGTCATCTGAAAGAGGGTGAGAATGAATGAGGGAAATAGGTAGGGTTTCCTGCTAACACAGTTCTCACACTTGCCAAGAACTTGAGTCCCAGAGGCAGGAGGCAGAGGCAGGTAGATCTCTGTAAGTTCCAGGCCAGCTAGAATCACAAAGACCATGTCTCAAAAAAAGGCTCTGGCAGCACCTCCTCCATGTGCCAGTCTCCTAAGCAGAGGGTGGCACTGCTGCCTGTGGCCTTCACTGGAGCCTTGCTGCATTTCTCCTGTAGTTGTCCTTGACCCTTGTGTAGGCCCATACATTGTGTACATGCTGCAGGAGATCGACATCCTGGAAGACTGGACAGCCATCAAAAAGGTAGGTCCACTGCTGCCTGCTTACCCCACCCTGCTTTGCCACCCATCCTGCTCCTTCCAACCATTTCCTCCCTCCTTCCCACTCCTTCACCTGACCCCTGTGCCAGGTCTCGTGTCCGAGGATGCCCCCATGTCAGCTCTAGTATCTGAGGATGCCCCTGTGTCAGCTCTAGTATCCGAGGATGCCCCGTGTCAGCTTTAGTATCCGAGGATGCCCCCATGCTAGCTCTAGTATCCGAGGATGCCCCTGTGTCAGCTTTAGTATCCAAGGATGCCCCCGTGCCAGCTCTAGTATCCGAGGATGCCCTGTGTCAGCTTTAGTATCCGAGGATGCCCCGTGTCAGCTTTAGTATCCGAGGATGCCCCCGTGCCAGCTCTAGTATCTGAGGATGCCCCTGTGTCAGCTCTAGTATCCGAGGATGCCCTCCTCAGCTCTAGTATCCGAGGATGTCCCCGTGCCAGCTCTAGTATCCAAGGATGCCCTCATAGCCAGCTCTAGTATCCGAGGATGCCCCCGTGCCAGCTCTAGTATCCGAGGATGCCCTCATGCCATCTCTAGTATCAGAGGATGTCCCCGTGTCAGCTCTAGTATCCGAGGGTGCCCCCGTGCCAGCTCTAGTATCCGAGGATGCCCCTGTGCCATCTCTAGTATCAGAGGATGTCCCCGTGTCAGCTCTAGAATCCGAGGATGCCCCCGTGCCAGCTCTAGTATCCGAGGATGCCCAGGCAGTTCTCTGCTTGCGCCTCAGCAACATCTACCTCAGCCCAGGTGCCCTGACTCTGTGGAAGTTTGTAGTCCTCCTGCTTAGAGACTGCCCTGAGGAAGGGGTGTTCGTGTCAGCCCTTGTTCCAGGAGGGCTGGAAGAAGAGGGGCGGCTGCTGGGCTGGCCTCCAAGCCGAGACACTTTGGGGCTTGGTGTAGGAGATTTTTATACTTCATACAACTTGACTCAGAGAGGCTTTTATCCTGGTCTGTGGAGGGCTACAATGGACTCTAAGGGACCCTTTCTTCTCTCCACCCAGGCCAGGGCAGCAGTGTCCCCTCAGAAGAGAAAAGCAGATGGTAAGAACCACAGACACAGGCCTGTCAGAATTGGTAGCCTGATCTGACTTTGAGGGTTTTGTGGGAGTTTGAGGAATAGGATCCAGGTTGGAGAAGCTCTTGGCTGAGGGAGCAAGAACATGGAGAGGTGGAGGTGTAGCTCAGTGGTAGTGCTCTCGCCTAGCATGGGCAGGAACCCAGTCCCAGGCTCCACACCACAAGAAGGTAAAAGTGCCTGGAGCCCCCAGGCAGGGTGGGGCAGAGAGAGCAGGAAGAAGAGACCCTTATGGATGAAGGGAGTAAGGCGCTTCCCTCAGCGCCTTCAGGAAGTGGTGGTTGTCATTTTGTTTCAACGTCCTTCTACCCTTCTAGGACCCTGACCCTGCATTTACACTCGGAGGGTCCTTGGGGCAGCTGGTACCGCACACAGGATTAACGTTTCTCTGCAAAGGCAGGGGGTTACCTACCTGGCCTGGACTCCTCTGCTCTCCTTGGGATCTGTATAACCGGCCCTGACGCTGACCTGGCCAAGCAAGACCATTGTCTCCATCCCTGACCAGCCCACCCCTCCCCAAAGAGTAACTTCCTCAGCGTCCCCCACAAGAAGACAGGCCTCATCCAGAGTCAAAACAGCAACCCTCCTGACTAAACCCTGGTCCTCGGCCACTGAGCCATGAGCCAGGCCCAGCTGCAGGAGGGACTCCTGCCAGAGACATGTTGGGTCTTGCCCATCCTAACTGCCACTGGGGAGTTGTCTTCCCAGGCTTTCTCAGGGCCATTCCTGGTGTCTGCCTCTCAGATTCCAAAGACTGGAATAAAATTTGACCTGGGACCTTGATATGACTGATGTGTGGTTGCTGTATCTTACAAGGGAATCAAGGCTTTTGTGGGGAGCACCTAAGACAGACTTCTGGGGTCCCTACAGTTTGAGACATTAGTTCTTAGAGAAAAACCTGAGGAAGGAAGTTGGGACCAGGGCAGGCAAACAGTCGAAGCACATGGCCTCTGGTGGGGAAGGGGCTTCTGCACGTTTCTGGAGGCCAGGTCATGTCTGCACCTGCCCCAAACACTTGGCAGATTGGCAAGGCGGGCTAGCTAGCAGGGTCTGTGTGTGGGAGGCAGCTAGCAGCAGCACATGTGCTGTCGACCTCACAGCCACACGCCCCCTCTGGTTAGCAGTGAGTGTCAGAACCACCCCCAGAACCTCAGTTAAGCAAAGAGCTTAGTTTCTATGGAGACACAGCATCCTTTCTCCATAGCAACCTGAAATCACAAAACCCAAGTTAGGTTCAGGAATGAGTCATCTGCAACCAGTAGGGGGTGCTCTCCCACAAGGCTGACCCCGCCTTCAAGGCTGGAGCAGATGAGCCAGTGACCACAGACTTCTTAAGGTGACCCAGGGGTGCGGCTTGGGCCTGTGGGAACTTGGTTGGCCGTGTTTAACCCCTCCCTATCCCACTGCATAGTGTGAGGAAGCTGCAGGAAGTGCTGTGTGGAGGTGGTCCTCCCACAGCTGGGGCCCTGATAGACTCTAGTGTGGAAGCCTCTGCCATTCAAGACTGGGCCAAGAGCAAAAGAAGCGGACACTGGCTACATGGAGTGGACATACAAGAGTTAACTGGCGGGGTGTGACAGGGCGAACCGCCTTCAGGAAGTGTTACTCACCGCCAGGAATGTGCACGCCTGTGCCTTGGGGGTTGGATTCTCTTCCTGAGTCCCAGGAGAAGCTGAAGGAGCTCCCAGCCATGGAAGACCCTGGTGAGACCGGAGCACACCCTCTGGGAGCCACCAGCCTGAACTTTGTACCTGGGTACCAACAGGAAGAAAAGTTAGTAAAGTCGGGAGATCAGCCAGGTGCAGGGGGTGAGGGCAGTTATAGGAAGATCTGGCAAGGACAGGAGAGATGGGAAGCCCCAAATGGGAAGAGGTGTTCACTCCAGACCCCTACTCAAGTCTGGGTGTCTGCCCCCAGGCCATCTCCAGACCCACTGTATGACACACCTGATGCCAGAGGGGTTCAGGCAGGCGGGTCCCAGCAACCAGCACGCACAGTGAGCTTGCGGGAGCGGCTGCTGATCACCCGGCCTGTGTGGTTACAGCTGCGGGCCAACGCTGCAGCCGCACTGCACGTGCTGAGGACAGAGCCTCCGGGGGTGAGTCTCTCCCGCTCCTAAAGGTCTAGCCGGACAAGACTGGGAGGGAAAGGGCCTGGACGTGGAGATCCTGAGCCTCCTAATCTTGTTCACTCGCAGACCTTCCTGGTGCGGAAATCTAACACTCGCCAGTGCCAGACTCTATGTGTGCGGCTGCCAGAAGCTAGTGGCCCCTCTTTTGTCTCCAGCCACTATATCCAAGAGAGTCCTGGCGGTGAGGAGGGTGGCCTAGAGGGAAGGGGCTGGAAGACAGGCAGGGGAGGGAGGTTCCCAGAGAACGGCCTCACTCCCAATGTCTCTCAGGCATCTCTTTGGAGGGCTCAGAGCTCACATTCCCGGACCTGGTCCAGCTCATCTGTGCATACTGTCATACCAGGTGAGTCTGCCTGCAGGACACCTGGTGACCCCTGGGCCTGCCTCCCGGGACTGCCCACCCTCTGCATCTGAGCACCACTCTCTCTTGACTGCACTTTGCTCTGACCTTAGGGACATTCTTCTCCTCCCTCTCCGACTCCCCAGAGCCATTCATCAGGCAGCCACCCACAAAGAGCTGGAGGCTATCTCCCATCTGGGCATGGGTAAGGGTCCCCTGCAGCCTGTTACACAGATGGACACATAGAAGCCAAATGGGGGGAAGAAAGAATAACCAAGATTTTTCTTTGTGGGTACTCTCCAGAGCCAGCTCTGAGGTCCCCATTGGTTTCTGATTGCTAGAGTTCTGGAGTTCCTCTCTCAACACCAAGAACCAACAGAGACCTTCAGAAGCTCCGCAGATACCCCGGCTGAAGGCTCGCTCCCCTCAAGAGCTGGATCAGGGCACTGGTGCAGCCCTCTGCTTCTTCAACCCCCTCTTCCCCGGGATCTGGGCCCCACCAAACGTGAGAAATTCAAGAGGAGTTTCAAAGTGCGTGTATCCACAGAGACCTCCAGCCCTCTGTCTCCACCTGCTGTGCCGCCTCCTCCAGTCCCGGTTCTGCCAGGGACATCTTCCAGCCAAACGGAAAGACTGCCCCCTCGACAGCTGCTGCAGAGGGAGAGCTCAGTGGGATACCGTGTGCCAGGAAGTGCTGCTGGCCCTAGTCTTCCTCCCCTACCTTCACTTCAGGAGGTGGACTGCTGCTCCCCCAGCAGCTCAGAGGAGGAGGGTTCTTCAGGAAGCCCTACAACCTCCCCACGCCTAAGCCGCCCAAGGCACCAGCGGCCTCTGCTTCGGTCCATGAGTTCTGCTTTCTGCTCTCTGCTGGCACCAGAGAGGCAGGTGGGCCGGGCAGCTACAATGCTAATGCAAAACCGATACACAGCTGTGGGTCAGCTAGTGCAGGACCTACTGACCCAGGTTCGGGTTGGTCCTGAGCCCCGGGAGTTGCAAGGCATCCGCCAGGCCCTGAGTCGGGCACGGGCCATGCTGAGTGCAGAGCTGGGCCCTGAGAAACTGCTACCACCGGAGCGGCTGGGTAAGGCCGAGCCCTGGCCTGCACCGGTTCATGTCCCTGGCTCTCCATTCTCCCCTATCTCCCTCTCTCCTTGACTTCGGTACCTAATGATGTACTGCTGCTTACCCTGCGCCCCACCCCCACCCCTTCTCACTACTGGTGTAGGGAATTCCATCTTCCCCTCCTCACCCTTCTCCCTACCTCCTGTCTTGGCGAGGGACTCCTGCTCTTCCAGGCTTCTTTCCCCTGACAGCTACTACTCTCTTCTTGCAGAATTGGTCCTGGAGAAATCCCTGCATCGCTCTGTTCTCAAGCCTCTTCGACCCATTCTAGCTGCCCGCCTGCGGCGCCGACTTTCCACAGACGGTTCCCTTGGCCGCCTAGCTGAGGGCTTCCGCATGGCCCGGACCCAGGGGCCTGGAGCCTTCGGGTCCCACCTGAACCTTTCTTCCCCAGTGGAGATAGAACCAGTGCGTCAGAAGCTGCTGCAGCTCCTTCGTGCCTACTCGCCTAGTGCCCAGATCAAGTGGCTCCTGCAGGCCTGCAAGTTGCTATACACAGCCCTGAAAACCCAGGCAGGTATGACCCCCTTACCCCAACCACCATCTTCCCCCAGCTCCACTCTTTCAAAGTAGAGGCTGTGCACCACCCACTTCCACAGCAAGCCCGTTCCAGAACCCCAGAGCTGCGAACAGCATAGAAGGAGCCAATCCTCCATTCCAGGAACTCTAGAGAACATTGTCTTTCTTCCCTGTAACTTTCCCTGAGGTTGCTATGTTGGTCCTGGTCTGTTACCTAGTTACTTAGGGGTCTAGCAGGCGGAGGGGAGGGGTCACTGTCTAGTGTGGAGATTGGGCCTCTGAGGAGGCTGGAACTTCTTCCCATGTCTCCACAGGGGAGAATGCAGGCGCTGATGAGTTCCTGCCTCTCTTGAGCCTTGTCTTGGCCCAGTGCGACCTTCCTGACCTCCTGTTAGAAGCTGAGTATATGTCAGAGCTACTGGAACCCACGTTGCTCACTGGGGAGGGTAAGAGTTCCCTCACTTCCTGTTGGGGTGAAACTGGGGCTTCTTAGCTGCTAGTAAGTTCTTAGTAATCAAGGAAGGAAAGGCAGGCCACCCTACCCCAGCCTGAGGTGCATTTTATGTATCCTGTGTCCAGGCGGCTACTACCTGACTAGCCTCTCAGCCAGCCTGGCCTTGTTGAGTGGCCTAAGCCAGGCCCACGCACTGCCACTCAGCCCTGCCCAGGAGCTCCAACGTTCTCTGGCCCTCTGGGAACAGCGCCGCCTGCCGGCCACCCACAACTTCCAGGTAAAGGGCCCTTCCCCACGTCTTCCCCATACTGGCCATGCTTGGAGGGACTCTAACATTACTCAGCACAGTTCCTCTAGCCTTGCATCACCCTACAATAGAAATAAAGGCCCAGGGGTATCAGAGCAGCCCTTCAGGAGAATGTGTTCCATGGGGCAGGCACTGGACTGTGAACTTCAGGGCAGCCTCCTTGAATCATCACAGAAACCCTGCAGAGGTAGGGTCATTGTTTTTCTCATTTTACAGATAAGGAAGTAGAAACTGATGTCAGAGTGACAGCTAATTCCTGTCCTCTAGCACCAGCTAAGGCTCTACCTTCCTTGTCCTTGAGCTTCAGTCTTTGCTCCCATCTGGACCTCAGCCAGGGCACACCATCCTTGACCTTCAGCCTTCTCAGTCTTGCCAGATCCCAGATTCATCCCAGCTCTATCGCTTTTTGTCTGTGCCTTGGTTTTCTCATCTCTAAAATGGGCACCTTGGTTGCCATGAAGGGGAGGTGTACTAGTGAACTATGGGGGAATAGTTAGTTCTAGGTAGGTAGCCCCAGGAACAGTTATGGAGAGAGCCAAGCACACAGTGGACTCTCCTTATAGATCTGTTCATAAAGTCCCCTCTGGCTGGCCTTGCGCCTATACCACTAGCCCGAACACATTTCTCCCTGCCCCAATGTCCCCCTTGGAGCCCACAAGTCATTCAGGTCTACCATGAATGTGTACCACCCCACTCTATCACTGCACAGCTTCAGCCTGTCCCTTGTGCTTTGGAGGTGACAACCAGACAGAGCTGAGGACTTGTTCTTGCTTTCTGCACAGCACCTCCTCCGAGTAGCCTACCAGGACCCCAGCACAGGTTGCACCTCCAAGACCTTGGCTGTGCCCCCGGGGTCTTCGATTGCCACCCTGAGTCAACTCTGTGCCACCAAGTTCCGAGTGATCCAACCGGATGCATTTGGCCTCTTTCTCTACAAGGACCAGGGCTACCATCGCCTGCCCCCTGAAGCCCTAGTCCACAGGCTTCCCACAACTGGTTACCTCATCTACCGCCGGGCAGAGCGCCCCGAGACCCAGAGGGCTGCAACAGAGAAGACCAAGACAGGAAATGAGAGGCCAGAGGCAGGAGCATGGGAGGAGGAGAAAGGGGGTCTAAATGGTGAAGGGAAATCTGAGATAGCTGTTGACCAAGAAGGCAAGGATCAGGCCAGAGGAGGTCACGTGCAGCTAGAGGAACAAAAGGCAGAGGGAAGCCCGGCTTTAGAAGAGTAGCCAGGAACAGCCAAAAGGATTACCTGGGTCTTCAGGAGCCTCTAAGTCCACTCTGCCCAGCTGCCGAGCTTCCTTCACTACTCACACACAGTTCTCTGTGATGTCTGCCACTGCCTCTAGCTGATCTTCATGAGTCCACCTGCTAGGGAACAGGGAGCTCACCATATAGACGAAGGCAGCGTTAAAAGAGTTGGGAGACTGCCAGACCCTCTGTTCAGGGCCCCTGGCTTCTGTCTTCCCCCGTAGCCCACAGGGATAAATGTGTCTGGTAAGGAAAAATTCCACCTGATAGCCAGCTTCTGACATAGGGGGACAGTAATCCCAGCCTCTTTTGCCTCTCCCACTGCCCATGAGCACAGGCAGGTGCTGGAGCATCAAGACCTTTTACAGCTCTAGCCTCCTAGTTTCAGGGGTCAGGGAACCAGCGGAATGGCAGCAACACTCCCCAAACTAACAGCGCTACCCAGACACGGCATCTGCTGTTCAGAGAAGGGATATGGCTGCTGTTCTGCACGGTTCCTGAGTGACCCAGGGCCTACAGGGGTGGTCGGCAGCTCAGCTTAGGCAGGGGAAAGAGAGGAGGGAATGGGTGTCAGTAGCCATGGCGGTTGGTCCGTAGGTTGCCTCCCTCACCTGTGTCTTCTTCCCCGGGGCAGTTCAGAGATGGTTATTGTCCTGGAGGTCAGGCCACAGGAGAGAAAGCATATATGTTCCAGCCTTTTTCCAAGATCAAAAATCTGCTGAAGCACTTGGGTAATTCTGGGAAGTTGGACCCTGAGAAATAATGCACACTAGCAGAAAGAGAAGTTTCCAGCACAGGGAGAGGTGTTCCACAATCACTGCCTTTGTACCCCGCTCCTTGGGCCCTTACTAAAGCTCGATAATGAGGCATGGTGTGGCTTGTGGGCCCCACTTCAGTGCGGAGTAGGTAATTCCCAAGATGTCCCAGCAAACTAGCTCTCCAGGCCAGGGCAACCGGCCCCAGAGAGAAGCCCATTGCAAATCTGAGAAAAATATTCACCCATAGCCACAAGAGGGCGTGCGCAGCCCAAGATCTGTAGAGGGTCACCCACCCCCTTCACTCCCCCACCCCTCCCGGAGCGGTGGGAGGGGTGTGGCTAGAGAGAATTTAAGAGACCCAGAATGCAGTCACCGGCCTTTCACTTACAGCGTGGGAAGTGTACAGCAGAGACCACTTGCAGTCAGAAACTCTTAGGAAAGAACTGTTTCCAGACAAAGGAGAACCACAGCGGGTCTCAGAGATGCTCTCCTGGGCCTCCCAGCACCAGGGCACCAACTTACATGTAATCCATACCAACAGGGAGGCAGACTTTCAGATCCACATCTAGCCAGTGTAGGGTTCCAGACTAGTCACTAGGCTGCCAACGATCCTTCCCCACTTCTGTGACCCCTCCGCAGGAGGGAAAAGTGTGATAAGGGACAAGTTCATCTGATAGCTAACATCTGGCATGGGGGAGGGTGTCCCCGGTTCTTTTTTTCCTTTTCTCCACCACCCAGGAGGAGCCACAGATCTTTAAGGCTCTGAATAACATGGCCCCTTATCCATTATATGTCTTCCCTTCCTCCCTAATCCTTTGTACAGGATGGAGCACGCTACAGGTGCTCAATAAATGGTGTCCACTGACTGAAGCTTGATAACTAGAACAAGGGCCTGGGGTGGTATGGGGTAGGAAGGCCGTTTCTGGGAATGAGACACAGGATGTGCAGTGCTCAGTCCCAGGGGAAGGACCTGGAATGTCTGCAGGGGGTGCTTAGACAACCCCAGGGGCAGGATATGGAGCTTGTCTCATGGGAACCAGGTTTCTGGGACCTCCACAGGCCTTTCTTTTTGTTGGTTCTAATTCTGGGCTCCTAGAAGTCAGTGTGGATCCAGTCACGGCTCAAAGGAGCACTTTTGGCTCCTGCCTGCTTTCTGGACCTTTTGTTGAAGCCAAATCAGTATGAGCACAGGTCGAGTTCAGTGGCAGACCCAGACCCACCAGGCAGGGGCGCTGGTAATAGGCCAGTCGTAGATTGCTATCTCCACTTTGTCTGATTTTTCCCCTCCTGATGTCTCCATTATATAAAGTAGGAACCTGAGGCCTTCTTCAGGTAAGTAGCTTGTTACGGGACTTAAAACCCCAACGTAAGGGGTTGGGGATTTAGCTCAGTGGTAGAGCGCTTGCCTAGGAAGCGCAAGGCCCTGGGTTCGGTCCCCAGCTCCGAAAAAAAAAAAAACCCAACGTATACCCTCCAGAGAGGAAGAATCATTTATTCATACTCTGAACAAACAAAGCCGTGCATGGTAGCACATATCTGTAATCCCTGAACTTGGAAGGCTGAGGCAGGAGGATCAGGAGTTCAGGGACATCCTTGGCTACATAATTGGAAGCCAGCCTGGGCTACGTAGCAACACTCCCCCCCCCCCAATCTCAAAAGAGGAGCGTGTGTATTTTGTGTCATAAAGAGAGATTCAGTACCAAGTGCCGTGATCTGGCAAGTAACTGAACCACTGCATCCTGGGAACGCTGTCCTTTCTACATCTCCCATGTCCTAGAAGTTAAGGCTCTAAGCTGTGCTGTGCCTCGTCCAGTGTCCACTGCTGTGGTGCAGGACAGGGGCACTGGCCGGTCGGTTGGGTGAAAGCAGGCACGTCATTTCCTTGCTTGGCAATGTTGCATTTGTTATCTTAGTCACCCCAGTTGTACGTGTGAGTTTGTTTATTGTCTGTCTTCCTCACTAACGAGCCAGAACCAAGCAGGCCTTCTTCCCAGAAGGCCTTCAAGACCTAGAACAATGCCTTGGCCGGAACTGGCACTTGTACGACCGTATGTGGGATGATGCAGAATGGTGGGTCCGGGAAGACTTCACAGAGAAGTCTCTGCTCCTGGGGCTGGCTCGCTTACTGAGGGGTGTGTGCACCCCACTTCAGCCTCACACCGGGAGCTCTTCTCTCTGGATGCTAACCCAAGGCATGAATACCCAGCTGGTGATAAAAGACTCCAGACATCACTGGAAAGGGCGCCAGGGGTAGGGTGAGGAAAGGGCGGCCTGCCCAGGTTCTAGGGCCTGTGAGATGGTCTGAGGGGTGGAGTGAACGGCAGTCATTGAGACTCAAGTCTGGCCCACCCTCCTCCCCCTCCTTAACAGCCTACTGTGGCCTTGTGAGCAATGTTCACACCCACAGTTTAGAACATAGTAACACACTGACCCACATTCCAAAGGAAAGTGATGCTGTTATCCCAGGTGGGAAGTAGAGTGCCCAGGCATTCCCAAGACTAACAGGCACACCCAGACACCACTAGGACGCACTTGGGGACACTGGATACAGGCCTGTAGTGGCACACGGACTTCTTGACACAGGCCTACCTGTGCAAAAGCACTAACAACACACATGTCATTACTCAGACATCCATGCTCCTGGAGACACACGATAGCTTCTGCTTCCTGCTCCTTCTGAGCCCTGGAAGTGTAAGCACCCCCACAACACACACAATTCACATGTTTTTATACTTTGGAGCACGAACGGGAGATCCAACCCCAATCTCCTAATATCTCCCACCCAGCCTGGGCTCTCCTGGCCTCACTCCCCCACACAGCCCTTGGTGGGCCCCCTGAGGAGACTGAATTGCTGGGAAGACCCTTGAAAGGGTGCGGTGACCTCACAGGCTAGGCAGGAGCTGAGGCAGGCAGGCTGGGCGGGGCAGCCTGAGCTCATCAGATTCCAGCCTGATTCACTGGAGGAGCCGAAGGAGGGAGGATGGGGAAGAGCACTGGCCCAGGAGCTGGGGCTCTGGGGACCTGAGTGGGTTTTGGATCTGAGTGTCATGGTGGTGGCCCTTCCTGAAGAGTTCCCCCTGGGTAGGACTTAGGCCCCTAGGCTGAGCTGTGGGATGAGACAATCAGCCCCCGCCCTCCAGGCTGGGACTCCCCACCCTTCCTGGCCTTAGCAGCTGGATGTCTTTAGCTGGGGAGGTGACCTTCAGCCCATCTTGGAGCCTCCAGGTTCAGGCTGGCAGTTCGCTTGGTGGACTCTAAAGGTCAGGAAAGGCCACATTTGCCTGGTCCCAATGCATGGGGCTGACAGGGTGACAGACCCACACCACCCTGCCAGCCTAAGCCTCTGCCAGAACGTGAGAAATCATGGCTGCCCAGAGCCTGGGTTGTTTTCTTGCTGAGACTGAGCCCTTTACTCCTTGCCATCCCCAGAAATCCTTGTGCCCTCAACTGAGGGATGCTCAAAGGGAGTGGGGGTGGGACCGAGCTGCCCAGACTCTGCTGCAGGGTGACAGGAAGAAAGGATGGGGGGCAGGGTGAGGGTACAGGAAGTGCCTTTCTTGGAACTCTGCACCAAAATAGACCATTCCATCCCTACTCTGGATCTGGTGTCCCACGGGGGAGGTGTGTGTCACCAAGGAGACCCTCACTGGGGAGGAGCGTGATCTGACCTCAGTCTGGCTTTTGCTTGCCAGCCCCCTCCACCCCCACCACAGCTCCGGGCTCCACTTTGAAGTCCCAACGTAAATATCATGTCTGCTTCGGTTCTCCTTCCTGGCCTCGGTCACAGACCCCAGACCTGGCTTCCGACTCAGCCAACCCCTAGAATACAGTACAGAGAGAGGAGGGAGGTCAGACCACCCAAGGGACGGTGACAAGAGAGACACTGCTGCACAGATGAGGGAGAGACGGGAGAGGCAGAGACAGGAGGAAGCTGAGAGCAATGACAGACCCCAGACCAACAGGGGGACAATTCTTAGGTCAGGAGACCCCTGATACAGAGGACACAGAGAGATAGGCAGGAGAGGTGAAGACCGGGATCCTGGGGGACGAGGGTGCAGGAAAAAGAGGTGTGATGCAGGAAGAAAGTTCCTGATGTGTCGGCGTGGCAGAGATCAGAGAAGTTGGAACTGGAGTAACTGGGGAAAGATGTGGCAAAAAGAAACTCGCCCTGTGACAGTGGGACCAGTCGCCTTGGTTACCCAGGCCTGGGGTATATGTGGTCAGGGTGAGGACCTAGGAGTTTGGACTGGTTAGAGACATCCTCAACACACTAGGCTGACCCCATCGATCCTTCCCTTGTGCCGGTCTTCAGAAGAGCTGCCTGTACAACTCAGGCAGGGCTGGCCCTTCTGGCCTAGACCTGGGTTCCAGGATTCCCTTTCTTGAGGGCAGATGTGGCCAGATGTTCAGGTCAGGCATCTGCTAGGAGAGAGAACTGGGCTCCCAGCTAGGCTGGATGTTCCAAGGAGCCATTTAACTTCATTCTTGCAGCTGTGGGCACAGGTGTGAACTTGCTGGGACACCCAGCTGTGTACATGTGTAGCCACGCCAAGGTTGTGCAAACACATGTGTATGCACGGTCCTGTGCATGCAAGTACATTGTCCTGTAGCCACATGCATACAAGGTCTCTATGACTAAGGCCCCGCTCTACCCTCAGCTACCCCCAGCTGTCAGAATTCTTTGGCTTCAAGGATGCTGAGGAGGGCCAAAACCCCTTCTTCCCAGTTTGAGTTCTCCAAACCTCTGTCTCCCACCCATCCTGTCCCCAGCAGCATGACCCCCTCCCTGCAGGGCTGTCTTGCCAGAAGCACAAAGGGCGTGGCCCCAGCAGTGGGGAGGGGAGGAGGTTGCGAATGTTCTCTTTCCTCCTCCACTGCTGCCCAGGGTAAACCTCTCCCACCCACCCACCTTGGCTCCCACCCAAGACTGGGTGCCTCCCGCCCTCTTTCAGCCCTTCCTCCTGACAGCCTGAAAGCTGGGATGGTTTGAGAAGAGTTTAGACAGGGACTGAGGTGGGGGTGGGGACAAGAGAGAGAAGAGGAGGTGATTTGCACACAAAGCAATGTGCTGGCTCAGCAGCCCAGCAGGCCAAGGCTCTTAAGGGTGCCTGCCCAGGGGGTGCCCCCAATCTTACCCAGCCCCCCCACCCAGCTGTTCTGTGGGGCCTTTCTCTGGGCCAGCTATCCTTTAGACTACCTTTCCCACTCCCCTCTGGGTCTACAAATTGCATCCAAAACCATCTCCCTCTTGCATGTCCTGGACAAGGTTTCCTGGGAATATGGGCAGGACCACTATCACAGCAGGGAGACCCAGCCTTCTGGCTCCCACCGTGAGCAGAATTTGAGATGGTGCACCCTGCCACTCGCCCACCTCTAGTCCAGCCAGAAAGACACTAGCCTCAGGCCCCATTAAAGAACACAGTTGTGTGGGGGGACTCATCCCATTTGTTCCTTGCGGTGGTAACCCAAGCTGTCCCTGCCTTGGTTTGTCCTACAGAGAGTAGAGATACGTCCTCAATATGCCACTCATCAGGGTGGCTTCCGGTGGCTGCCAGAGACCACTAAGGCCTTTGCTTACGTCCTCTGTCAAGCATCCAAATGTTTTAAGATTTATTTAGTTCATGTATGTGAGTACACTGTCGCTGTCTTCAGACACACCAGAAGAGGGCATCGGATCTCCTTACAGATGGTTATGAGCCACCATGTGGTTGCTGGGAATTGAACTCAGGACCTCTGGAAGAGCAGCCAGTGCTCTTAACCTCTGAGCCATCTCTCCAGCCCAAATCCAAATGTTTTATAAACAAGGTGATAAATGCTGGAATCCTAGCACTTGGTGGTAAAGGCAGAGAGATAACTTCAAGGTTATCCTTGGCTACATAGTAGTTTGAAGCTAGCCTGGGCAACATGAGACTTTGTTTAAAAAAAAACTCCACGGGTTGGGGATTTAGCTCAGTGGTAGAGTGCTTGCCTAGCAAGCGCAAGGCCCTGGGTTCGGTCCCCAGCTCCGAAAAAAAGAAAAAAAAAAAAAAGAAATCTAGAGCTAAAAAAAAACTCCACATATACATCTACTTACCTATCCACCTATCCACTTACACGTATGTGCATACATACCTACAAATATATACTGCTACATACATACATACATACATACATAGGTCCATTTATCTGTCCACCCATCCACCCATCCATCCTTCCAATCCTTCCTCCCTCCTAAAGTTATCCTTGTTTCCATGCATTCATTCATTCAGCTATGTGTGTGGCAACCCATGTCCCCATGTGCCCATCTACCTGTCACATCTGTGTGTCTACCCATGTACTCACATCATGCACCGTTCACCAGTGCGTATGACTATCCGTCATCTGCCTGTCCGTCCATCCATCCATCCATCCATCCATCCATCCATCCCCTCCATGCATCTCCATATCTATCCACCATTCACCCATGCATCCATTCACATACGGACCACGGAAGCTTTGATCACATCAGTTAGCATCTTCTCCGTGTTGTGGGTGAACGCTATGAATCAGACTCAGCCAGAACAACAGAAAAAGAACCTCAAGCCCGCCCCCTCTTAAGCTCTTGTTCTCCACATTCTTGGTGCTCTCTGTTCATCCCCTTCCCCATCCCAACTAGGAAAGAAAGTGCTTAGGGCACCTCCACCCTACTTCTCCCAACCTGGGCACCTAAGTATGTCACCAACTCTTGGATCTACCGAATTTTATTTGTTGAAGCCAGAGGCTTGCCCTCATCCACCTCTCAGCCCCTTTCCTGCTTTGGCTCCCCTCCACTTAGAAGTAGGTCTAGCTAGTACATCTGGAAGTTGGCCTTTGACCCTCTTCCTTCTACTTGCTCTGCCTGCTCCCCCAGCCCAACTGAAGCTGGGGTCCTGACCTCTGATCTGACCCACCCACTTGCCAGACATCCTACAGCCTCTTCTCAGACGCCCAGCACTGGCCATTGCCCGAAGCATGACTGGGCTCACCACACCCTTGGACCAGGCTCAGAACCGCCCCCAAGGAACCTCCAGAGGCTGCCTCCCCCAGCCCGGCCCGCCCTGTTGCCCAGCTCTCTAGCCAGATCCCTTCCCTTTCCCAGATGATTGCAGCAGACTCCTAACTGGTCCCTGGCTTTGGGTCCCATCACCCACCAACCATGGAGTTCCCTCGCCCTGACTCTTCCCATGGCATCCAATCCACAGTGGAGCTTCTGCCTCTGGGGCAGCTTCAATGCTTCCCAAGCCAGACCTATTCTCTCTCTCTCTCTCTCTCTCTCTCTCTCTCTCTCTCTCTCTCTCTCTCTCTCTCTCCTCCCTCCCTCCCTCCCTCCCCCCTCTGCTCCTTATTTTTCTCTCAGGCCAGACAAGGAAGTCCTTTGCATCCTCCAATCCCATCTGAGCTCTCGGCCCAGGCCATCGTCCTGGTGTGCCAGCACTCAAGCTCTGCGGCAAGCAGTGGCTCTGGGTTCAAGTCTGGGCCTTGCCAATAATCCCCTCTAAGACGCTCACCGCCTCAGTTTCCCCATCTACAAAAGACATGCACACCACCAGGAGCGTTCCGCTTCTGGGATGATCGGCATCAACAGGGTAGCTAGCAAGTGTGGAGAGCAAGCAGCAACGGCTCCAGGTAAATCCCAGCCTCCCAATCTTCAGGAGCCAGGCTCTTCACTTCTCTGCGCTCCTTCAGCCATTCAACAAGTCCCCACCCACAACAGCTTTTTATTTGTTTGTTTTGAGACAGGGTTTCTCTGTGTACCCCTGGTTTTCCTGAAACCCACTCTGTAGACCAGGCTGGCCTCAAACTCAGAGGTCTGCCTGCCTTGACCTCCCAAGTGCTGGGATTAAAGGCAAGCGCCACCATGCTGGGCTTTTTGTTTGTTTTTCTTTTGTTTTGAAAGGTTTATTTATTTAATGTATGTGTGTACACTGTCATTGTCTTCAGACACACCAGAAGAGGGCATCACATTACCATTACAGATGGTTGTGAGCTTTACAAGTGATTGCTGGGAATTGAACTTAGGACCTTTAGAAAAGCAGTCAATGCTCTTAACCACTGAGCCATCTCTTCAGGCCTGTTTTTTGTTTTTTTGGGGTTGTTGTTGTTGTTGTTGTTGTTTTATTTGGTTGGTTGGTTTTGGTTTTTGTTGTTGTTTTGTTTTATCAGGGTTTCATTTATCTTTTTACATCCCAGCCTGGCCTGAAACTCACTATGCATCTAAGGATTACCTCAAATTTCTAATCCTCTGCCCCAACCTCTGAAGAACTGGGATTTCAGGTACTTCTTGCTAATTCTTACTTACAGTTCTTACCAAGCAAAGACTCTGGGCCCAGAGGCTCCAAGGCACAGTAGGGTCTCATGTGAGTCTGCTGTGGAGCCCGGCCTCAGGATGGGGGTCCACTGGGCACGTGACACGTGGCAATACCTGGAGATGGGTTTTTGTTGTCCTAACTGGAAGGAATCTATTCACGTATGAGCCAAAGTCACTGCACAGAACAAACCACACATGACTATATATCTTGAGTGTCAATAATGCCAGCTAAGATTGAGGGATTCTGGGTAGGATTCAGGTCGTAAGGGGGTTCAAGTCAAAGACAAAGGATATACCATGACAGTGAGTAATTGGTGAGGGGTGGGAGGTAGGGGAAGACCTCAGAGGAGAGTCGTGTGGGGGTCAGGGACTTTGCTGCTTCAACTGAGACCTGAGAAAGTAAAAGGCAGAGAGGGCATTTGGATGTTGCAGGAAGGATGTTGCAGGGAGAACATGGAATCAAAGGTCCTAAGCTCAATGCCTGGTGGGCCTGAGGTTTAGTCAAGGCTGGAGTGGCTAGAAGACCACAGGAGAAGGACCAAGGGAGGAGGGGGGTGACTGAGCATTAGAGACAGATCCCACAGCAGGACTTTGGCTACCTCTGAGTGAGACATGGCCCCAGAGGGTTGTAAGCAGAGGAGTGGCTGGATCTGGCCAGGTTTGGTTTTTCCCTGTGTGTATGTGTATAAGATTATTTTATCAGTGTTTTGCCTGCATATATTATATGCACTACAAGTGTGCCCGGTGTATGGAAAAGGTCAGAGGAGGACATCAGATTCCCTGGAACTGGAGTTACAGATGATTATGAGCCTCCATGTGGGTAATGGGAACCCAGCCCTGGCTCTTTGCAAGAGCAGCAAGTACTCTTAACCACGGAGCCAGCTCTCCAGCCCTCTTTTTAAAGGTTTTCCCCATAAGGGAGAAAAGGAGGAAGAGGAAGGAGAGAGAGAGGAGAGAGGAGAGAGAGAGAAAAGAGAGAGGAGAGAGAGATTGCTTGATTGCAGGGCTCTAATTAGGGGATGGACAAAAGTGTGACCAGGGTGGACAGGAAGGCAAAGGCGGTGCCATGAGGTAGTCGCACACTTGGTTTAGTTTTTGAAAATGATGCCAACAGGATTTGCTGAGATGCTGGACAAGGGGTGTGGGAGAAAGATAGAAGAGAAGGATGAGCTCAAGCTTTGGCTCCTGCACCGATGGAACGATGGATTCTGCTCTCCTGAGAAGGGGAGTAACCCTGCATGCTTTGAGCACAAGGCAAGGGCTGTATAAACAGCGGTTCTCACAGACTGGCTGTGTCTGCAGTGCCAACTCGGGCACTGTAAGGTAGGCAGTGAAAGCAGCTTGGGGATCGGTCCCCACTGGCATCTACATTTGCTCAAAAGACTGCCAAGCATTTGTCCTGTGCTCTGCAGCTGACGAAACGTGTATGCAAATAGGGAGTACTGTGGCACAGGGTCAGAGCTGAAGGACCTGCACACAGTTCTCCCCACTCGTGGAGGGGAACAATGGAAGCCAGGTGGGGTGGCCCACACCCATAGTACCAATACTACTGTAGTGAGACCTACACAAAAGGGAAGACATGGCAGAAAAGAGAAGAGAAAGGGAGGGGAGAGAAGAGGAAGGGAAGTGAAATGAACAAGAGGAGAGAGGAGTGAGAGAGAGAGAGAGAGTGAGTGTGTGTGTGTGTGTGTGTGTGTGTGTGTGACCCACTTAATCTCAGCATTTGAAAGGCAGAGGCAGTTGGATCTCTGTGAGTTCCAGACCAGCCAGAGCTACATAGTGAAAACCAATCTTTAAAAAGGGTGAGGTGGGGGCTGGAGAGATGGCTCAGTGGTTAAGAGCACTGACTGCTCTCCCAGAGGTCCTGAGTTCAAATCCCAGCAACCACATGGTGGCTCACAATCATCTGTAATGGGATCTGATGCCCTCTTCTGTTATGTCTGAAGACAGCTACAGTGTACTCATATATAATAAATAAAATTTTAAAAGGGGGGGGTGAGGTGTAAGGGGGTGGGGTGGGACACAAGTAAAGGCTCAGAGATAGCCTTGAATTCACATAGGTCAATAGCAGAGTATCCAGACCAGGACAGTGTTCCTCCCAATGAGCAAAACTTCTCTTTCACTTTCTCATTCATAGTCCAGAGGCTTTTAGTGCTGAGAATCCAACCCAGGACCAGACAGATATCACTCTCTGCCACTAAGCCACATCCCCAGCTGGCTCAAAATCCGCTGAGACTGTAGAGTGTCCTGGGTTACAGCCAGGCGGGACGCAATGGGAAGAGTGGGAGTTCAAAGTCATCCTTGACTACACAGTGCGCTCCAGGTCAGCCTGGGCTACACATGAGACCTGGCCTCCAAAATCAAAAACAAGGGGCTGGAGAGATGCCCCAGCAGCTAAGAGCACTTCTTGCTTTTGCAGAGGACCCAAGTTTGGTTCCCAGCACTCAAATGGTAGCTTACAAATACCTGTAACTCCAGTTCCCGGGAATCTGACACCCTCTTCTGACTTCAGAAGGTTCCAGGCACACACATGGTGCACATGCATACATGCACATAAAACACTCATAAACAGAAAGCAATTATAAAAAAAAAAAGTCAAAATAAACAAGAGTATAAAAGGTTACTGGTGTTGGGTGACTGTAGTGCCAGCAACTTAGAACCTAGGAGTCTGGGACAGTCTTGGCAACACAGCAAAATCCATCTCTTAAAAAAAAAGGTAAAAGGGGATTTAGCTCAGTGGTAGAGCGCTTGCCTAGCACGTGCAAGGCCCTGGGTTTGGTCCCCAGCTCCGGAAAAAAAAAAAAAAAAGGTAAAAGGAGAATGCAGGGGGTTAATCCTTCACACAGATTCCCTTCACACAGATTCCCAGGGCCACCCTGAATGCTAGCCCCAGAGTGCAAACCTCCGGAGGCTTCTAGGTAGGGCTGGAAGAGGACCCTGACCAGGCGATGCAGCAGGCCCTGAAAGTAAGGAAGACAGTGTGATGCCTGTGTCATACATGCCCATACATGATCGTGCACAGGTCCCTTCATAGCAGCCCTGCTCACCCTGAGCCGAGCTCAGCCTCCGTGGAGCCCAGTCATGCACCCTGCCCTCCTGCAGCAGGAGACCAGAGAGGCATTTCCTGTTTGGGGGCGGTCTCCTCCCCATCTAAGTCCAGGTTCCCAGGGCCCCTGACTGAGCCAGGGTAAGGGGAGAGCAGCCCTTGGCCTCGCCTCACTCCCTAACCCTTAATGCTGGTCCTGCTGGAGCCAAAAAACTTAGGAGTGAGGTAGGCTGAGCGAAGGGGCTCATCAAATACATGTCTGGTTGAGGTTGTTCACATGGAGGTTATCAAGTTGATTCTCATGCAGGACCTAGGCAGAAATGGGCGGGGCTTCATAGTTTAGACCGTTTAGCTAGCATGCCACATCATCCTTGCTTGTCCACCTAAGGGCATACATAGCATGTCAGGAGAACTGCATGTGTGAGGCTAGGGTTTGGCGGCCTTAGATAGGGTGTCAGAGAAGATGCTCTTGCCAGGAGTTGGAAGGAGTCACACACATATGTGTGATGAGAAAGGGCTGGCCCGATCATGTCGTTGAGCTGGGAGTGCAGCCTTACACTGATACTGGTGAATCCAGATTCCGGTCTTCGGGAGTCTCTCTGGAAGACAGTCTTATCCCAGATGCCTTAGCTGAAGACACTGCTGAAGTTTCAGAGTTGATTGGGGATGCCTTTCAGGCAGGCAGGTCCCCCTTTCCTTGACTCTCAGCTTTGTAACGCCTAAGGTAGCCCGTTAGTTAACTGTACCTCCTCCCCTCCTCTGCCCTTCGCCTCTCACCCCAGAACCCCCCACCCCACTGCTTCCTGCTCCAGCAGCCCCCGGGGAGCTAGCAGGGGAGCTGGCAGCGGCCCCAGTCCACTCCTTACAAGGCGTGAGTCCGCCGGGCCCGCCCCCGGCCCTCCCGCCGGAGGCCTTGATCCCTCCCCCTGTCAAGAGCAGCGGCAGGCCCGAGCCCGGCCAGTCGGGGGGCGTCGCGATGCTGCTGCGCCTGCTGCTGGCCTGGGCGGCCGCGGTGCCCGCACTGGGCCAGGCCCCCTGGACGCCGGAGCCTCGAGCCGCCTGCGGCCCCAGCAGCTGCTATGCGCTCTTTCCCCGGCGCCGCACATTCCTGGAGGCTTGGCGGGCGTGCCGCGAATTGGGGGGCAACCTGGCCACACCGAGGACCCCGGAGGAGGCCCGACGTGTGGACAGCCTGGTGGGCGTCGGACCCGCCAACGGGCTGCTATGGATTGGGTTGCAGCGGCAGGCTCGGCAATGCCAGCCGCAGCGCCCACTGCGGGGCTTCATATGGACCACGGGAGACCAGGACACCGCCTTCACCAACTGGGCCCAGCCGGCTACGGAAGGACCGTGCCCGGCCCAGCGCTGTGCTGCCCTTGAGGCCAGCGGAGAACATCGCTGGCTCGAAGGCTCGTGCACACTGGCTGTCGATGGCTACCTCTGCCAGTTTGGTTTTGAGGGTGCCTGTCCTGCCTTGCCGCTTGAGGTGGGCCAAGCCGGTCCAGCTATCTACACCACACCCTTCAACCTGGTTTCCAGTGAGTTCGAATGGCTACCCTTTGGCTCCGTGGCAGCTGTGCAGTGCCAAGCTGGCAGGGGAACGTCTCTGCTGTGTGTGAAACAACCTTCAGGTGGCGTTGGCTGGTCCCAGGCTGGCCCACTGTGTCCAGGGACTGGCTGTGGTCCTGACAATGGGGGTTGCGAACATGAATGTGTGGAAGAGTTGGATGGCGGTGTATCCTGCCGCTGCAGTGAAGGCTTCCGTCTAGCAGCAGATGGGCACAGTTGTGAAGACCCTTGTGCCCAGGCCCCCTGTGAGCAGCAGTGTGAGCCTGGTGGGCCACAAGGCTACAGCTGCCACTGTCGCCTAGGCTTCCGGCCAGCTGAGGATGAGCCACACCGCTGCGTGGACACGGATGAGTGCCAGATTGCTGGTGTGTGCCAGCAGATGTGTGTCAACTATGTTGGTGGCTTTGAGTGTTACTGCAGGGAGGGTCATGAGCTTGAGGCAGATGGTATCAGTTGTAGCCCTGCAGGAGCTATGGGTGCCCAGGCTTCCCAGGATCTTAGAGACGAGTTGCTGGATGATGGAGAAGAAGGGGAGGATGAAGAGGAGCCCTGGGAGGACTTCGATGGCACCTGGACAGAGGAGCAGGGGATCCTATGGATGGCACCTACACATCCGCCTGACTTTGGCCTGCCCTATAGGCCCAACTTCCCACAGGATGGAGAGCCTCAGAGATTGCACCTGGAGCCTACCTGGCCACCCCCACTTAGTGCCCCCAGGGGCCCCTACCACTCCTCAGTGGTGTCTGCCACTCGGCCCATGGTAATCTCTGCCACGCGACCCACACTACCTTCTGCCCGCAAGACCTCTGTTATTTCAGCCACACACCTACCCCTTAACCCTGTCCACCCACCTGCCCTGGCCCCTGCCACACCTCCAGCCGTGCTCCCTGAGCACCAGATCCCCAAAATCAAAGCCAGTTATCCAGACTTGCCTTTTGGCCACAAGCCCGGGATAACCTCAGCCACTCACCCAGCACAGCCTCCTCCTCACCAGCCCCCCATCATCTCAACCAAATATCCCCAAGTCTTCCCTCCCCAGCAGGCCCCTATGTCTCCAGACACCCACACTATCACTAATTTGCCTCCAATCCCATCTCACCTTGACCCTGGGGATACCACTTCCCAAGCCGGTCACCATCCTTTGCTCCCAGATGTTCCAGGTATCAGAACCCAGGCTCCCCAGGTTTCTGTCTCAGCTCTCCAGCCCTCTCTGCCTACCAACTCCAGGTCTTCTGTCCATGAACCCCCTGTGCCTGCTGCCAACCAGCCCCCAGCCTTCCCTTCTCCCCTGCCCCCTCAGAGCCCCATTAACCAGACCTCATCTATCAGCCCTACACACTCCTATTCCAGAGCCCCTCTAGTCCCAAGGGAAGGAGTTCCCAGTCCCAAATCAGTGCCAAGGCTGCACTCAGTGGCCCCCACAGCAGCTCCAACAGCCCTGGCAGAGTTGGGTCTTGCAGGCCAAAGCCAGAGAGATGACCGATGGCTGCTGGTGGCACTCTTGGTACCAACGTGTGTCTTCTTGGTGGTCCTGCTCGCATTGGGCATTGTGTACTGCACTCGCTGTGGCTCCCATACGCCCAACAAGCGTATCACTGACTGCTATCGCTGGGTCACGCATGCTGGGAACAAGAGCTCAACAGAACCCATGCCCCCCAGAGGCAGCCTTACAGGGGTACAGACCTGTAGAACCAGTGTGTGATGGAGTGCAGATACCCCTTGAGGGGTAGAAGGAAAGGACTTACTTATGGCTGAGACCACACCAGGGAGTTATGAGAGCTGCCCAGATGGACAGAGAAGGTTCTGTTCCTTGAACCCAGCATTCATGGCAAAGGACACACTGAAGGACTCCAGGACCTCAAGGGGTGGGTGCTGGGATCTTCTCCAATAAATGGCGTGCCAACCTCACCCAAAGTCCGTGATCCCCGCTGATGCCTGAGGGAAGGGTCTGGGAGGCCTCAGGGGGAAATGGAGCTCCCTTCCATTTATCTAGGTAAGGTAAGAGCCCTTTAAGAGGAGGTATACTTCACAATTTTCAGTGAAACGAGACAGGAGAGGGCAGGGCCTTGCCCAATGTCACACAGCAGGCCAAGTGGTCTTGGGGTTTGGTAAAGGAGACCGCCCCATCTGTACTTGTTCCCCATTTTATTAAAATGCAAGGAAAATCTGGGGGAAGGTCTTGAGGTGAGGGTCTCTGATGAACTGGAGTCCAGCTGGAGTTTGGGAATCTCAGGTAGGATGGGACTGGAGATTAGGAGAATACAGACTAGAGATAAGAAGAGTCTCCAGTGGTCTGCTATTCTGAACTTTCTTCTGAACATTCTTTCTCATCGTCATAGGCTGCCCAGAAGTATGGACAGGGAATCAGCCAAGGACGCAGCCACTTTAGGGATGTAGGTATGCCTAGATAGGTACCCAGGAGGCTGGGTTGGGGGAAGCCCAGTTCTACCTCCCTGGTCCACTTAGAAACAAGGCCTTCCCACTAGGGAATACATTTTACTCCTCACCCTGTGGGGTGAAAGTGGCACGCTAGGAAAAGATCCTGGCAGACCCTAGCAGCTTGAAGGAAGACCCAAGATATTCAGGGCTGGTGTCTCGGTCAGAGATCACGAGTGTGGAGTGTGAGATAACCTTCCCACCCCCCCCCATCCTCAGCTGACTGTCTTGGGGGGAAGGGACGGGACCTGGAAGAGGGAGGCGCCGGTTCCACCACCTCTATAATTTTTCAGCTCAGCCCTCTCGGGGCCTCTAATTAAGACTGGGCTGCACCCCCACCCCAGGCAGGTGAGGAGGGGTGGCCCAGCTCCGTTTCTCTACTCGAAGTTCCTATGCTACATTCTCGCCCAAGGATTGTATCCCGGGAGACCAGGAGAGGGAGTGCGGGGGCTGGGGACCAACTAGGAGTGGGGGTTCACAGAGGGGGGCAGAGGGAACGCACCGCCCGGGTAGCCACTCTCACGTTCCCCTAACTCAAACCAGACGCCCCTGCCAGATCCTTCCCAGCTTTAACCTCGGAGACTCAGTCGAGGGGGCGGGGGATTGATGGATGGAATGGGGAGAGGTCGCCTGGTTTTCTAGAAAGCTTGGGCCTGAGGCACCACTTATGGAATGACACCGTCTGCTGGGACGGAGGTCTGAAGCTCCTTCCCATGACCCTTGGCAGAGGGTAGACAGCACCCTGAGGGAAAGAAAGAGTTAAATGCGCTGCAGTCCGCCGGAGGATGGGTGTGGGGAAGGGGGCCCAGAGCCGGCTCTTTGTCATCTAGTAATGAGCACCAGATGCGGAGCTGCGTGCGGGCCTAAACAGACGGCCTCCCAGGGCAGAGCCCCCGCCTGCGCCCAGACTCAGGCTCCGCCTTAACCGAAAGCTGAATCTCAGGCTCCGCCCATTAACTCTCAGGCCTCACCTCACCTCAGCGCGGTGGAGGTGGCCTAGATTATGAGCCCCGCCCTCCCAATCAATGAGCCACGCCCCTTGGAGGCGGGGGAAAGGGGGTGGAAAACTCTCCGGAGTATTCTTGGAGGCCCCGCCCACCAAAGCCATAGCCTCACCCCTCGCCAGCTCAAAGATGCCTTCAGAGCTACGGCTAGCTCTCTGCCTTATCAGCTCCCCCAGGACCCCGCCCATAAGCAACAAGCTGCGTCTCCACATCTAGGCAGTAGCGGAGAGGAGAGCTGTTTATAAATCTTGTCTTCACCGAGGTAAGAACTCCGCCCAGGCTTTGCGCATTCTCGTGCTTCGTCCCTTCAGAGTCTGGGACTCTGCAGGATTTCCCTCCACGGCACAGACGCTGATCTTAAAAGACGCAAGCAAACTCCGCCCTCCAGGGAATTGAATTGCCCTCGAGTTATTCTTCAGACTCCGCCCCCGTACAGAGCTCAGGCCCGCAGATCTAACCCCAGGTAATATTCACTTGCTTAAACCCTCCTCTGTCTAGCCCTAAAAAGGTGCTCACAAGCCACGCCTCTTAATAATACCTTTAAATCGGATCCACCCAAGGAAGCCCTTTTAAGACTGCGAGATAGGTAAAGACGCCTACTGCCAAGCTTGACGGTCTGAGATCCATCCCTGGAACCCTCACATTGGAAGGGAAGAATAGATTCCCGCAAGTTGTCATGTGACCTCCACAAGCGCACTATCACCAATACAACACACACACACACAAATTTTAAAAAGCAATTTTTGAAAAGTCATCTTGCTGGGCAGAGGTGGTGCATGCCTGTAATTCCAGCACTCAGGAGCCAGAGGCAGGTGGATCTCTGAGTTTGAGATCTGCCTGGTCTACAGAGTGAGTTCCTAGACAGCCAGGGCTTCACAGAGAAGAAGCCCTGTCTCAAAACAAAACAAACTCTCAGACAAACCAAAACCACCAAAAGCCTGTTCTCCAGACTCCTCAGAAGTACCTCCCACCCTGGGAAAGAAAACAGAAACTCTACCTTCCCACTCATGCTCGGCCTCTGGATTGTGGATAGCCCCTTCCACATATGTACTCTGCTTCCCTGGATGTGAAATACACTGGGCCGGTGCGCACACACTCACCACACACACATGCACACACTCCAACCCTCTTACCTCTAAACAGAGAACCCCATCTCAGCTTTTTCCTCCTTATTCATACAGTTAGAGCCAGACAGTGTCAATGAGTGGCCATTTCGCGCCATCTGGCGTTGGTACCACAGACTTGCAGCCACTGGAAGGGTCTCCTAAAATGCATACATATTGTTCAATAATTGTTTGATTTGTTTGTGCGACTAAACACCTGCCGATCCCCTGTCCCACAGGACAAATATTCTTCCTCTTGTTTGGAATCCTGTACCCAAGGGGGGCTTCATTTCAGTTGTCAAGTCACCCTATCAAGTGGCCCTGGAAAAACCTTTAAATTGGCTGGTAGAACTCAAATTGTTCCTCCCCATAATCCTGTTCTCAGAGGTGAAAGCACACTTTCTCAGCCGGAAGCCCAGAATCACTGAAGTGGGTTCCAGTGGCTCCATCAAGTGCTCTGAAGTATGGTATTTACTCTCTGTAGGGTGCGGTTTGGCTCTGAAGCCCTGTTCGGAAGCTGAAGGTGGTAGTTTTTAGGAAAGTGTTGACGTCAACCAGAATCTCAGTTCAGACTTCTTTCAGCCTAAACATGAACTAAAAATACTTTCCACCCACTGCTTCTGAGAGTATGTTTTAGAGGGCAGAAGTCCACAGGTTCCATAAAACTCTTTCAGGTACCTCTGGGGCCAACAGAGAGGAGCGGGGGAGGGACGGTCTTCCAGCATGCTTCTACCGGTCACCCTTTCCCAACCTACTTCAGTTAGTGGTGAAGTTCAAACACTCACCACTCCTACAGGCCCCTGGAACAGGTTCAGGCCCAAGACTGCAAGCCAACTTCAGTACCCTTGCTACTACGAGCAGTGGTAGCATTTGATGCAAATTGAAAATAACAGGGAATTTTCTGCCCTGTCCTAGTCCAAGACACACAGAGCCCAACTGAGAGCTGTAAGGACCATGATTTAGATGCCATTCTTGCTATCACATAACTGATATGGGAGCCAAAGGCATTGCCTGAGTTAGGGACCAGAATAGAAATAGAAGGCAGATTCAAAACCCTGTGATATTTATTTATTGTATATGTGAGGGTATATTTGTTATTATTTTAAAATGTGGGGGACTGAGGAGATGACTCAACGGTTAAGAACACTGACTGCGGGCTGGAGAGATGGCTCAGCGGTTAAGAGCACTCGACTACTCTTCCACAGGTCCTGAGTTCAATTCCCAGCAACCACATGGTGGCTCACAACCATCTGTAAAGAGATCCGATGCCCTCTTCTGGTGTGTCTGAAGACAGCTACAGTGTACTTATATATAATAAATGAATAAATCTTAAAAAAAAAAAAAAAAAGAACATTGACTGCTCTTCTAGAGGTCCTGAGTTCAAATCCCAGCAACCACATGGTGGCTCACAACCATCTGTAATGGGATCTGATGCCCTCTTCTGGCCTGCAGGTGTACGTGCGGATAGAGCATTCCTATACATAAAATAAGTAAATAAATCTTTTTTAAAATGTAGAGATTAGAGGACTACTCCATGGGAGTGAATTCAGACCATCAGTCTTGGTGGCAAAAGCCTCTAGGGAGCCATCTTGCTGGCTGTGCTCCCTACAGCTGAGTCTGGCTAGATCAGACAGCCTATCTCTAATTAGAAAAATACCTACCTCCCAGAGAATTTTTTTTTTTTTTAATTTTGGAGAGGTGTGTGGGTGTTTGTATGTGCCCAAGTGTAATGGTTTATCGTGACCATCAACTGGATGGGATATAGAATCACTTTGGAAGCGATCCTTTATGCGTGTCTGAAAGGGATTTTCTGGACTAGATTATTAAAGTGGGAAGACCTTCCCTGGACTGGTGGCTCCATTCCATGGACTGGGGTCCCTTCACCAAAGGGAACTGAGGAAAGCAGGGGTAGCCTCTTTCTTGCCCCTCTGACTTCCTTGTCACAGTGGACTGCACTGTGAAACTGTGAGCCAAAATATATCCTTGGTGGGCGGGAGAGATGGCTCAGTGGTTAAGAGTGCTGACTGCTCCTCCAGAGGTCCTGAGTTCAAATCCCAGCAACCACATGGTGGCTCACAACTGTCTATAGCTCTAGTTCCAGGGGATCTGACACCTTCACATAAACATACATTCAGGTAAAACACAGATGCACATGAAATAAAAAAACAAATTATAAAAAAAATCCTCCGACTGGAGAGATGACTCAGTGGTTAAGAACGCTGACTGCTCTTCCAGAGGTCCTGAGTTCAAATCCCAGCAACCACATGGTGGCTCACAACCATCTGTAATGGGATCTGACGCCCTCTTCTGGTGTGTCTGAAGACAGCTGCAGTGTACCTGTAATAAATAAATAAATAAATAAATAAATAAATAAATAAATCTTTTGAAAAGGGATCCTCCTTCCTTAAGTTGCTTTTAGCAGTGTATTTTGTCACAGCAACCGACAACTAACACGGCCAGGTTCATGTGTATGCGTGTGCAAAGGCCAGAGATCAACCTGAGTGTCTTTCCTCAGGGATTGTCTACCTTACCTTTGGTGACAGGTCTCTCCCTGGGACTTCAGGCTGGCTGTCCAGGGAGCCTCAGGGATCCTGCGGTCTCTTTTTCCCCAACACTGGCATCAGATGCAAGAACCACCTAGCCTTTGACCCGGGTACTGGCGAGTGAACTCAGATCTCAATGCTCTCAAGGTAACCGCTTTACCAACTGTCTCTCCAGCTCCAGGAACTTTAGGGATTGATGGCATATGGAAGACTCTCAGGCTGACAGTACTGGGATTGACTTCTTCTCTCAGTAAGAGTTAACCACCCGGGGCCCAGGTTGTGGGGGATGCCAGGAAAAAAAGCATCCCCTCTGTACAGGGGATCTGGACAGTGTGTCATCACAGGCTGCAGTATGGGGCCTGCAGCTCATGCTTAGCAGAGGTTTCGGAACCATCAGAGATGTTCATGGGAAAGTCAGTCAACAGTAGGATCTGTCACTCTATGTCTGTCAGGCTGGGTAGGTTCCAGCTTTGCTATTTAATGGCCGGGGGACCTCCAGCAAGTTTTCTACTTGTTCTGAGCTTGCCTGCTTGTCTGAAAAGTTGGGGAGGACCTTCTCTAGTAATTACTGTGCCCTCCATCTATGGCTCAGGCCCCTGGCCATTCATCTCCTCCTGCTATGCTTCAGACTCCAGTAAGGTCAGGACACAAGTGGCACAGGGACACCAGGCAGAATCCATAATGAAATGGAAACCGAAGGGCTCTTTGGAAAGTCGGTTGGATGGTGTTTTGCCAGGGCAAACATGTAATGGAACATCTAGCTGAAGCAGACACAGGAGGGAGGATGTTCTGCTAAAGCAAGCACGGGAAAGGACGCATGATGAAGGATTCTTTGCTATCGACAGGCCTGTATTGGTGCACCTTATACTGCATACTTGAGCTGCATTTGCTGGGACTCCATAGAGAGAAACGCACCCAAAAAAAAAACTTATGGTGGGGGAGGGGGTATGGGGGGGAGAGAATAACATTTGAAATGTAAATACATAAAATATCCAAGAAAAATAAAATTTTAAAAAACCTTGTGATGTGCTGCCTTCTTTGGACTTGGTGTGATTGCCAGAGTGATGTCAGCTGAGACAGACGCATGTCCAAGGCAAGACCCATGGAGGACACATGATGTTTGGAGGGGATCAATAGGACTGGATGGACAGTGGCGGAGGCTGAGCTTGGCTTGCTTCTAGAGCCAGCTGTGCAATGCCTGTGGGTCTCGTGTCTTTGCTGATTTTCACTTCGCTGAGAGAGGCACAGCCAAAAGCTTCTCTTGGCACTCTTCCTGGGCCCTCCTGCTGACTTGTGCTGAGGCTGAGGCCTGACTATCTCTGCTACGTCATGTCACCACCATTGCTAACCCCACTCTACCAAACTGGACTGCTGCTGTATCTGTGAAGTGTTTGCGAGTGAATCAAGCTGACCTGTGAACTGAACAGCTGATTTCCAGACAACACAGATGGGAGTTGCTCTAAAGAACTGATCTTTTGGGGCTGGGGATTTAGCTCAGTGGTAGAGCGCTTACCTAGGAAGGCCCTGGGTTCGGCCCCCAACACAGAAAAAAAAAAAAAAAAAAAAAAAAAAAAAAAAAAAAAAAGAACTGATCTTTTTATATAAGTACACTGTAGCTGTCTTCAGACACACCAAAAGACATCAGGTCTCATTACAGATGGCTGTGAGCCACCATGTGGCTGCTGGGATTTGAACTCAGGACCTCTGGAAGAGCAGTCAGTGCTCTTAACCACTGAGCCATCTCTCCAGCCCTAAAGAACTGTTCTAAAAGGGTTCACTCCCCTCCTTGCCTTCTCCCCTGCTACCCCGTATCCTTTCTTTTCTGCTATCTCTGGTGGGTGGTGGACTAAAACGGAGGTTAAAGCATACAGGAAGCATCATTAAAAATAAGGTTTGAAAAAAAGTTAAAGTTTACCCCATAAAGCAAGACCACTTGCAAACACACCAAAAAACTTGGCGAACAGAGGGCACTCGTAGGGCGTCTTAGTCAGGGTTTCTATTGCTGTGATAAAACACCTTGACCAAAACAGGTTGGAGAGCAAAGGGTTTGTGTCAGCCTACAACTCCGAGGTACACCGCTCTATCACTAAGGGAAGTCAGGCAGGAGCTCGGGGAGGACAGGAACCTGGAGTCGGGAACTGAAGCAGAGGTCATGGAAAAATACTGCCTATTGGTTGGCTTCTTGTGGCTTTCTCAGCTTGCCTTGTTACAGCACCAGGACTGTCAGCCAGGGGTGGTACCGCTCAGAATGGGCTAAGCCCTCCCTCCCACATCCATCAGTAAGCAAGAAAAGGCACTAAGACATCTAGTGGAGACATTGTCTCAGTTATGATTTCCTCTTCCAAAATGACTCTAGTTTAATGTTAAGTGGACAGAAAATTAGCCAGCACGGCAGACAATAGATCTGGCCTGAAGGTAGGTAGTGGGGGAATTGGGCTGTGAAGGAGACAGAACTGAGAGGAACGGGCACGCAGAGGTAAGAGGACCCAGCGAGGGACTGAAAGGGAAGGAGAGGGGAGGCCGTTAAGATGTCTGAGGTTTTGGTTTTATTTTTTTAAGATTTTGTTGTTATTTAAGATTTATTTATTTTATGTATATAAGTACACTCTAGCTGTCTTCAGACACCAGAAGAGGGCATCAGATCTCATTACAGATGGTTGTGAGCCACCACGTGGTTGCTGGGAATTGAACTCAGGACCTCTGGGAGAGCAGTCAGTGCTCTTAACCACTGAGCCACCTCTCTAGCAAAAGATTTAAAGTTTTGTTTTGTTTTGTTTTTCGAGACAAGGCCTTTCTGTGTAGCCCTGGCTGTCCAGAACTAGCTTTGCAGATCTGACTTGCCTCAAACTCACAGAGATCCACTTCCCTCTACCTCTCACGTGCTGGGAGGAAGAGCATATGGCACCACCACTATGTGTATGTTACATGTATGTCTCTGTGTAGGTTGGAGCACAGGAACACAGTATGACTGGAGGCCAGGAAAGGGAGTCATGTCCCCAGAACTGGAGTTATAGGCGTTTAGGAGCCACCAGCTCCTAAATGCTGACCATCGAACTTGGTAAGTGCTCTTCACCGCTGAGCCACCCCTCCAGCCCTGACTTCTGAGTTTCCCTTATCCCCTTGGGTGGTGTCATTTATTCAGGTGGTGATGGAAATCCATGAGGAGGTATCATGGTCAGTGGTTTGTTCCTGCCTCATGCTGAACTTTGATCTACAGTGTAGCAGCACCTAGAGGTGATGAGGCCTAGTGGCATGTACTTGAGTTGTGTGTGTGGACTGAGACATCCTGTTTGTCAGCACTGAGTTCCAAGTATTTGGCTGTTATCCTTGGATTGCCCAAGGCATGGACACTGGCATCTGCAACTCCGGCCAGAGGTCCTGGCTGACAATGTGAGTTTGTCTGTTCATCATATGGTGCTGCTGAGAGAACCCCCCAAAAATTGTCAGGGCGTCCACAGTGAGCCCTGACGCTATACTAGTCCAGGGAAATAGCCAGAACTAACTTGTTTTCTGTTTCTGTATCTGGATATCACAGTCTGGGTGATTTATAGTATTAGAAGTATACGGGCTGGAGAGATGGCTCAGCGGTTAAGAACACCCGACTACTCTTCCACAGGTCCTGAGTTCAATTCCCAGCAACCACATGGTGGCTCACAACCATCTGTAAAGAGATCCGATGCCCTCTTCTGGTGTGTCTGAAGACAGCTACAGTGTACTCATATATAATAAATGAATAAATCTAAAAAAAAAAAAAAGAAGAAGAAGAAGTATACTTACCCTGGGCAGTGGTGGTGCATGCCTTCAACTCCAGCACTTTGGAGGCCGAAGCAGGTGGATCTCTGTGAGTTTGAGGCCAGCCTGGTTTACAGAACTAATTTCAGGCCAGCCAGGGGATGCACACACACACACACACACACACACACACACACACACACACACACACACACACAACCCTGTCTTTAAAAAAAAATCCAAAAACTTGTCCCTCATCCCTGCCACCTAAATTTATGAATATGAAATACCCCACTACATGACCTTAGCAGGTCACTCTGTCCTGAGAGACCTACATCTGACATACTGCCACCACCCCGCCTTCAGCCAACATCGTAAAAGGTACACCAAGCTGTAGAGGTCATGGGGCAGTGGCCTGGGCTCAGCTATTATCTCTTTTCTTATTTCTCCCAGCTCCTGTTTTTATTTGGGGAGAGGGGAGTGGTTTGTTTATTTTTGTTTTTTGAGAAAGGGTCTCAGGTACCAGAGTCTGGACTGGAACTCACTACATAGTCTAAAGTGACCTTGAACTCCTGATTCTTCTGCTTTCACTTCCTAGTTCTGGGATCCCAGGGCTGTGCTTCCACCCCGTGGAGAAGTGGGATCGATGTTCTCTCCGCTTAAGCCTGATGTCTGTATAAGAACCTTCAGCTGTGCCTCTGTGTGACAACTGTTCTTGTCCATGCAGCAGCTGCCAGGCATGAGGGGACCCAGGCCCCAGAAGTCCATGAGTGGCTGCTCTAATCAACGTCTCTAGTTAGTCCCTCGATGCCTATGCCGGACCTGTGCATGGAGAGACTCCAAAGAATCCAGCTGGACTCCGGAGAGCTCCAGAGGAAGCCGTCTATGTGGTAGGCAGAGATGGTGGTCTGCATTGCGCTTCGACTGTATTCTTCACCCACAGCTGCAAAAAGGAGATGGCAAGGACCATAATTCCTTCTTGGTTTGGCTTTGGTTTGGTTGGTTTTTTTTCAAGACAGGGTTTCTCTGTATAACCCTTGCTGTCCTGGGATTCGCTCTGTAGACCAGGCTAGTCTCAAACTCACAGAGATCTGCCTGCCTCTGCCTCCTGAGTGCTGGCATTAAAGCTGTGTGCCACCACTGCCTGATAATTAATAGAGGTTGTTGGTAATAGAAATGAAGGGGAAAATTGAGACTTAAATAAACTACATTTTACCCCTTTTTCGTTGAAGTCTGGAAGTAGGCAACCAGGAGCGATTCGGGATCCCCCACTGATCCAATAGGAACCCAGGATCTTCTATCTTGGCATTACTATTCTCTGCACATGGCTGCAATTTTCAAAGTTACCTCCAGATCCAAGAGAACTGCTGACTTCCGGCTGTCACATGCACATTCCGGTGTGATTACAGGATGGATGGAGTAAAAAAAACAAGAAGCAACGGCTTTCCCCAACATCGTTTCTATCTTAAAAGACATCACTAGAAATCCCTTCTCGCTCCTTCTGATTGTGTCTTAGAATTATGTCACACTATACATGTAAGGGAGGATCGACATGTTGTCTATGGCTGGAGTCATTGCCATCTAGGGTACAATTGGATTCCTACTATTGAGGGAGAAGGGTGGGTGAGCACTTGGCAGCTATGGTATTAGAGGAGGAGGAGGAAGGACAGCAGCCTCCCCAGGAAGACTTCTTGGTATTTGGGGCACTGTAAGGTTTTCTACTTCAGTTATTGGTTTGTTTATTTATTATGTGGAGTCTCATGTGTCCCAGGCTAATCTTGAACTCCATACTTAGCTGAGGATGACCTTGAACGTCCAACCTCCTGCTTCTACCTTCTGAACACTGGGATGATAGACTCACATTACCATACTTGCTGTTCAGTGTTGAAGCTGGAACCCTGGGCCTCTTGCCTGCTAGACAAGCGCTGTACCCACTGAGCTAGACTTCATTGCAGATAGCAGGACCTTGGCCAAGTCCTACTAAGTCTTCATGTAAAGCTGCCTTCTCCCTTCTCAACTATTCACCATGGCTCCAGTTTAAACACAGATTGGCCTAGAGCCACGGGGTCTTTGCTTCTGTTTTCCCCATACTACTCAAAGTCAGGGAATTGATTACATCCGTGTTTCTCCCCAGCCTAGCACTCTTGTGCAGTAGACATTGTGAGCAAACTCTGCATACAACGATGACACTTCAGACACATTCCTGTGCCACCCTCCAAGAGTGAGGCCCTTCCTCTGTTCTTTATTCTCTATCTTTAGATTCCGTTCTGGCTTGTCCTGCTTCATGAAGCTTTGTGTCCTTCAACTTGCCCCAGCTCAATGGCCACAGATGGAAGTGTATTTGGTTTACAGTCCTTACTTTCTCCCCACAGTGAGAGCGAGACATCACCCCCTAGTTCTCTGCACACCCAGCAGATTTGCAATTGCCACCAGGCTATGAGAGAAGTCACTTGAGACAATGCATACTATGTAATCAGGTCCTAAAATGGGTTGAGTGTAGTCAGTTACCCAGGGCATCTCAAAGCTAGGTCTCAGAGGCCCTGGGCAAGGCAGAAAGGTTCCCACTCTGTGTGTCTGAATGCTAGAAGCTACCTACGGGTCTCCTCCCTGAACCCACCATCACACTTGGCTCAGTGCACTCAGTGGGCTTGCAACGGTGGCCTTGGATCCACTACCCAGGAACACACGTGCGAAACCTTTCCTGTTTCATAACTTTATTTAGTTTTCTCTGTCTCCTCCCTCCCCCGCCAGCCCCTGAGAGGGGGTGGAATCCCCAGTTGGAAGGGAAGGGATGATTCTGTTCTCCCTAGGGAGGGATGGTGTCCCCTGGACAGGCTCCATGAATGGGAGAAGCAGGGGCCTTCAAGGCAAGGCCAGGGCATCGTCCAAGAGGCTGTGGCCAGGGCAGAGCCCCTCGGATGCCCTGTCGTCCTGTGGCTCACCTAGAAAGTGAAGAGCAGAGAAGCCTGGGGGAATGGCGGGGACAGGTATCGTGTGGCTGACAGAGGCAGGTAGGAATTTTAGGATGCTGGGGCTCAGAGTTGGAAAACCTGGGTCACAAGGAAAGCTGGATGTAGTGAGGGTGCAGCAGGAACCAGGGAGGCCAAGGTGGGGGAGGAGAGCAACTGTGCTCTGACAACGGGTGCTGCGGAGGGACTGACCACACACCTTAGGGTCTAGGGATAATCAGGGCACTTGCCCCGAGCAGAGGCCAGAGGGCAGATGAGAGGGATGGAGCAGAAGGGGATGGGAAGTCTGGTGGGCAGGGGACCGAGCTATGGGGCAGCCACAGTCAGCTGTTCTGCTTCAGGACAGCCATCTCAGCTGGGCATGGTCCCAAGCCACCGGTTTGTGCTTCTATGTTGCTGGAGGGCTCCCCATGTAGCTCAGCTATGGCAGAGAGGCAGACAGTTGTGCCCAGGTCTCCTCCCCATCCCAGTGTTTCTGGAAGCTTCTCTCCCTGCCCAGCATCATCTACTATCACAGGGGGTCATGGTGATGGTTGGGGAGCCATGCTGGGGACAGATTACAGACTCGACTTAGATGCTGTTTACTTCCTCCTCAAAGGACCACGTGTCACCACATTTTAGTCTAAGGATCCCACTCCACTCCCACCCCTTGTGCATGGCTGGTCTGTTTTCTTTCCTGTTTTTGACAGTTATTCAGACATTCAAGCCCGTGGTGAGATGGTGAGGAGAGAGGGGTGTTCTGGGACTTCTGGGACTGTAGGGGGCGGGTATCTCAAAGTGCACCCTGCCCATCTCCCCGGCAGCCGCTGTCTCCATGGACAATGAGCACCGGGAAGTAAAGGGCGTCCTCATAGCACGGAGGGCTTTCCAGAGGCTCCGTGTCCTCCCCTCTGCGCCCCAAGGGGCCTCCACTCAAGCTGCGGAAGACCCCTGGGGTGGCTCGGCCCCCAGCACCTAGCGAGAGGCGGCTGCGGCTGAAGGGTAGGCGAGGCCCACTGGGACGGGCAGGAGGCAGGGAGTTGCTGCTGACCGAGCGGCGGCAGCGTTGGCAGCCTCGCAGGTAGGCCCCAGAGCCGGCACCCATGACCACAGCCTCGGAGTAGCTGGGCACCAGCTGCCGGTTGGAGCAGATGTGCCACTCAAGCTCTGTGAAGTCCACAGTGGCCACACGAGAGAGTGGTGGCCCATTGGGCACAGCCCCTGGGGGTGGTGAGCTGGCACCGAAAAGCTTCTCCACTTGGTAGTGCACGTGGGCTGTCCCATAGGCTGCCACCACTCGCAGTGGCCAGGACAGTGTGGCTGCAGACACCAGCCAGAAGACCCAGGCTCGGGCATACCAGGGTGGGCTGCGGGGATCTGCAAAGACCATGAGGGACTCACGGAAGTCCACATCCTTCAGATGCATGCCCTCGCGGGCCTCTAGGTAGTCGTCCAGGCCCTCGTTGGCACTGAAGAAGCGGGCCCTCTGTGTGAGGTACGAGGCCTCGGCCTCAGCACTCCCAAAGCTGAAGCACTTGGTGAAACGCAGCCGCGTGGCTGCATGGTCTGCCAGGCCCACGAGCTCCTTGGAGACGTCACGGACACCATGTGCACTGTAGTCAAACTCACCCCGAGCTGTGCGACTGTCCGCTCTCTCATGGTAGACCTGTGTGGTGGTATAGGCGTCCCCATTGCGGTAGCGAGTGATCTGGCGTGTGCGTCGCACATAGTGGTAGCTGGTGGCCTTCCACCAGACACAGGGAGGAGCCTGTTGCAGCCGGTGGATCAGGGCAAGCACGGTGTTGGCATCAGTGCGAGGCGCCTGGCATGACCGCACATGACAGTGCCAGCACTCTGCCAGGTAGAGGAGGTAGAGGAGGGAGACGAAGGCCAATGGGATGTACAGGTAGCCATCGGAGCAGGGACTGGCTGGGTAGGTGGGCGGTGGACCGCCAGCCCCACGAGCCAAGGCTGCCTCAGGCCCCAGGACCAGGCGGGGCACAGTGGCTAAGCGACACCAGGCCACCACAGCCCCACAGGCATGGATGAGCAGTGTGAGGAGCAGGCACTTCCAGTGAGACTCTCGACATAGAGAGCCTCCCAGGGACTGCTTCAGGGGCCGCTGCTGCGGGGTGGGCAGAGAAAGGAGAGGTACATGTCAGTGGGGGACCACTGGTGTGAAGGAGGTGGACCCACTTTACAGAAGAAGAAAGTGAAGCTTCCTTCTATTGATTGAGCTATCTTGCAGCAAGTCTCACAGTAGCAAATCTTGTTTATCTCCTATGAGCTTGCCTTCTCCTGTGCCCCCACTGTTTCTCAGTCAGCAGACCCCCTACCAGAGTAAGATCCCAACAGAGAAGAAATGACCTCCCCTCCTCCAATCGGATTTCTGGTAGTTCCTGTCCTGTCTCTAATCTGCTGTGTGCGTTTGGCTATATCTTTACTCTCTCTGGGTCTGGATTTTGGTTGTGGTGATCTATTAGGCTGATATGGCAAGGAGTGGTGTGTGTGTGTGTGTGTGTGTGTGTGTGCGCGCGCGCGCATTAGTTGGGGGGCAGGCTATGAAGCCCAGCTATTAACCTCTCGCTCTTCTACTCAGTGTGATTTGGGCGGACCCCTCATCTACTCTAATACTGTTTCCTCATTTGCATACCTGGTTGTTGAGGATTCAGAGAGATCACATGTGGGAATTTGTTAGCACAGAGTCTGGCCCTGGGAATAAACACTTTTGCTGCTTCCTTGTGTCTCCCACTGGTCCCTTGTGGAAACAAGGGATGGCAGGAGACTTGGGAGAGGCTGTTAAGTTGGGGCAGGGTTGGGGAGATAGGGAATGGAGGTGTGTCAGGCCTAGGAGCAGATGGAGGGCCACCCCCCACCCTCAATCTGTGATGAGGGAAGGGATGGGACACAAGATGCTGGACAGCACAAAGTACTTTTGACCCAAAGGGCTTGGCATATCCTCCATGGCATGACTACCAGCCTGGCTGCCTCAGTTCTGGTGTCAACAGAAGAGCAGGAAGAGAAGGGGAAAGGAACTGGGAGAGAAGAGGTGGAGAGTATACAGTGGGATTCTGGGTAATGTCACCTACTCAGTCCTACCATGCCTTGAGAGGTCCAAAAGGGGAGGAGGCTGGCCCTAGACCCATCCAGGGCAGCATGGTCCTATAGTGTGTGAAATCTACAGGTGCATTCTGCCATCTAGACCTGTGCTAGCCGGGGGCACACACACACTTACCCCCCAACACCTGTTCATCATAGACCCACCTACCACAAAGAGACACCATCGCTCATTTAAGGAACACCAGGACCTTGCTTATTCTCAAAGCACAGGCATCATGTCATGGCGGTAGCAAGGTTTACCCACACATGTATGTCAGCACAGGACACACATGCACACATGTTACACACTGGCACCTAGACCCTCATGTAAGACCCTCACCTAGACACATAAAACCCTCACCTGACCACAGTTCACACCTACCCCACCCTATAGCAACTTAACACCCACAATCCATACTAAACCACACACTAGAGAGGCATAGCATGAAATCATACACACCCACACTCTTGGGTGAAGACCCAAGGCAAGGGACCCACCAGAGGCTCACCTGACTACAGGGTATATATGTTCCTACTGAAGACAGAGGGAACACGCCACCAGAATTCTTTCTCTCACACACACCACACACACAAGCGCATTTATATCTGCTCACACACGCAGTCCACTCACCACCTTGTTTTCCACACCTATCATCTTACACACTTGGCACATCCTCCTGTCTAGAGCTGGGGAGGGGCGCTGGGGAGCTCAACCACTGGAGTGGGCCCTCAGTCCTCACCTGGGGGTGGGGGAGAGAAAGGTATCAGCAAGGGCTCTGCTCCTTTCTCTTTCCTTTTTCCCTCCCCCACCTCCGGTCCCTGCCACCGCTACTGCATTGCAGGCACCGCCCGACACCTCGTGAGCAACTGGGCAGGACTGGGGGCCTGACCCCATGGCCCTAGCAGTCACGGACAGCATCCCTGGCTGCGCTATGGAATAGGGACGCGTGGGGGCCACAGAGGCTGACGTCACAGGACAGGAGATGATGGTTGAGGGGGCGCCGAAGATCAGGGTCTCCCCTACATTCTTGCCACCCATTCCTGCCTTGACCTACCCGGATCCCGAAGCCTCGACCCTTACCAGAACGCTGTCTCCCCAATGACGTCATTGCTGGAGGGGCTCCGGGACTTTCCTCCCTAATCCCTCTTCAGGGATCGCCCCTCTACTTGTCCCCTTCACCTCTCTACAGCCCTGGCTCCGTTCCCACTACTTGCCCCCATACCTCCTCCCGCAGCGGCTCGCCGTCCGGAACGAGCGCGGGCACCTCCCCGCAATCTCCACCTTCGCCTTCCGGCATGGTGTCCTGGCTGCTTCTGCTGCCGGGCCCGGGCCCGGGGCATGATAAGCAGGGGCGCGGAGGGCTGCGGCGCGGCCCCGAGGGGCGTCCGCTCGGCTCGGCAACCGCTGAAGAGTGCACCGAGCCCAGCCCAGCGCGGCGGCGTTGGCGGCCGCGGTGCCCGGCGCCCCGCCCTCCGCTGACCCCGCCCCCCTGCAGCACCGGTGGCGCCGCTGGCCGCGCCTGGCACCGCGGGCACACCCCATCTCCACCCCCTCGCCTGTGGGAAGCCCAGTCTGGGCCGCCGGACGCCCTGGTTTCTCCAGCCGCGCTCGCGCTTGCGACCTTAGGCGAGTCCTTGCTCTGCGGCGCCCGAGTCTCCCCAACTGAGTAATGAAGAGGGCCATGGTGTGTGGACGTCCGCCAGGTTCCTCTCTAGGGGATGGGCCCAGCGCTAAGCCCACCCAGACTTCACCCCATACGCTTTGCTTGTTGACAGTTAATACCCAGAAGGGAAAGACAGTCTCATCTGCTGGACTCTTAAGGCCGGTGGGTTGGAGCCACAGAAACTCTAGTCTGCAGGACTTTTGACCAGCATGTTCCAGCCATAAACTCAGCCTTTTAATCTGAGAAATGGGAATGAAAAAGTGTTGGGTTAAATTCACTAGGTCAGGCGGGGGAGGAATAGGTTTGCCCTGCATGGGATACCCTTTCTCGGGTGCGTAAAGTCCCTGCTCCGTTGTCCTCAGTAGGCTGGGTTCCTCACATTCAGGGGCCTCGAATTCAGAGATTCTACCTCTGCCTCCTGGGTGCTGGGATTAAAAGCGTGTTTCACATCCTCCAACTTTACTTATTTTGTGTTTACTTTTAAAATTATTATTTTATGTGTGTGAGTGTATATCTGTTTGTACACCACATGCATGCAGTGCCCACAATGGGGAGAAGAGGGTGTTCGATCCCCTGGAACTGGAATTATAGACGATTGTGAGCTGCTGAGTGGATGATGAGAATCCAATCAAGTCCTTTGAAGAGCAGTCAGTGATCTTAACTGCTGAGCCATCTCTCCAACTGCCCCCCCCATTTGTTTACTGAGGGCCATAACTGAGTCCAGCTGTTTTCTGGCTATTGTCTATGTGTAATTAGTGTGCTCGGGCACTAGGAGGGCATAGATAGGTGTTAGGAATGACATAGTTCCTGTCCTCATGGAAGATATCCAGGGAAAATCTGGATATTAAATCTGGATTAAAGAGGGGTTCAGAACCCAGACTCTAGCCATCACTCTGGGCCATGGTCAGGCCTCTGTTCCTTTTGTCCCTCTCTTAAGAGCTAAAATGATCCCCCCTTTTATTTTTATTTTATTTTTAAAAAGATTTATTTATTTATTTTATGTATATGAGTGCTCTATCTGCATGTACACCTGCATGCCAGAAGAGGGCATCAGATCTCATTACAAATGGTTGTGAGCCACCATGTGGTTGCTGGGATTTGAACTCAGGACATCTGGAAGAGCAGTGCTCTTAACTGCTGAGCCATCTCTCTAGCCCCAACGTACCCCTCCCTTTTAGATGTTTAGATGTAATTACATTTTAATTTTATTTGTTCTCTCTCTCTCTCTCTCTCTCTCTCTCTCTCTCTCTCTGGGCTGGCGCAAAGAGGTGCACTTTAACCATAGATCAAGTGTGCAAATCAGAAGATGGCTTTCAGGAGTTGGTTCTCTTCTTCCACCGTTTGGAGCCTGGAACTGAACTTAGGTCCTCAGGCTTGGCGGTCTGCTGAGCCATCTCACAGGCAAGCTAACATGCCTCTTAAAGGATTTGGACAAATGGATAGGAAGGGAAAGATATCCTCTGTGTCCCAGGCAGAGGAGCAAAAGCAGCCGTTGGGCTGAGTTTGGGGAGCAGGAAAGTCTTGCCTTATGTAACTAAACACTGAGTAGTTTAGTCAGCTGTAAGTATCAGAGGGTGTGTCATGCTGTCTAGAGACTAGTGGTTGACAGTCTGTGAGAGAGGGACCCTTGAAGACTGTCTCCAGCAAGGGTGGGAATAGTTACAGCCTGGGTGGGAAGAAAAGAGCCTGGGAGACTACGAGTGAGGCTTAAGGGCCCCACTTCGAGATCACAGGACTGGTGATGACTCAGGAGACTTGTCACCACACCTCTGCCTCACAAATCTACAGGACCGTTGATGAAAGCAAAGGAACAAGGCCCAGTACAGATTCCTGCCCCCACCTGTATACCACCAGAACTTTGTATCTTCTAGGTGGTCTCAGTTTCTGTCCTCTGCCCGGTGCGTGCGTGCGAGCGCGCGCGTGTGTGCATAATGTATTGAGCGCGATTCCAAACCCTCCCAGCAGAGGCCCTCGCGGATGAGCAGGACAGTGGCGGACTCCACAGGGCATTTTCAGCACTGGCGGACGGACAGCACCTGCTCTGAAAGGAGTGGGAGGGCGGAGGAGGAGTCAGCGTTCTAGGGCTCTGGGACGCGTTGTCACTCTCCCGGAGCGGGCGACAACAGCAGGTCCTAGCAGGCCGGAAGCTCCAATAGAGGACTGAGTGAATCGAAGGAAAGAGGGCACAGAGTGGGGGCAGGGATTGGTCAGAGCTTGGCCGATCGCCGCATTCCTCTTGGACTGCGTTGCGTCAGAGCCAACTTTGTGCCCTGACTAGCTGGGTCGGTCCGGATCTCAATCTTTCCTACTGGCGTAGTCGTGGCAAGGAGCGTCAAGCGCCTCTCGGCGCAGACGCGGAACTAAGTTACAACTCCTTCCCACCCATTGGCTGGTAGCGCCGCAAATTAGCAAGCCTATTAGTCAATCCGAGAGCATCTTGAGTAGCGCCGTCCCCCAGCTGTCGGAAGTTGACAATGACAAAACCCGATTGGGAGAGGGCTCATCAGTAGCCAATTGGAAGTGTGAAGGGGAGAACCGGCTCCTCGGACGAGCCAATGGTGGACAGCGAAGTGTGACGCCGTGGACATGGCGGCGGCGATCGGCCAGCCCCAGGACGTGTCGGGCGGTCGGGGAACTTTGGGCAGGACAAGGCAAGAGAAGCGGCTGTTTCAGTAGTGTTTGTACCCGGGACTCAGCGAAGTCTACCCTTGGGTAGAGCGAACGTCACGGCTATGGCTTACCACTCGGGATATGGAGTCCACGGTGCGTGAGGAGAGGGGAGGGCGGGGCGCGGCCTGGCAGCGGGGCACCAAACAAGCTGTGAGACCCACTCGTCCGGTGGGAGAGGGCCTGCGGTGACCGCTGCCCAGGGCGGGGAGAGTGTCTCTTGGGTTCCTGCCGTGCCACGCTGCAGCGTGTCCTGGACTTCGTCCTTACTAGCCGGTCCTCATATCAGGCGGCGAAAGCACTGCTGGGATCCTCAAGTCTAATTCTGCATGTACCGAATTTGCCTCCAGAATTGCCTTTCCTGGTTACAAAACTCTGGCAGCATTCCTGATCACTGTCCAGGGATTCCGAGTAGCCAATGTTGCCTTTTCTACCCGTGTTAAGGGATGTCTTTCCGGCGATTGTGCCCAAGCAAAAAGTCTATTCACTCGCCAGTACTCAGGGATCTTCTCCCTTGAGAGACTTCCTAGAAACCCCAAATGGGTAGCCATATCTAGGCAGCCTTTCCCCTACATGTAGTAAAGGATTCCTCCAGAAGGATAGGAGATCGTTCTTAAGATCCACTCTGGCTTTAACTCAAAAGTTGTTCGGGCCTATGTACAACTTCTCAGCCTGGGGAAGGGGTTCTTATTCTGTAACTCTGTAATCTACTTTGGTACTCCCACACCTACAGGTTCCAAGCATAGGACCCGGGCAGCTCCAGATCCTCCTCCACTCTTCGATGATACAAGTGGTGGTTATTCCAGCCAACTAGGCGGATACCCAGCCCCAGGAGCTGATGTAGCCTTCAATGTCAACAACCTGCTTGGAGACCCAGTGGCCAATATGGCTATGGCCTATGGCAGCTCCATAGCATCCCAAGGGAAGGACATAGTGCACAAAGAGGTGTGGCCTGTATTCAGGAGGGTGACAGGGTTTCTGGCTAGGGTTGGGGTATCCCAGGATCCCATCTTACTCCCCAGGCATCCTTTAGGAAGGAGCACTGTGTGTCATGTCCACAGCGTCTTTTCTTTACTTCCAGCTACACCGTTTTGTGTCTATAAACAAACTCAAGTATTTTTTTGCTGTGGACACAGCCTATGTAGCCAAGAAGCTAGGGCTATTGGTCTTCCCTTACACACATCAGGTGAGCTTCCTACCAGGTGAGCTGGCAAGCCTCTCCCCACTTGTGAGTAACCTGACTGATCCTCAGATCTCAACCCCCTCTCTCGTGTTCTCTGCTTCTGTTTACCGGACCACCCCTGCCACCGCCAGAACTGGAAAGTGCAGTACAGTCATGACGTGCCTCTGCCCCCACGGAAAGACCTCAATGCGCCTGACCTTTATATCCCCAGTGAGTCTCTGACGTGGGCTTGGGGACACAGGGGACTTGTGCCTTGAAGCATAGTTAGGAAGAAGATTCAATGAATGACCCAGCATTCATTCCTGGAGCTTTTCCTGTGTGACTGTTGCTAGGCACTAGGTTGACAAGATGGCCAGTAGGAAACTTCCTGAATGTGACCTTGGCATTTCCTTTAACACCTTCCTGCCTTTTTTGGGGGGGGATGGTGTATTTTTTTAATTTACATTTTAAATGTTACCCCCCTTTTCTACTTCCTGCCTTTTCATTTGAACCCTGCCTCTCTCCAGCCTGGAGCTTTGAGTTTTTACTTAGGCCAGCAGCCTCCAAATGTAGGACTTCAGGCTGGATCTTTCAGCCTTCATTAAAGCAAGACAAAGAAATGGCTTCTTCCTCAGAGAATTGTCTCGAAGTGCTAGAAGATGCTCTGTGCTGTGCATTTCACCTGGCATGAAGGAAACACACCAGACAGTAAATGCTAGTTCTCACTGTTGCCTGTCCTCTGAGGCCTGCCTGCTCCACCATCCTCTCCTCTAGGAAGCCTGGAGCAAATGCTTCCTCCCTTCCGGATCCTCACAGCTGTCTGTCCCCTCTGCACTTCACTTTTCTCTGTCCTGTTGGCTAAAAGGACACACACAAGGAAAGCAGATATACAAGGGCAGAGCTGTCCAGATCCTCTCATGACCTCTGTTACAAAGCTGGTACTGTCATCCTATGTCATGTGTTGAAGTCAAGGCTATAGGGCCTTAACTGTCCCATAGCTGATAGGTGGCAGTGCTGTGCCCTTTGGTGGCCTCATCAATCTGACACCTGGGGAGGTAGGGGACAGGCAGGGGAAGGTGACTGTTGAGTTGAAATCACTGCTGGAGCCTGTCTGTCTCCCTGCATCTTTGAGCTCCTGTGAAAACAGCCCACAGTTAACCAGGGGTTTCTGCATGGTCAGGGACCTAGCCAGTGTCAGTGGCCAAACTCATAATTGTCGGCTGAGGGTTGGGGGATTTAGCTCAGTGGTAGAGTGCTTGCCTAGCAAGCACAAAGGCCCTGGGTTCGGTCCCCAGCTCTGGGAAAAAAAAAAAAAAAAAAAAAAAAAAAGAAAGAAATAATTGTTGGCTGAGAGGCACCCTATTTCTAGAATCCCAGACCCTAGGGACAGCCTAGGTGATCCATGGAGTCTCCTTTTTGGTTCTAGTCTTGCCAGAAATCAAGCTGGTTCCTGTCTAGGATGAGCAGTGGTTTTGGTCATGGTGTTACTTTTGGAGGCACTGCAGGGAGCTGATGAGCTCCCTAGCGTAGGAGGGACGGTGATGACTTATGGTCCTGGGAGGTCCAGTAGTGTTCAGCTGGAGGGGGTAGTCAGAGAGGTGCACTGGGGACTAGACACTGGAGAGCTGGATGTACAGGGTGAGTGAAGTTGGGATGGAAAGGGAGGGAAGTATGGGAGAGGCTGACTACCCGTGGACTTGAATGCCTGATGAGGGGCTCTGGGTAAGGAAGCCAGAGTAACGACTTCCTCTCTTCTCTTGGCAGCCATGGCCTTCATCACATATGTGCTGCTGGCTGGGATGGCACTAGGCATTCAGCAAAGGTTGGTACTGTCTTCTTCTCCTCCTGGCTTACTCCCTTCCTCTGTAGGGAATCTGTGACAGGTCCTGGCTCACCCACCTTACGTCTCACCTCATACCTGCCACAGGATGGCTTACCTGACCCACCTTCTCCTATGGCTGCAGGTTCTCCCCAGAGGTGTTGGGCTTGTGTGCGAGCACAGCACTGGTGTGGGTGTTAATGGAGGTGTTGGCTCTGCTTCTGGGCCTCTACCTGGCCACCGTACGCAGTGAACTGAGCACCTTCCACCTCTTGGCTTACAGTGGCTACAAATATGTAGGGTGAGTGCTTGTGGGCTGAGAGGAGCCTGAAGGGTCTGAGGCTACTCCATTTCAACCTCTGGCTCTATGCTCTAAGCAGATGGCTGTTTCTAACAGTCTCCCCTTGGAACCAGTGATTTTAAAGAGATTGGGGATTTGTGAGTTACCTTGAGGGGCCCAGAGAAGAGAAGGGGATTTCAGGTCCTGGGGCTGAGTCCTGAAACCTTGCAGATCCATTTGGAGTCTGGTTCTTTGTAGGGAACAGCCTGGTATCGTGGGTCATGGTATTGAGTAGGGCTAGTCTCAGGCTTGGACCCTGGGAGTCACCCGTTCATCCCTGCACCCCCAGGATGATCCTCAGTGTGCTCACAGGGCTGCTCTTCGGCAGTGATGGCTACTACGTGGCCCTGGCCTGGACATCGTCTGCACTCATGTACTTCACTGTGAGTATGGGGTGGCCTTCCCCTCTTCTCCCCTGGGACACATGTCCCTTCCTAGCCCACTCAGCTCTCCTCTCTTCCAGGTACGATCTTTGCGGACTGCAGCTTCGGGTCCTGACAGCATGGGGGGCCCAACCCCTCGGCAGCATCTCCAGCTGTACCTGACCCTGGGAGCCGCTGCCTTCCAACCCCTCATCATATACTGGCTGACCTTCCACCTGGTCCGGTGACCCCTGGTCCTTTGGTGGCACTGAGTTTTCCATACATTGAAGATTTGGTTTCCTTAACTTGGCTTGACCCTGGTTCCTGGGACCCAAGGGGAAGCCGCAGGAATCTGCTTTGTCCAGGGCTCTAGGCTTCAGGCTGTTTAAGAGAAGGGTGAGCAGATCCAGGAAGAGCATCCTGGAGGTAGCTTATACTGCCTTGAAAAACAGCTAGAAGGGTTGCATCGGACACAGCTGGAGAGGGAGGATGGGAAGGTGACTACAAAGGAGACTTCCTAGACCTTGGTTGGATACATCTGAGAGGACTCCAGAAAAGCCCAGGCTAGTAGTGCTGGGATTTAGCTCTGGGTTGTCACCTCTAGAATATTCCACCTAACCCTATGTGTTCAAGCCTTCTAGAAGCAGAATTTGGGGCCTGTGTGTTTTCAGTAGTTTATTCATATTTTGTCACAAATGTCCGGGGATAGGGTACTGGACTCCTCCAGGCAACATAGAAAATAGGTCCAAGGGACAGGGTGGGCTGGATTTGTGATAAGTAGAGACTGGGTTGGAAAGAGTGCCTGGGGAGGGGAAGAGGGCAGACTAGGGATGGGGCTGCCCCCATGTTGAGCCTGCTCATTCCTGGTGCAGGTGCCCCCCCACCTGCAGGGGGAGCTTCAGGGTGAGGGCCAAGGTGGGCTGCCCAGAATTTCCAGGATCAAGGTCTGCCTGTTGGCAGGGCCCAAATTCCCCTGAAACGGACAAGACCGGAAGTCCTACCCCTTCCAGGACAACTGCCATGCCTAGCTGCCGGCTAGCAGAGGAGCCCCCACCCCTGTTTAGAGCTTTGCCTGGCCCTAGTCGGAAGGGGAGAGCTCTGAGGGCGGGGGTCCCCGCAGCAGCAGTTTGGGGGGTGGAGAGGCTGGAGGCACCAGTGCCTCCTCCCTCCCCAGGGCTGAGGCCTATGTGGCCAGAGGGGCAGGGCTGGGGGTGCACAGGCGTCCGGTCCGTTCTGGGCTTGCTCCCTGGCCGGCTTCCCCCTTAGAAGCTCACCAACGTATAAACCATACTGTGGGGGAGATGAGACTGTGAAATTGTGTCCTGAGGAAGCCTACCACCCTTCCAGTCATGCCCTGGAGTGTCTATATTCCTCAAAGGCAAAAAGAGGGACTGGGAATTAAGAGCCCAAAACCTGAGACACCCCTCGCCTGGATTCCAGCTGCTGTGGCCAAAGCCTCACCTGTACAGGTAATAGAAGAAGGAGAGCAGGTAGAAGGCGAGTTTGCACCAGGACTCCTTCTGGCAGTAGTTGAGGATGTCAGCATTCATGATAGAGACCGCATCATACATGACCTCAGAGCCATCCGCAGGACGGTGGAAGTACCTGGTGCGAGGGAGGCCTGAGTGCCCCCTCTAGCCACCCAGGTCTGTCCCCATCCGGCCCTATCCCCATCTTTATCTCCCCGAGGTAACTGCCCTCACCTCCAGAGGTGGTAGAAGAGGAGGGGGATGTTGAGGCCCAGGGTCACCCACTCTGCTGCACACAGAAACATCAGACAGAAGAGGCCGTGGATGGAATATTCCGGGACCACCAGCTGAGGGAGTGAGGGTGAGAAGTCAGTAGTCTGGTTCCAGGACGAACCCAGTGGTACAGAGGGGGTAGTAGTGTTTAGGAAGTGCCAACCCACCATGATTTCAGAACTAAAAGGCCTTTCTGGCTTGCCATTCCCACCCTCCTGGGTGGCAAAGAAGAGGAAGGACGCTGTGGGCTACAGAGAGTGAGGGCAGCACTAGCTAGGAGCTTCCTGACACTGACCTTCCTCAGGAGGCAGCAGATGCGTTCGATGTTTTTCAAACGCTCGCGCTGTAGGGAAGGAAAGGGCCTAGATAAGGGAAGTCAAGGAGCAGAAACCAGGGCGCCTCCCACGGCCCCGAGTGTGGTCACCAGAGGGCGCCAGAACTCTCTGCGGTGTCTTCTCAGGAAAGCAGCCCGCCGTCCCCATGGTGACTGTCGCCATGGAGGGGCCTTCACCCGCATCTCCATGGCAACGGCCCAGAGCCTGGAAAAGGCTTCCCCACCAGGAGGAACCCGAGCCCTGAGCCTGCTCCAGGTGTTTGCGGGGGTGGGGACGGAGGAAAGGACAGGGTCACCTCATCAGCCCTCCACATTACACCCCCATCTTCCCGATCTCCATTCCCACCCTCCACCATGACAAAAAGACAAACGGACGGACACACCTCAGCACAGCACATGTATCACTTACTGCCCGCGCTGGGTTCCCCTGGTCGATGGGGTTCTTGAAGTCAGTCCGCAGCTCATCAAAGGCTATGATCTGGGGGTGGGGGTGTATGCCCGTCAGGGTTGGGGCAGGCCCCCCACCACCCTTAATACTCCAGGCACCAGATGGCTCAGAGGAAAGAGCATGGGTTTCTTGGAGGAATCTGGATGGTAACACCCCCCTTACACACACACATCACTCATGCCTGTTCTTCCCTGGAATAGGGATTTATACATGGAGACCCTGTTAAATGAAGCTTATTGCTTAGTGGAGAAGCAGGACAGGTCCAAGCTCACACAGCAGTCGACAATACCTAGTATCTACTGTATTCCCCATACATGGCCTTCTCTCCAAGGGCTCATGCTAGTACAGGGACTCTAGAGACTTGGTACACAGTTCTTGTCCAAGAAGAGCCCCCGGGGGTTGGAGAGAGAAGTCCTGATGAGTGGTGAGGGTAGAGCAGAACTCCATATGGGTTGGTGGGGTTCAAGCTGACTAGTCATTTTGGTGAACAAATGGGAGAAATGCAGTCCAAGCGGTGGTAATGACAGATACAAAGGCACAGAAGGTTGAAGGAACATTCGAAAGCCGCAGGTTCCCGGGGTTGGGTGCTGTGCGAATGGGGAGAGAGGGAATGGTGCAAGGTGGGTGGAAGGGTCAACAGAGCTAGTCCCTGTACAGCCAACCAAGACTAGGCTTCAACACAGGAGCAGAGGGAGTCCTAGTGGGTTATAAAGCCAGGAAGTGGGGGCAACAGTTTAGGAATGGTGGGGATACAAGCTGGCTATCGGTCACAGCCAAGACAGACACCTGGCAGGCCTTAGTGGCTCAGGGAACAACCTGATGACTTAGGTGCTAGTGTCGCTTTCATTTTTGACTTACAGATGAGAAAACAGGTTAGGTATCTTGTCCAGGGCCACAAGGGCTACTGAGTAGTAAACTTGTAACTCAGTTAAAAGGACTACTCACTTTGTCAGAGGGTCAGATCAGGGAAGGGCCGAGACATGCCTGTTGAGTGTCGGGGGTGGGGTGGGGTGGGTGGTCTAAGTGCGAACGATGGATGGTGGCCATGGACCTGGAGAGATGTGGATGTATCCCATTGCTCTCTAGTAGCCAGCTTCAAAGGGCCTGTGTGATGGGGGCTGGGGGTGACAGTTGAAGGCCCCAAAATGCCTTTTTTTATGGTGTGTCTGTGTCTGGGGGATGGTGGTGTATTCAGAAATTCCTGAGGGAACAGATATTTGAGATGAAGCTGTGGACCTGGAAGGAACTGCAGGTAACCTGGGGGAGGCAGGCTGGCAGAGAAGCCTGACTGAGGGGGAAGGGGAGTTCCTTCCCTTCCCTTGTAGCCCCAGGATGAGGCAGCAGGCCCACCACCCCCAAACATCCTAGACCCCATACGGTTCAGAGGAAAAGAACATGGGCTTCCGGGAGGGAGCTGGGGCCATCTGGAGCCCCTCCCCCAATTCCTCATTGACTCTGGGCCGCTGCCTGCCTGAGAGGCACAGCAACAGGGTCCAGCAGGGGCGGAAGGGTACCGTCTGTCTGCCCCCCCCCAGTTGGCACCACCAGCAAGCAGCGGGTGTCGAGCCTCCCACCCCCCAGGCTGCCTGGCGCTGACTCAGCATCGTCTCCCCCCACCCCCAACCCCGGAACAAACAATTCTTCACTGTGACAGCTGACACACATCACTCACCAGGGTTGCCTAGTGACTAGTGGGACCTGGGGTTCTGGCTCAGAATGCTTTACTTGAACAGCTCTGAAGACCACACTCTCTCTCCCAGCCTTCACATCTACAAGCCCATTTTACCAATAAGGAAACAGCTCCAGCCTGATAAGATGACCAAGCTAAAAGGGTGAAAAGCACAGTGCCTCCCAGTGGAAGGGGCTCCAGAAGGGTTTGCAGAGAGAACAAAGGTGCGGATCCAAACCTTAGTAGACTTCATCTAACTGGACACTTTGCAAGGCCAAAGTGTGGGTCTCATGCAGCCTGACTCCCTAGCAGCTGCTGTGTAACTGTCCTAGGCAGGCTTCTCTGAGAACCTCCTGAGAAGAGGCTCTGTCAGGGAAAGTGGAGTTGTGAGTAAGAAGGGGCTTCTTGAATTTCAGGAGCTAGTTAGCTATCCTGTGTTTCCCTGCTGGTGCCTCCCCATTTTTTTCTAATTCTTAGGACCCAAGTTCTGCCCCCACAGGAATGTCCAAGGCCCCGGGCCTGGGACAGGAAGCTCGTAATGGATTTGAAGTGATGGAGGAAGAGAAAAACAGAGCAGAGGACAAGAAACCCAACTGGGAGACCTAGATGAAGACTGGAGCAACAAAGTGAGGGACGGGGCTGGAGATAGAGTACGTGATGGAGAGACCTGTGGGGGATCAGGGGCTCTAGTACAGTGGTGCTCTGCATATGTCAGAGAAAGGAGGGGCAAAGGAAAGAGATGGGGCAGCAGGTCCCAGAAAGACAAGAAGCGGAGAGAGCAAGAAAGTCAGCCGAAGCAAGGGAGGAAGGGAGGCACATAGGATGCAGTCAGGTAAGAGAACCCACAATTAAAAGAGGATGAAGATGAGACCAGGAGGTGCGCATGAGGGTGCTAGAAGCTACAACAGAGAGGCCTGTATGGGACCCATATGGGGCAGAAACCTCAGAGGGCATCAGTGGAGCGGAAGCTGGAAGGAGGGGGCAGAGACCTCCACAGTGAGCCAGAGGCTCATAGTTCTACAGAGAGGAGAAGGAAACCAGGTAGAGGAGGCCCTTGGGAAAGCCCAGGAGAGAACCAGGTAGAAGAACCCTCTCCAATGGGAAACCGTTAGAATGAGATGAGACAGAGACATTCTGAAGTGAGATGTGTGAGGCTAGGCCAGGGTGAGGGCAGACCAGGAGTGGGGGACATGATAGACAAAAGGCATGTGTGTGGAGGAATAGGAAGGAAGCTGGGAAGTGAAAGTGAGACAAGGTTGGGGTTAGGTTTCTGGAGCTGCTTCGAACCTATCCCTCTTGGGTCAGAGAGGGGTCCAGGAGGGGACAGGGTTAATGGGTTCCAAGATATGCGGGTCTTGTAAACAGATGCAGTTTCCATAGCAACCATCTCCATCACTCTGGTTGGAAAAACCCACAAAGGAGGGGTTCAGCACGCGGGGGGGGGGCACAGACAAACTGCCCGATGGACAGACGGGGGTGGATGGTTGAGAATGTAGAAGGATCAAGAATTCCACCCCCTACCCAATGACTGGATAAGGCAAGGAGAGGGTCAGGACCTACTGACATACCCACATACAGGCGGGGGTGGTGAAGGAAGGGGGGCTGCCCCTGGGAAGGAAGCCAACGACAAGGGGGCGTTAGTGGGGGGGGGATGAACAAAAGCCATGGGGGATAGTGGAAAAGACCTTTCAAGTTTCCCCGGAGCGCTGATACCATCAACCCCAGCCCCCTCCTGCTCCATAAGCCCACTTGCCCCCTACCCCGCCCCCAGCCGGAGCCCAGTCTTACGTGCCAGATGACAAAGAAGATGAGGGAGGCGCACAGCACCAGGGTGAGCATGTAGCAGAATGCTGCGAAGGTGAACGCCATGGCCCCCGCGCCGGGCGGTGGCCCGGGGGGCGCCAGCGCGGGGTCTGGGCGCAAGGGGACGCCCCCCGGCCCACACTTAGGGCCGGCCGGGCATGGCCCACCGGACTCGAGGGACACAGGCAGCGCGTCCGGGACCTGGGCCACGGGGCCGTGGGGGACGCGGGACGCGGGCCGTGGGGCTCGGGGGGCGCGTCCGCTGCCGGCTGCCCGGGCCCCGATCGCTCATCCTGCGATCCCTCGCCCGCGGCTCCCTCGCTCTCCAGCCCGCGAAGCCGGCGGGCGGAGCCGGGGGCAGGGCCTCCGTGCAGCGGCCTCAGGCAGGGCTGAGACTCAGAGCGCCCCTCCGCCAGCCTCAACGGCCCAGCACAGCTACTTATCCCAGTGAACCCAGTGTTCATGCACCTTCAGAACACACAGACCTGGAAGCCTGTTCCTGGTACAACTCTTAGACAACTAGCACTATAGCCACATTCTGTACCCCGTCTCTAAATCTCACACACAGCGCTGGCTCAGAGGGATACAACTGAGGTCCTAATGTGAAACATTTGTCAAAGCTCAGGATAGCTGGCATTTGGCTTCAAGCCAGAAGAGGGAACTAAAGTCAGGGACTGGAGGAGGTGAGGACTAAGTGCAATGCAGTTCATCAGGCTTCTTGCTCCCAACTTCATGTCTCGCACTCCTGTCCCAGTAGATGTTGGTGGCTTACCTGATAGCCTCCTGCCAGCTTCCCTCTGACAGATCCGTGCTGGGCCCTTGGGGATATCCCACAGCAGCACAGCAGGCTTTCCCAGCCCCAGTATGTGGGTCAAGGGCTTTTACCAGCAAACTTAAGACACAGTCCAAGCCAGGACCCCCTATGTATCAATCATACCAGACTCTGGACTTCAGTTCCACCCAGCAACTCAAAGCTGACTCAGACCAAAGACCACACTCAGTCACCACAGCTTCCTTGCAAAAACCCTTGGCTTATTCAAGGGCCAGTGGAAATTTATTTTTTCATCCTTTTCCATCTTCTCCCAAGTGGCTTTTCCTTGCAAAATGCCTGACATGACACCAGAGGGGAACCTGGGAGAAGAGGCTCCCTCCCAGAGGGGCAGCCCAGGGACTTAAATACACACTGGAGGGGAGGACAGGTTGTAGGGTGAGACCGGCAAGAGACAGCACAAAGGACATGGCTTCTTAGGTAAAGACCAAAGGCTTTCTACAGGAAGCTGTGCCAGAGGGTGGGGCCAGGATTCTGAGTTGGGAGGGGAGAAGAGCCCCACAACCCCAAATTGCACCCACATTCCCCAGAGAAGTAGGTTTGGCCCTGTCAGGCTCTGAGGAATGGAGGAAGAACAAGCCAGATGTGCTGCCTGGGAAAAGGGAGGTGGTGCTGGCAGAGTGAGGGTTAAGGCTGGTGCCCGGCCTTTGGCAAGGTGGGCCTTCCGCCTCCGCTTTCCTCAGGGACAAAGGGGCTCGGTGGGCAGGCAGCACTCGGGCCTGGCTCTGGCAGGGCAGGGGGAGGCAGGAGCAGGCTCCCTCTGGCTTGAGACATAGGCCCAGCACAGCCATCCGCCCACCTACTCTAGATGTGCTCAAGACCTAACCGCAGCTGGACGGCTCAAGCCGTGTGTGGGAGCGTGGAGTGAGGCAGAGATGAGGAAAAGGTGACTATTGGGCTCTTGCAGCCCTGTCACCTGTCCTGAGGTCCGATGTAGGACCCTGGATCTAAGGCCCTGGATCCCCTGGCTACTGCCTGCACCCAGGGGCAGCAGAGGCAGGGAGGCCCTCGCTATTGGGAAGAAGGGAAAAGAGAAACCCAGTGCAGCATACATGGGGGTGAGTGACAGACAGCGGAGCCCTCATTACAGAGAAAGGTGCGTGGTGGGCATCTTTTCAAGGTACCTAGAGGCAGCAGCAGAGCAGTCCCTGTGACCACCCCAGCCACAGGTTCTGCATTGTCCTCCATGGGGGCCCTGACAGGACTGGGACTCAGAGCAGAAGGCAGATGGGCCAGAGGAAGATGGGGAGCCCAGGACACCCCAAAGCTACAGACTCAAATGCCCTAGGAGAGGGAGGCACTTCCTGCCCCCTCCAGGGGCATCATCTGGAGAAGGTGCCCCTCCCCCAAGTGCCCCCCCCTAGCAGCAGCCACCACTAGCAGATTTCACAGGAGTGCTGTCGATCTTCAGGTTGGGCCGTTCACCCCCAGATGCTGCTCCTGGCCCCATCCGTTTTTTGATCTCTGCAGCCATTGTCATGAATGCCTGTTCAACATTGGTGGCATTCTTGGCACTTGTCTCCAGGAAGGGGACACCCAGAGAGTCTGCAAATTCCTGCCAAGGAAAGAAGAGAGAGAGGAGCAATGGGAGAAGTGGTGAAGGCACGTGGGATCCAGACCCGACAGCCAGGGCAGGCCTGCTCACCTTGGCTGTGGTATTGTCCACGACCTTCTTGGTGGTGAGGTCACTCTTGTTGCCTACCAGCAGTTTATTGACATTCTCACTGGCGTAGCGATCTATTTCCTGCAGCCACTGTTTCACGTTAGCGTAGGATTCCTAGGCACAGTGTCCAAAGTTATTGAGCACCCAAACCCAGGCCTACCCAGACCTAGAGAACAGGGCTCCTTTGAAAGGCAGGGGCCTGAGCATGGGGGTTCAGATAAAGTCTTCCCCTTCAGGTTTGGCTTTCCCCTGGTTCTCTTCTATGTGGAAACCTGAAAACCAGAACCAGAACAGAATGGCTGCCAGCCGGCCAGCAGCCATCACTTCAACAGTTGCCTGGATCTAGAGGCCATTCCTGCTTCCAGCAGTTTTTCTCCTAGGAAGCCAAGGGCATCAGAAGAAAGGCAGGTGATACCAGGAATGGCTGATGCAGGAAGATCACAAGTTTGAGACCAGCCTAGGGAACTTAGTGAGACCTTCTCAAGATAAAAGTAATGAAAAGGGGGGTTGGAGAGACGGCTCAGTGGTTGAGAGCACTGGTTCAATTCCCAGCACCCACACGGCAGCTTACAACAGTCGTAGCTCCAGTTCCAGGGGATCTGACATACAAGCAGGCAAAACACTAATGCACATAAAAATAACGAAAAGGAGCCAGGCAGTGGTGATGCACACCTTTACTCCCAGCACTCAGGAGGCAGAGGCAGGTGAATCTCTGAGTTCAAGGACAGCCTGGTCAGTTCTAAGACAGCCAGAGCTACACAGAAAAATCCTTTTCACCATTCCCCCAAGCCCTGCCCTGCCCTCCCAAAGCTATAGGCTTTCATGACTGAGCTACTTAATCTGCCTTTAAATTTTGAAGCTCTGGAACCCATGGGAGGTGAAGGTTCCTCACAGGGGGATCCTGGCTAGTCAAGGAAATAGGTTCACCCACTTTTGGTACCAAAAGTTGCCTCAATGAGTCTCAGATTGACCTAGCAGCTTGACATGGAACTTGTGCAAAGGATGAAATTTCTAGAAATGGGTTCAAGCCAGAGCTATGTTTCCTCTTCCTTTTAAAGAGTTTGTTTTGCAAGCATGTGCACCGTGTGTGTGGCTCATGCTCTTGGATGCCAGAAGAGGGTATCAGCTCCTCTGGAACTGGAGTTATAGAGACCTGTGAGCTGCCATGTTAACACTGGGAACGGAAATCCAAGTCCTCTGTAAGAGTAGTGAGCACTGAGCCATCTCTCCAGCTCCTGCTTTTCCTTCAAGATATACTGGGTTCTAATGTACACACCGGCACGTCCTAAGCTGGACTCTATGCTGAATGGAGGGGACATTATACATACACCTGCCTTAGGGTACTGGGGACTGTAGAGAAACAGACCAGTACACACACATGACAAGCTGGAATAAAAAGTCAGTGCTGGGTAGCCCTAGGACTACTACTGCCTAGGAAGCAACAGCTAACCCTAGCCTGCACGTGTGGACTCAGCTAATGCAAAGCTGCCAGCTGAGGAGACAGCATCTGCTAGAATGAGAGGGCAATGCTATCTTGGCAAAGTGGGAGAAGAGCAGACTGCAGGCTGGGAGGAGCTGGTGAGGAGTGGTCAGGACAGAGCTCAAAAGGCCTTAACCTAGATGGACTTGGCATGATCATGAGCTAGTGGGGGGTTCTTACATGAAGAGTACAGGGTCACACCTGTGTTCTGGAAAAAGAGCCTGGGCAGGACTAGAGCAGACCAAACCAACAAAACGCAGAACTAAGAAGTGGATGGACTAAAAGAGTCCTAAGCCAGGGGACCAAGCAGAGAAAAGCACAGACAATCTTGACTGTCACCTAAGCTTGGTCATTTATCACCTTAGTCACCTGACCTGGCTCTCAGTTTCCTCTTCTGTACAGATAACACCTCCCAGCAGCACTGTTGTTTGCATGAGAATGTATACCCGCCTCTCCTAACAAGCGCTCAATTAGCAAGAGCTGCTATTATCCTCATCACTGCCATTATTGTGAGGGACAGATGAAGTGAGGAGGAAAGAATGGAGGTGCTTTGAGACTGACTATGGAGAAGGGGGGTTTTCTGGTCACCTTACGAGGCTCATGTTACACAATGAGGATGAGGATGAGGATGAGGAAGGATGGAGGTGCTTTGAGACTGACTATGGAGGAGGAGGTTTTCTGGTCACCTTACGAGGACTATGTTACACAATGAGGATGCAGGGCGTTGGGGAGATGGTGAGTTGTGCACTGGAGCCTGCATCCTGCAGCTGGTGTGGAGCCCGCAGAGGCAGTTGAAGGCAGGGAAAGGGCTTTGTTTTTCTGGGATTCCAGAGGCAGGCTACTGACACTTCTGGAAAACCATTTCTTCATATGTGAAACATAGTTCGACTTGACACAAACCTGAACTTCTGGAAGGAGGACATCTAAACTAAGGAATGGCCTCTATCAGACTGTCCTGTGAACTTCTGGGGCATTCTCTTGATGGCGGACGGGGGAGGGGAGCTCACTGTGGACAGTGTCACCCTTGGGCAGGTGGCCTTGGGAAGTCTAAGGAAAGATGCTGAGCAGCCTATGGAGAACAAGGCAGGAGGCGCCTCTGTGGCTCGTTTGAATTCATGCCCTGGCTTCCTTTGGGGACGAGACAGAGCCTTTTGCTCACACCTGGTGCTCACTGTGGCAACAGAAAGCACAGCAGAGCACAGGGCTTCACAGTTCACTCACTGGGTAAGAAGAGACTACTGCCATTACAGACGCCAAGGGCCAGCTCAAGCAGACAGACATGGGAACCAATGGGGCACCTGTCTGGGCATAAGGACTCTAGAACACAAGGCAAACCCAAACTACAGAAGAGGATGCCCCAAATATGGGTTAATGGGCAGTAAAGGTGGACGAGTGTGTGCTAGGTTGGTGGGTTGGGGAGCTACACACATTATCTTCAAGGAAAGAGAAGAAGGGGTTGGGGATTTAGCTCAGTGGTAGAGCGCTTGCCTAGCAAGCGCAAGGCCCTGGGTTTGGTCCCCAGCTCCGAAAAAAAGAAAAGGGGGAAAAAAAAAAGGAAAGAGAAGAAAACAAGTGCAAGAAGTCAATTTGGGCAAGAAGGTGATTGGGTTTTTGGTAGTTAACTAAAGCCTTTGGTGACCTTTGAGTGACACTCAGCTCATCCAGCTAAGAAGAGCTAGGAAGTGGAGGCATGGAAGTGGAGGCAGGGGTATCAAAGTCTCTGGGCTCTTCCAGCCTGGGACTAATTGTATTTCTATATCCCTGGGCACTGGAAGCAACAAGGTTTGATAGAAAAAGCAAAGCAGATGGATCAGGACTAGGCTCTTAGATGGAAGGCCCTTAGCAAGCTACTCCAGCAGCCTGAACCAGATCTTCATCTTTAAGATGAGAGAATGAGGTACTTCTCATGAGCATCACAAGACACTCACAGGGCTGGGCAGTGGAGGCTCACCCCTTTAATTCCTGCTCTTGGGAGGCAGAGGCAGGGGGATCCCTAGGAGTTTGAGGCCAGCTTGGTCTATTCGGATTAAGTTCCAGGACATCCAGGGATACAGAGAGAAACCCTGTCTCAGAATAACCAAAACCACCACCACCACCATCACCAATTAGAAGCCAGGCACATTGGTGGCTGCCCACTACCTCAGCTACTAGGGAGGCTAAGACAGAAAAGGACCATTTCAGTGGAGGAATTTGGGATAGGCTGGTAACAGAGCAAAACTCGCACTTTATGAGGTAACTAACGAAGGAAATCTAAAGGCTTCAGTGTTTATAAGATGTAAGACACTGTCAGGACAATTTTTGGCTGCTGCCAGTGACACATGACTGAAGCCACCACAGCAGAAACAGGATTTCAGAATTTCTGCTTATACTGGGCTCCCTCTTGTGCTGTCTGAAGCCTTCCAATGCTTCCTGAATCTGCAGACAGGGAGCAATAGTAGCCAACCAGTGGATAGAAACACGGGACGTCTGGAAAGTCTAGACTAAGGTAGCAGGTGCCCCGTGGCCTAGTTCTATCAAGACTCCAGGACAGGGTCTAGGTAGGATCCAGTTCTGTGGCCCTATTGCCCTTTTTATGAAGCAATTCAGATAGTGTCTCCCTTCTAGAAAGTTTAAGGAAAAGAAGCAAAAATCAAAACTCAAGGCTCAGGAGGTAAGGCTGCAAGGAGTACCTGGTCAGTGACGTCATACACCACAATGATGCCATGAGCACCCCGATAGTAGCTGGAAGTGATGGTCCTGAACCGTTCCTGACCAGCGGTGTCCCACTATGAGTCAGGAGGAAAAGGGTAGGTAGGTCAGCCACAGGAGAACCCCCACCCCAAGGAAAAGACTTCTGCCCGAGGACTGGAGAAAAGCCATACTCACAATCTGTAGTTTGATGGTTTTGCCATCTAGTTCAATGGTTCGAATCTTGAAGTCCACCCCAATGGTGCTGATGTAGCTCTCTGTGTATGTGTCATCCTGAAAAGGTTGTGGCTAGTGAAACACTGGAGAGACTGGCGTCCTGCCCCTGCGGTGCTCCTCACTGCCAAGCCTCAGTTCTAATCACCCGACTCCCAGGGCCTGGGCCCTTGCTGTGGCAGCTCCACCACCACACTCTTAGTTCTCAGGACTTGCAACTACTGTGTTCTGAGCTGCCCCCTCCTCTTCCCGGTGGTCAGCCAGGACCCCAAGTGGATAATACAGGGGTGCTTCTTACTCACAGCAAACCGCAGAAGCAGGCATGACTTGCCCACGCCCGAGTCACCAATCAAAAGCAGCTTAAACAGGTAGTCACTGGCAAGAGAAGACGGGAAGGTATGAAGGCGAGCAGGAAGTTCCCCCTCCTTCCTGTAGTAAGCATGACAGCACTAAAGGCATACTTCTGCTTGGTCTACTCTGGTGCTCACTAGATCCTTCTACTGTCCTGACTGACCCTTAGTATCCCCAATAAGCTAGCACACAAAAACCTTCAGCCTGTGTCAAAAAGAACACAATCTGCTAAGAAATACGCGGTGCTGTTTGGCAGACACTATTTAAGAAACTCACGCTGGGCCTTACACTATGCCAGCTTAGGGCCCAAAAACGAAAGCCTGACCCATGAAGTAAAAATAAACATGAAGCTGGGATGGGAGGTGGGGTGTGTGTGTGGTGGGGGAAGGTGGTGCACATCTTTGATCCCAGCACTCAGGAGGAAGAGGCAGGGGCAGATTTTTGAGTCAGAGGCCAGCCTGGTCTACAGAGTGAGTTCCAGTACAGCCAAGGCTGCAAAGAAACCCTGTCTGAAAAATCTAAAACAAAACAAAAATGTGAAAGAGCCTGAGATGAAGTCACACAAGAGGCGGTCAACAAGTGGCCATGGAAGCAGTGGTAAATACTAAATTGTAACTAGATGTACTTGAAATACATCCTCACAACAGTGCAAAGAAGTGTGTTACTACTTCCAACTACGGAGGAAACCAGAGGTCATAGAAGGGAAGTGACTTGTCCTAAGCAGTTGATAACTGTGAGACTGGAAACCAGGCCTGTCAGACTTCAAGCTCTTTGACAGCTGGTAGCCTCCCTTCTCTGTTCCCCTCCTAAGCCCACTAGTGAGTTCAACCCTTCCTCAAGGAAATCTGAGGCCTAGAGTTGGGGAAGAAAAAGGAAGTGGAGAAGGGGAAGAAGATAATGTGGGTGCAAAACTGTATGTAGGGTTTGAGTTTGAGGAATAAAAATTCCGCTCTAAGGGAGCAAGCAAATTCCCATTCACCTAATGTGCTTTGGCAGTGTGACAGCAGAGGGAAGCTATGTGACAGTGGCACTGGAGGCCTGAGCAAAGGTGAGAGGACAGAAAAGGACGGACTGCCGGGAGCAACATGACAGCGCGACCCAGGCACGGCAAATGGTAGCCTCAAAGGATCTGCAGGGAATGTGAATCAAGCAGGGACTCGGGGGTCCCCTCTTGTCTGGTCAGCTTCTGGGCCGGCCCCGGGTCCGAGGCTCCAGAAGAAAGGCAAAGAAAGGTTCACAGCCCAGTTGAAAGTACTCGACTCTGGAGATCAGAAACTATTGTGATGGGCTCCAAACAGCCTGCCCTTGGTCAAGCTGTGGGTGGGAAAATTGAAGCTCAGGAAGACCAAATCTGCAGGGTCACCTAACCGAAAAGGCCTGTGAGGGCTGGTGCTGCGGGCTCCGAGTGCTGCCCATCCAGGTTGCAGCCTCAGGGACCCGGGCTGCAGAACTCGGGGTGTTGAGCCGGGGTCCTGGGGATCCCGGGGGGAGGGCAGGACCCGGATGTAAGGGGGGGGTCAGCGGAAGAGGGACCCGGATGTGGGGGCGCCGCGCAGTTCTGACCAAGGCCAGACAACTTCGGCAAGCATATAGCCCCATAGACAGGATCGAGGCTGCGCCGCACGGCGCGGGCGGGGCTCACTCACTATTCGGGGTTCATGGCGGCAGCGGTGGCCCGCTCGGTCGCTCCCAGTCGGCTCTGCTCCGCCTCCCGTTCCAAGATGGTGGCCGCTCCGCCCTAGAGGCCCCGCCCGCGCTGCGCAGCCGCAAATACTTCCGACTCGGGTTGCGCCGCGCTGCCTTGCGGAACCTGTAGTTTCCATGGATATTCGACTTGCCACTGCTGCGCAGGCGCAACCCAGGAAACCGGAGCAGCGGTGCACTCCAGTAGCCTCCGGCGAACGGCCTTCTGGGGTCTGTAGTCTTCCCAATCCCTGAACCAACCTAGCTACAAAAATCTTCGTTGTGCTACCCAATCCGCAGGAGCAGGCTCTTATTTAACACCGGGGTAGGTACGGTTCGCCTCTGAGATGGGCTGCCACCTTTATCCTCTAGATTCGCAGATTGAAACTAGAAGGTGGGAGGTATTTAGGACCAGAAGATTTTGACTTATTCAGCGTTTTTCATGGGATGGGCACTCCGCAGCCCTAGCACTAGGATTATGTGATCACTAGTATTACATATATGAAAAATCCTCAGGAAACTCAGTTCAAGAAGACATCACAGACGGAATTGTCTAGAACCCCATTAGGGCATGTTAGACGCAACCCCAAATCTATAGCATCTCCCCAAACAGTTCAGGATAATAGCAGAGTATTAGTTCCAGCCTCGAGGGCAGGGAAGATATGTGTGTATCCCTCACTCCCGAAGTCTCTCCTGATTCCACCCGACTCTAGGAATGCTCAAGGGGCTCTGAACTCCTCAAAACAAGCCCGGTTCAGGTTCAAATCGTCTTTATTTCTACAGCAACATCTGAAAATAGAGAGCGACTGCCTTACCCAACAAATGGGGTAGTCCCTCCTGTGTGTGGGGGGGAGGGGGACTTCAGAAGCTGAGGCTAGGGAGGCGTGGCAGGATGGCTCAACGGGCTGTGCCCAGGGTGGGGGTCAGGCCATGCCTGGGCGGGGCTAGGTTGAAAGAACAGTGCATTAAGTCCAGGAGGCAGCACAGGGCCCCGTGGTGTGGGGGATCCGGGCATTTGCAAGGTGGAGTGGAAATCCCTCCAAGACCAGGCGAAGAGGTCTAGGAACCCCTTTTGGGAGGCTCTGGTCCCAGAACTTGGAGCTTGGAAGATACCACCACTGGGAACAGGGTGATTTAAGGCCTGGGCGGTACCACTGGATAAGAGAGAGGCAGGTGGTGGCCCGGGAATACCGTGGACTGAGGGGAGGAGGGTTGAATGATACGGCCAATAACTTATTTCTCTATATACAGAAGCAACGGCCGGGAGTAGAGGGCAAAGGTGCTGAGGGGACAGCAAGTACTTAGTGTTCTTGGCTTTGGGGACTGGGTAGGTAGGCCACCACTCCCACAGGCCCAGTACACAGGGAAGAGAGGCCCCCTGCTGGAAGGAATAAATAAGGAGCAGAGCTGGAGCCGGCAGGCCCATCCTCCAGGGCCTTGGCTGAGATGACAAGGGAGGAAGTTACCCTGAGATTGAACAGAAAAGACAGGGGTCCTTGGGAGGGGCAGGCAGGACAAGCAGCAGGCCCATGCGCAGGGCTGGGGGAAGGGATCATGTCAGATGGAGGTTCTGGTGACTGGCTGCCCCTTCAGCTTTAGCCCACGAGGGAGCTTCTTCGGGAGAGGTCCATGGAGCTGGAGCTCAAAGTGCGGCTGTCAGAAAGACCCGTGCCTCCAGGCTGTGGGCAGAGGATGTGTAGCTTAGTCCTAAACTGTTGGGAGTGAAGGGAGGGGGAGGGGAGCAGGACTCCAGAAGAGGAAGGGTTGTCGAAAGGGCCAAACTAGGTCCCCTGTGCAAATCCAAGCAGTCAGAGACTGGCCCAAGTTAAAGTTTAGCTCACACCCAGTGCCTGCCTGAGAGCTTCACGTGGGCCTGGTTGACTGGGTCTCTGCCCCAAGACAAGGGATGTTTCCCTTTGCCTGACCTCTTCCTCCACTTGTTTCTACCAATCTCCTCCCAGCCCAAAGCAGGCCTGAAACCAGAGCAGTTGCTGGATAAAGACTCACCAGGGGAAGTTGGATGGGGCTATACACAGAAAAACCAGGGCCCAGAAGCTGAGTCTCAGCTGCCTAGTACCAGATGCCCTCCGTTCTTACCTGGACTGGTTCTTCCACACTCTTGTTAAGGAAGTTAAGAGAGCTGGCCCTCTTCATCCTGAGGAAAAGGAGGGCCATGGTGAGACAATAAAGGGACACCAGGTTGGGTCTGGGATGGAGGGCATGATAAAGCAGACTTGGTGACAGTGTTTCCTGAGAGGGATGGGAAGTCACTTGGGAGCCAACAGGATACAATCAAGGGTCAGAAACTCACCTAGAATTAGGGGGCTCCTGTGGGCCACCTCCCTGCAGCTTCCTCACCAGCATCTCACTGCTGCGTCTGAGGGCATCCCGGAGCTTCCCAAAGGAGCCACTGCGCCTCAAAGAGCCACTGCCATCCTGTGGGGGAAGACCTGTCTCTAAGACCTACATTCTTTGTACTCTTACAACTTATCTCGACCTCCATACTCACCCCACTCCATTCAGCTGCAGGCCCTGATTCCTCCAGGTCAGACTCAGACCGAGGCCCAGCACCCCCGGCCACATCTCTGCTGCCACGGCGGTCTCCTCGTCCACCACTACCATCTTTTAGCAGTTCTACCACCTTGGTCTGGCTGGCAGGATCCAGGCCCTGAAAGGGGACAGGAAGCATCAGGCCCCAACTGAAGCACACATGGAGCCTCCCTCAGAGGTCTCTATTTACCCTCCTCCACCACAAAAGCCCTACCTGTTTGCGGCTGCGGCTGGCACAGTCTTCCAGTGTGTGTGCAGCTTCCAGCTTGCCCTGGCGCCGGTACAGGGCGCCCAAGCTTCGCAGAGTGGTGTTGACTGTGGGACTGTGGACAGATGTCAGGAAGTCTCAAACTCTTTATCAGGCACAAGACCACATGGGGCTCTAGGGACCAAACAGGCCATGCAGAATCTGGCCTCTCTTATTTGTCTGACCCTGTGGTAAACCCACTGGTTTCTCCCATCCTGAAAAAACCACTCTAGGGCTACAGTGTCCTCCTAGGTCACAATGCTATTTCCTTGGTTCTCATTCTACCCCTCCCCCAGACCTATGAGCCCTCACCTGTCAACTTTACAGGCTTTGTACCAGCTGCCGTACTCCCCATAGGGGGCACTGTCCCGGCGCTTATCCTGAGGGAAACATCAATTAGTCAAGAGCAGGGAGTAAGCTAAGCTCCACACATCCCAGCCTCACCACCCCTTCCCCTGCAAGTAGCCCACAGTGCTGCTTACCTTGCTCTCCTCTCGTTCCTCTGCATGCATCCAGATGGGCTTGTTCTCTCCTGGAAGGAAAGGACTGTTACCTGCCTGCCATAGGTCTCTCCAATTGGGCTGCATATGGAAGTAATGTCTGGGGAAGGGGACAGGGCTACGTAGAAAGGACCCAGATTGGGCTTTGTTGAATAGAAGAACAAGAAGCAAACCCAAACCTCACTGGTGCTCCTGTGGACCCAAATAACAGGCCACATCTGTATTCAGTGGCTATGAAGGAGGTGGGACAGGAGTAATAGGGCAGGCTCTTACACACCTTACCCCAGAGACTGGTGACAGGCCTGAATTAGGGGCAAGTGTGATGAACAGAGATCAGGAAATGGCCAGAAGGTTGTTTCAGAGAAGGAAAGACAGTTGAGTCAGTCCTCAAAGTGAACAGAAATTGTCATGTAGAGAAAAGAGGAGACTGGGTCTACGTAGTGGTGCAAGCCTTTAATCCCAATACTCAGAGGCAGAGGCAGGTAGATCTCTGAGTTTGAGGCTAGCCCGGTCTACATAGTGAGTTCCAGGACAGTCAGAGCTACATAGTCAGACCTTGTCTCAGAGAGAGAGAGAGAGAGAGAGAGAGAGAGAGAGAGAGAGAGAGAGAGAGAGAGAGAGGGAGAGAGACAGACACAGACAGAGACAGAGACACAGACAGAGACAGAGAGAGAGACAGAGAGAGAAAGAGAGAGACAGGCAGACTGATAGACTGACTCAGCAGGATGTTTGCCAATTTGTCTGGCCTGGGCATTGAATTGGGTGTGTGGGTTCCTGCAGGTACCATCCACAGATGAGTCTGGGCTTCTGCCAAATACTAGGCCAGAGGGCTTGCAAGGCCAAGCACTGTCTTGGGTACTCCTGGCTGAGTAGGCCTGTGTAAAATGAATTGGAGGTACGTGGCAACTGTGGACTCACCATTGACTGAGCCAAACTCTTTCTCATGAGCACGGGTAAGGATCTCCTTGTACAGGGTCTCTGCATCCTGGTACTTGCCCTGTTTCAGGTAGCAGGAAGCCTGGATGGGAAAGTTAGTGGGTAAGCAGCATACAGGAGGCTTAGTTTTCCTTTTCCTTCCTCCTGGACATCAGCCCTCCCTCTCCCTGCCTCCTTCCTTTCCAGCCTTCTGCCCAGCCTCAGAGTACCAGGTTGTTCTTGGTCTTCGCTACATTGGGGTCATCAGGACCAAGGCGTGTGGCATAGATCTCCAAGGCTCTCCGGTAGTAGTATTCCACCTCCTCAGCTTTGCCCTGGTTCTGGCACAGCAAGGCCAGGTTGCTGAGCTGCTTGGCCACATCTGGATGAAACTTGCCCAGGACCTGGTAAGAGTCAGTGGCTGGGTTCAGAGTCACCAGATTCTACTCTGTTTGCCCAGCACGCTTGGCCCTGCCTGCTCCCACCTTTTCCCGGATCTCCAATGCTCTCTTGCACAGTGGTTCAGCCTCTTTGTACTTGCCCCGTTTGCCATACAAAACAGCCAGATTGTTGAGGGTTGCAGCCACCTGGGTGTAGAAGAATGAAGGTGTCTTCACTCAGGGCCCTAATAGGCAGCGGGATCTGGAACTTGTGAGGGTTGGAGAGGAACACTTAGTCTAGTTCTTACTCACAGCTGGGTGGTCCTTGCCCAGTGTCTTTTCCCGGATAGCCAGGGCATCATTGAGCAGGTGAGCAGCATCCTTGTACTTATTCTGGTCCCTGGGAGCAGGCAGGACATTCAGGAATGTCCTCCAGCCCGAAGCCTGCCCCCAGGGGCCCGCAGTCCCCGTAGGCACTTCTCCTGGGGTCACTGATGAGTGGACATGATAGGAGTGCAACTCAGAGCATGGGAGGCCTGGGCAGCCCTGCCCTTGAGAACTCTGAGGACACTAGGCAGTTTACCACAACTCACTAAGGAGACCTCATATCCAGGCCCCTGAGTAACTCAACTTTAAGTGATCCCCAGTGCCTTGGCTCACTGTCACTTTCTGCCACAGAAATCCTTTCACCCATCATGAGCTCTGGGCCAATTTATTTTTCTACCCTATCTGTCTTCCCTTGTCCTTTTCCTCTCTTTCCAGGATTTCATGTGTCCCGAGTTAACCTTGAATTAGATGTAAAACCAATTCCCAATTGTCTTGCTCCCACTTCCTAAGTGCTTATAGTGTGTACCTCCACACCTGGCTTCTAGCTCACTTTCAAAGCCCATCCTCAAGCTGGGTGCCTGGGGAAGCTCTGCTGACCACAGTGACCCTAGGGTTTCATGGGTCACCCTTGCTATTATTCACAGCCAAGCTGTAACTTTTCTGTTGGTTTTTTTCAAGGCATGGTTTCTCTGTGGAGCCTGGCTGTCCTGGACTCACTCTATAGATCAGAGTAGCCTCTAACTCAGAGATCCTCTTGCCTCTCTCTGCTTCCTGAGTACTGGGATTAAAGGTGTATGCTATCACTGCCTAGCCTGACCTTTTCTTAAAACTCTGACAGGTTTATTTCCAATGGGAGGCCAGCTTTACAGAGGCATGTTCTGTTTTCTGTGCTGCTGCTCAATTGTCCCTTCAGACACTCACAAGGATGCCAGGGGCCCTTACCGATAAACCAGTGCCAGGATGTTCAGCATGGTGGCCACATCGGGGTGGTCATGGCCTGATGTTTTCTCCAAATCCTCCAGTGCCTGCTTGCAGAGGGGCACGGCCACCTCATAGCGGCCTTGTGAAGCATACTGGATCACCAGATTGTGAAGGGTGCGTAGCCGTGCCGGGATTTCATAGCCCCCATGCTGTGCAGCTACATCCCCTCCTCCAGGGCTGGGGGCTACAGGGCCAAGGGTAGGAAGTTAGATGTGCCTTCTCCTTTCTGAGCTAGGCTGGCATATGTCAGCTGTACCTTTTGTTCATGTGTACTTGGGAAAGTCACCAAATCTGCCTCAACTTCTGAACTTACAGAGTAGGCTTAGTTAAGCCCTCATGTCATCTGCATCTACATTGTGAGATACTGTGGCCCAGCTCAGCAAGGCCCTGCATGATTTTCTCTGTCTAAGGAGCCCAGGGAGTCACTGACTGTGGAGCCAGGCTCAGATCCTCAGGACCTGCTAAGCCCTTGCTCTCCACAGAGCTCAGGGACATGAGATGCAACAGGGAAGACTTGAACTTGCCCTTTTGTTTTGTTTTTCGAGACAGAGTTTCTCTGTGTAACAGCTCTGGCTGCCTTGGATGGCATCCAACTCATAAAGATCTGCCTGCCTCTGCCTCTCCAGTGCTGTGCCACTACTGCCTGGCCATGACTTGCCTTTTAAACCCTAACATGCTAGGACACTGTGATTGGAAATGAGGCAAAAAAAAAAGAACATGGATCCCACTAATATCCTTCTCTTATGACCTGTAGGACTTATAGAACTGCCCTTTTGTACCTGGGCTCTGTTCATCTTCATTGGGAAACAGGTCATCCAGGGAGTCCTTGGGAACATCACCCTTCTCCTCCTGGAAAGAAAAACAGGAATGAGTGTCACACAAGGTAGCACAGGGATCCGCAGGCATGTGGAAACTGGTTGTTGGCCAGCTGGGGCTCACATTTGGGGAAGCATCCTCATCCAGCTTTCGGATCTGACTCATGAATAGCAGGTGCTGCTTTTCTTCCTCCAGCTGAGCCACCGCCTGTTCACTGCGCTGCAGCTTCTGCTGTGTCCCTGCCAGCTCCTCACGCAACCACTGGTTCTCTTGTACCAGGCGCCGCACCTGAGCCCGCAGCTTCTGCTTCTCTGACTCCACAGCCCCCAGATGGCTTGACAATGCCAAGATCACCTGTGCAGCCAGCCAGACCAGGATCAGAACCGAGGCCTGTAATTACAGCCTCAGCCACCTGGGGGCCAGTGAAAGGCCAGGCCCTGGCTGAGCAGTTGTCAGACCGGAGTTCTCCCCTTCCCAGGACCACAGACCATAGTCTAGAGTTCAAACCCAAGAGTAGGTTTGGTAATTTTGCCTGCCAAGATCCTGTGGAATCTGAGTTCCCAGACTCTCCCTTTGTTTCCCTTCAGTTATTAGGTAGCCATGACCAATAATCAGCTTCTTGCCTAGAGCGAGTGATTGTTCAAAAAACCCTGACAGGTGGCTGAAAGGCCACAAAAAGACCTCATCCTAATCTGCTGAGGGTCCATAGCCCCATCTGTCTGCTGAAGGGAATAGAAGCAGCATGTGCTCAAAGTCCCTAAAGGTTCTGAGGAACTAACCACAGGGACAGGTAAGGGATCCACTGGCCCTTGTCTCAACACCCAGCTCTTTTAACATCTGTTCTCCAGGTGCCTGTCTGTCTTGGTCCCTGCTATAGCCTGTATGTTCCTGTCTATGCTTCACGGACCAGGATCGCTGCCTCTCCTCTTTTCAGTCATGCTTTTCCTCTACTCCTCCACTGCCTGTACGTATGCTCTATGATACTCTGTTCCCTATCTGTGAAAGACCTGCATACTAGTGAGAGTAGAGCCCTGCATACCCGCTCTGCACCTGACAGCTGAGGGGCTGAGGTAACACATTGCCTTTCCAGAAGGTTGGAGACTAGGACCCTGCATTTTCTAATTAGTTAGCAAACATCTTTTTTCATTTTTTTTTTTCTTTTCTTTTTTTCCGGAGCTGGGGACCGAACCCAGGGCCTTGCGCTTACTAGGCAAGCGCTCTTCCACTGAGCCAAATCCCCAACCCTTTTTTTCATTTTTTTAAAGGCAAGTTATCTATGTAGCCCTGGCTGTCCTAGAACTTGCTCTATAGACCAGGCTGGCCTTGAACTCAGGGATCCACCTGCCTTTGCCTCTGGAGTACCTGGATGAAAGGTGTGGGCCACTTTATTTGACTGTTTGAAAACATTTCAAGGGATAGGTGTTTTTATAACAACTAAGCTTTAAAAAAAAAAAGTCCAGATGGCACATGCTTTTAATTCCAGCACTCAGGAGGCAGGTGGATCTCTGTGAGTTCATGGCCAGCTTGGTCTACATAGTGAGTTCCAGGATAGTTAGGGCTATGTAGAGACCCTGTCTCAAAACCAAAACAAACAAACAAGTCCTCGACAACCTGGAAGTACATACAGTAGACGGCACAGCCACTATGTTTTTTTGGGGGGTGGGGGAGGGGTTGGTGTGGGTTTTTGAGACAGTTTTTCTGTCTGTCCTGGAACTCATTCTGTAGACAAGGCTGACCTTGAATTTGAGATCTGCCTGTTTCTGCTTCCCAAGAAGCTGGGATTAAGGTATGTGCCACCATGCCTGGCCTTTTTTTTTCCCCTGGTTTTTCTTTTTTTTGGCTGGGACCCGAACTCAGGGCCCTTAGCTTGCTCTACCACTGGGCTAATCCCCAACCCCCTGGCTTTATTTAAAACAAAGAAATCAAGACAATACAAGCTCTCTGGATCCAGGCAGTGGATTGGCCAAGAACCAAGGAGAACAAAACCCTTCCCTATCTAACAGCCCACTATATGGGGACCTAAACAGAACTCCTAAAAGCTCCATAGCCTTACATCCCTAAACTTGCTAAAAGCACAAACACCCAGGAGTTGTGCTGCCCCTCTGACCTTCATCCCCAGGTCCTGTTGAGCCTCCTTCCAGAATATCTAGAACTGGTGTCTCCATGGCTACCCCTCTAATTCAAACTTCCATCTATTTGGAGCCTAGCAGTGGCTTCCTAATCACTTGTTCCAAGAGTCCATCCTTGACCTACTAAAGTTAACTTTCCATAGTTCATAGAGAAATTTCAGAAGTTAAGTCAGACTACATCTTCTGTTTGTTAGGACCCTCCACTGGCTTCCTGACAGCCTGGACATTTTCTGGCTCCTGCTTGCACAGAGGCCTCTAGTGCCCCTTTCTCCCTCTCCGTTATACTAGTCTTGTCTCACTTCAGCACATGGACTTTCCTACCTTGGTCTCTACACGAAGCTCTCCTCTAGTTGCCTCTTCTGGAGGCCAGCCCGTTTCTTCCCTCAGTGCTTGAGTTAAAGTCCTCTCAGAGAAGTATTGTTTGAGCGATAGACAAGACTCCCTTCTATAAACTATCATGAGATCTTGTCCTTGGGGCTCCGATCACAATTTGCTTCAAGTAATTACTTGACTATGTGTGCGTGTTTTTCTTCTATTGTATTAGGGGAAAATCATCTTAATTTGTTTTGGAGGGAGCAGTAAGCTGAACCAGGACTGGCCTGGAGCTTGGAACCCTACTGCTTTCACCTCTCAAGTGCTGGGATTACAGACACCATGCCCAGTGAGGACAAAGATCTTGTCTGCCTTGCTGACCTCTGCATCCTCAGCATTAACATACTGCCATGGCACATGCTAAATGATAAGCTATAGAACTTAATGAATTAATGCATAATTGAATTGTGAAGGGAGGTTACTAAAGCATTTCTGTTTTCTTCTGTCATCCATCCAGTCTGTTAGGTAGAATGAGGCCTGAATGGCACAGCTCTGTGTAAGGTGGCATTTCCAAAGTGTATTCATTTAACATTACTTATTGTCCTAACGTGACGCTCTAAGAGATAAGTGTTTCCTTGCTGAGGGTATTCCTACATTACCAGGACCCTTCCAGTAATCTTCCACCATAGCCCCAACACTGACCTACCTGAGCCTCCCCAAGCCCCAGCTCGATGGCCTCCAGGGAGCGGCGCAGGAGGAGGCAGCGCTCCTGTGAGCCCGGCTCGGCCTCGCCTGCCTCATGAGAAGCTAGGGGAGCTAGCAGGGCACGATGCTCCCCTCGCAGGGTCTCTAAACCCTGGATAACCGCCTTGGTGCCCAGCACTATCTCGTCCTGACTCAGCTTCTCCTCCCGAGGAAGCACCATCGTGGCCATGGTCTTGCCGTCTGTGGAGGCAAGGGGTGGGGCAGGCGGACGCCGGGCCTAGGGCCACACCGCCGTCCACCCCAAGTTAGGTAAACACCTGGAGGTCCCCAGACGCCCAGGTCCCAAAGGGTGTACAGATCCCTCAGCCCGCAGTCCTCGCGGTGCCCGCACTCGACCTACAGGGGGCGCGTCAGGCTCGTCTAGCCTAGGGAGACGCATTGCGGTGTGGCTGAAGTGAGGCTGGACCCTGATTCCGCCCCGACCACCGGCTCAGGCCAGTTTACGTAAAGCCCAGCCTTGGGGGTTTTTTCCGGAACTGTCCTAATCAGGACGCAGAGGACTAGGGCATTGTAAGGCGTTCCCAAGTCAGAAACTACAGGCCCTCCGGGCAACTGGGTCTCAGCCCGGGCTACAGCCCCTTCCCCAGGGCAACCGGAACCATGACCCCCTCCCCCAGGGCAGACGGAGCTCAGACACCGGGTCCCCGCCTCCACCCTCCAGGGAGGCTGCGGTCTTCAGTTTCGGGACAGGTTTCTGCAGGCCGCGCCCACAACGACCCCTCCCACAGGCTGGCCAAAGGCCTGCAGACCCTCCCTAGAAAAGGCCTAATTCCCAACCCCAGCCCAGGACCGCGCCCCCTCCCCGCAGACCGGTCGGGTCCTCCCACAGGCCGCGCCCACGACGACTCCTCCTCTAGGCCGACCTGCAACCGCTTCTCACCGTCCGGCCTGACCGGGTCTCCCGGCCCAACCGGTCCGCGCCGACCTGCACCTTCTGCTTTGGTCCGGCTCTGGCTCTTGCTCCTGTCCCGCTTCACCCGGATCCTCGACCGTGAGCTCGTCTCGCTGCCTCCATCCCGCCGGCCTTCCCAGCAGTCCCCGCGCCGCCTTAAAGGTGAAGCCGCTACCTCGGCGGCGTCGGAGGGGGCGAAACACGTTCCAGCCGGCCAGCTCGCTGCCTTAAAGGGGCCCCATGGGCCTGGCCGGCTTCGGGGTGGGGCCAACCCAGACGGGACGCAGAAGGGGCGTGGCTGGACTCGCCCCTCGGACCAGAGCTTCCTGGTCTGGGGCGTTCAGAGTCGGGACCCGCATGACTGAGGATCAAGGAAAAGGCCGACCTCCTCAGATTCCAGAGCGAATCAGTCCCTATTGATTGACGGCTATTTGTCCAGTGTTTTTGTTGATGTCTTAGTGCATTAACAGTGCTCACACAAAGGGCTGTGAGGTGGGTGCTGTCATTACCCCCCTCTCATGCATCTGACTTTACCCTCGCCTCCGTGCTTGTTTGTCTTTAGAGACGCACTTCTTTCAGGCTTCGGAGTTGATTGTATCTCTAGGGAATTCTCAGCATCTAGGTTTGCTTTGTGAGGGAACAGAAGGAGGCTTCTGGTTAAAAGGGAGAAAGAGGTGGAAAGGAGCATGTGGAGATCGGTGGGGTAGGGAGAAGACCCATGTCCCTGAAGGGAACATTGGGTGGATACTGCTGACCAGATAATGAGGTCAGACTAGTGTCTTTGGTTTGCAGTGGTGTCATTGGGGGCCTAGGATTAGGTGTTACCAACTCGGAAAGAAAGACCTCTGTGCTAGCTAGTTTTATGTCAACTTGACACAAAATAGGGTCATGGGAGAGATGGGAATCTCAACTGAGAAAATGCCTCTATAAGATGAAGCTGCAGGGGAACCTGTAGAGGGAGGGTCCAGGTTAGTGTAGGTGAGGTCAGAAAGCAGTTCTGAGCAAGCACAGGGGAGCAATCCCACAAGCAGCACTCCTTCATGGGCTCTGCATCAGCTCCTTTGTGCCAGTTCTGTCCTCTTTGAGTGCCTGTCACTGGATGAACAGTGCACCAAGTAAACCCTTTTGGTCATTTCCACACTGCCCTAAGACAACGTCTTTGGTTCCTAGCCCACTAGATTCTACTCTTTCTGTCTCTACCGGCCACCCACTTGATGCCGACTGCAACATCAGTCTTCCTAACATTTTTCTTGCTTTGCCTTCTGGAATGTAGTTCACCTGCTGATTGGGACCTAAGGTAGCTCAAGATAGGGAATATGGTAGCACTCGGTAAATGCTATTTTACAGAAAGTGGGGGAAGGGGAGAAGGTTTGTTTCTCTTACTGAGGACTTGAGTTTCATTCTCAGCACCCATGTGACTCACAGCCATCTGTACCATTTCCAGGGCATCTTCTGATCTCAGCAAGCACTAGGAACTCGTGTGGCACACACACATTCTTCCAGGTGAAACGCTCATACACACAAAAATAAATCGGAAAGGTAAAAAGGTCAGAGAGGTACACTTGCCGTTGACGTCTTTCCAAACCTACATTTGGTGTCCTTTTCTGTAACAAGGGGCCAGCCCCACCCTCACCCAACTTGTTGGTTGACAAGTAGGAGCTGATGGCAGAGATCACCACCTCCATCCCAGGGACAAAAGCAGTGAGAACTTGCATAGGCATCTCAGGGACCTGGAGTTTATCTTGAAAGGGGGTAGGCGCAGGCTGGGAGAACAAGGTTTGGCATTTGCCATTCTTCACAGAAAGATTGTCCTGTATACTCTTAGCTTAACGGGGACCTCACTCTCTTCTCCTGAGACACTCTAAATATTAGAAAGTTCCCTCACCCCACCCCTGAGACAGGGTCTCATATAGTTCAGGCTGGCCTCAAATTTGCTATGTAGCTCAAGGTAACCTTGAACTTCTGTTATCTCCCATGTGCTGAAATTACTACTCTGTCCAGCTTCAAACCCAAGGCTTCACGCATGCTAGGCAAGCACACTGCAGACTGAGCTGCATCCCTAGTTTGAAAGGTTACTTTTTATTTAAATAATACCAAAGTGCCTTCCTTCCTTGTGAACTCACAGCTTCTGTCTGCAGCTGCACTCTCTTTATCTAGGCTGGCCCCATGTCTTTCACTAAGTGCTATTGCATTAGCCTGACCCTTCCCTTCCATCAATCCAGATGCTGCTCCAAACATCATGGCATCCTAGGGCCCAGTGATCCAGAATAAGTCAACTGTATAGTCACCAAGTGATGGGATCTGTGCACATGTATCGTATCAGTGGAAAGCACTTGACTAGCATATATTAAGACCTGGGTTCAATACTCATAACAAATAAACAAAAGCCCCAGGTCAGTCTACTAAAATTATCACATTTTCTCAAGAACTCACCAGGTTCTTGATCCTTTTCTATCTATCAGTGATTTTTTGTTTTTGGGTTTTTTTTTTTTTTTTTTTTTTTTCTTTTTTTTTTTTTTTTTTTTCATGGTTCTCCCAATTCCAGCATGAGAGACTTGGATCTGTGAGTTCAAGGCCAGCTTGGCCTTTTTTTTTTTTTTTTTTTTTTTTGTTTTTTTTTTTTTGTTTGGAGACAGGGTTTCTCTGTGTGTAGCCCTGGTTGTTGGCTGTCCTGGAACTCACTTTGTAGACCAGGCTGGCCTCAAACTTACAGAGATCTGCCTGCCTCTGCCTCTCTAAAAGTACTAGGGTTAAAGGCTTTTGTCACCACCACCACCACCTGGCAAAGGGAACGTTTTTATCCTATTGTTCTCAGGCAGCTAAGGCTCCTGAGTGAGCAGTTCTTCCCCCTGCATCGCTAGTCCAAACAGTTTGTCACTGAGAGTGTGTGAGGAAACCAACATGGAAGCTAAGTGGCATGCCATTGCTGATGTAGAGGCACAAATGTGCACACTCCCAATTTACCTGTGGCAGGGTCCCCCAGATAGAGCTGCCTGCTGCCTCTCTGCATCCTCGCTATGCTTTTGCTTTTGTAGGTTTAAGTACCCACCCACCACCACTGTTCCTTCTGCTTTTCTCTCTACTTAACCGAGGGACCCATTCCTTTTCATCACCGTGTCCCAGGTAAATAAGGAACAATGCGCACCCTTGCTCTGTGGCTTTTGTTGGTTCTACAGAGGCTTCTGTGCAGGCTTTGGTTGTTTCATTTGTGCTTTTCTTAGGCAGCTGGCCCCGCCTCTCGCGTGCTGGACCTTTTTTTTTTTTTTTTTTTTTGACTGTTCTCTTTATCTTGTTTTCTGTGCCTAACCTTGTCTGTATTCAACCTTTTCAGCCACTTGTCTTGTTATCTGGTCTCTGAGGATTACACTGTGCTCCCTGAGGGGACGGACTGTTGCTCTGCCCTGCTCTGCCCTGTGTCCCTCCACTTTCAGCTGCTGATTTCCTGCCAGGCTGCCGCTGATACTTATGGAGAAGAAAGGAAGGAATTGGTTCAGAGATGAGGTTCAGCTTCAGTTGTTTCTGTGGTGCTCAACAGGACACCCACCCATCCTCCAAGCCTGTGGAAGTTGTTATTGCTACTCAAAAAAATTAATGTATGGGTGTTTTGCCTGCATGCATAACTGTACACCATGTGCACTGAGCACCCAAAGAGGCCAGGATTGGGTGATGGGTCCTCTGGAACTGGAATTACAGACAGTGGTCAGCTGCCATGTGGGTGTTGGGAATGGAACCCAGGTTCTCTAGAAGAGCAGCCAGTGCTCTCCAGCCCCAACTATTTCTTAATATTATTGTGTTCTTTTTGCAAATCACTCCACTACTCCTCCCCCACCCCACTGAAGTAGCTTGTTGCATTCTTCTTTTTCCTCTGGCAGCAACTTTCTTCTTTTCCTTTGCTACTTGAAATTTCTGTGGATTTACCTGTAAGAGTTCAAGATTGGCAGCTCCTTAAAAAACTGCATACCCCCTTCTATGGACATTTTTTTCAAAATCTTTTTTTTCAAAAAGATTTATTTATTATATATGAGTACTCTGCAGCTGTCTTCAGACACACTAGAAGAGGGCATCAGATCCCACTACAATGGTTGTGAGCCACCATGAGGTTGCAGAATTGAACTCAGGACCTCTGGAAGAGCAGTCAGTGCTCTTAACCACTGAGCCATTTTCCAGCCCCTCTATGGACATTTCTGTTTTTTTTTTTTTTTTTTTTAAGATTTTATTATGTATAAATATACTGTAGCTGTCTTCAGACACACCAGAAGAGGGCATCAGATCTCATTACAGATGGTTGTGAGCCACCATGTGGTTGCTGGATTTGAACTCAGGACCTCTGGAAGAGCAGTCAGTGCTCTTAACCACTGAGCCATCTCTCAGCCCCTCTATGGACATTTCTAACTGTCAGTTTTTTCTACAACTGAGTCAGGTTAAAGTCTACCCAGAGCTCTCAGGAGAGGCCTCTAGTTCCTCTCCTGCTAGCTATTCTACCTTTTCTGTGAATTCCCAGTCAGGCTAGAAGGGCTCCTACCTTGTTCAACACAGGGGCTGGAGAGATGGTTCAGCAGTTAAGGGGACTTGAAAGCTCTTGCAGAGAATCCAGGTTTGGTTCCCAGTCCCTACAAGGCAGTCCATAACTCTCTGTAACTCCAGTTACAGAGAATTCAATGTTCTCTTCTGGCCTCTGAGCACACTGCATGCACATGGTACACAGATATACATGCAGGTCAAGCATCCATGCACATGAATAACAAAATTGGAACATGGGTCAGACGCCACTAAAGTCACACCACATCTCTGTGTGCTAGTTGGTAGTGTTTTCCGACGCTCTGCTGTTTCTCCCCAGTTCTTCATCTGATGACCTCCTAATGCCTGCTTGTTGGATCTTGGGAAGCACTGAAGATAATAGCTGAGAGCATTCACAGTAAGCCTTTCACAAAACACTCATTGTTCCTCACTTTTATTGTTATCAACACAGACAAGCTTATGATTTGACAGACCTTGTGCTAGGGAGGGAGGCAGGGAGAAAAAAAATGTAAAATATAGGCCAGCCTTTGTTTAGTGCTGTTGGAAAGAAGGAACAGGGGTGAAGACTGGTGGGAATAGAAAGGTGAGCCCAAACAGAAGCGAGTTCTGCAGTTGGTGCCGACGGGAGCCTGTGTGTGTTCCTCCTCCTACCCTCAGCTCTCCCACGTGCCAGGGGGAGATGCCCAGATGGCCAGAATCCCAGCTCTAGTCAGACCCCTGTATTCCTCTTCCACTCAGAATGGCACAGCATCCATGTCTGTATCATCTCATTCCCAAGTCTCCTGCAGAGATGTCTTACCATCTGCTCATGTAGGGCAGATGGCCAGTGCTGTCCTCAATCTCTCCTTCAGCCCTACTGATATCCTTTCTTTCTCCCTCTCTCCCCTTCCTTCCTCCCTCCCTTCTTCCCTTACCACTCTCCTGCTTTGAGGGTCTATGTATCCCAGGCTGGCTTTACACTTCCGCTCTTCCTGTTTCCAATCCCTGAGTAGGGAGTTCTAAGTCTGTACTACTTCTCTGGGCATCAGCCTGGCTTTTCAACTACCCACCCTGCTTATTCTGCCTCTGAACTTATTCTCCACCCTTCCCTCAGTACACATTGTCACTGTATCATTTCTTTGTCTCAGACAAGGTTCCTGCCCCCCAGAGTTTCTCTTTCTCTGTATAGCCCTGGCTGTCCTGGAACTCCTGTGTAAACTCAAACTCAAAAGATCTGCCTGCCTCTGCCTCTCAAGCCCTAGGATTAAAAGTGTGCACCACCATACCTGGCTTCAGACATGGTCTTAACTATGTAGACCGACCAGGCTGTTCTCAAACTCAGAGATTGCCAATCTCCAGTGCATATACTAAAGGCATGCACCACCATAGTGGGAGGGAGGGGGCTACTGCTGCTGCTACTTCCTTCTTTTTATACTGGAAAAGTGCATTTAATTATTTATTGTGTGTGTGTGTGTGTGGTAGGTGCATGTGTACCATGGTGGTCAAAGGACAACTTTCAGTAGTCTGTTCTCTCCTTCCACCTGGGGAACATGGGTCAGACCCCACTAAAGTCACACCACATCTCTGTGTGCTAGTTGGTAGTGTTTTCCGATGCTCTGCTGTTTCTCCCCAGTTCTTCATCTGATGACCTCCTAATGCCTGCTTGTTGAGTTTAAGTCTTCAGGCTTAGTAGCAATTGCCTTTACCTGCTCGACCATGTCACTGGCCCATCAGATGTCATTTTTAAAGCAATACAGTGCCCTTTGACTGACATAACACTTGGATTATTTGGGAACTTCACACAATGCACCTCAATCACACTAGTCTCCCAATCCTCCCAGGTCTACCCCCTGGTCCCTCAAAGATAACAATCATTCCCCAGCCCCACCTTCTGTCCCCACCAGAAGTCACTGCAAAGAGCTACACTTCAGCATTCCTATCACGATTTTTAAGGGCTTTCTCTTCAATGGCTTTCTGTCTAGACTGTTTCTTTTTAGGAGGGGTTTGGGGATAAAGGTTGTCACATTCTTCAATGTCATTCTTAAATGTGAGTCTGCAGTCATCAATACCACCACAAAAGATGCTTTCTTGCCCATAACAGCGGCAGCAGCACTTCAGACTTCCACATGGTTTCTGGCAGCAGCATAGACCATGGATAATACGCAAGGCAACACAGCTCTCGGCAGTGGCATAGTCCATGAACACCAACATGGTCTCTGGCTTTTTGGCAAATGGTTTGAAAATGGAGCACTGGCTGTTCTAGAATTCCCTATGTAGACCAGGCTGACCTTGAACTCACAGAGATGACTCTGCCTCCTAAAGGTGTATATAACCATACCTGGACTTGACCCGGTGGCCTGCATCCTCTGGTGTGCTGGAATCAGGCTTTCTCAATCCTGTTGTCTCACAAGTGTCTCAGAAGAAGGGGACCCTTGCTCTGGCAAAGGTCCACCCTCACAGGCTGGCTTTACTTTTCAGCTCTCCATGGCTTCTAGCAGCACAGAACCACCTTTGGTTCTCTCTAAGTTGCTCCTCCCTCTTTTTTTTTTTTTTTTTTTTTTTTAAACAAATACTGCTTCTTGTGCCTAGAATATCCATCTTGTTTAGGCACCATCTTTTTTTAAAATTCATTTATTTTATGTATATGAGTACACTGTCTTCAGACACACCAGAAGAGGGCATCAGATCCCATTACAGATGGTTGAGAGCCACCATGTTGTTGCTGGGAATTCAACTCAGGTCCTCCAGAAGAGCAGTCAATGGTCTTAACCGCTGAGCCATCTCTCCAGCCCCTATCTCTCTCCATATTTGATACCCTCCTGAGGGTTTCCAATTCATGCTATATGGCAATTATCCCTTTGCTAGCCTTGAGTCCCTAGGTATAAGAGTACCAAAGCGTCACTTATCCTTGTATCAAGCTGAGTTGGGACAAGAACCATCCACAGAAAGAATCTCAGGAGGCTGGAAGGTGGAGACTGCTGGAGTAAGAATTCTGGCCTAGGCATGGAGCTGCCTCCTTGCCAAGTATGGTAACCATCTCTGTGGTCTCAGGTACCTGGGAGACCAGAAGTTCTAGATCAGCCTGGGCAAAGTAACACACTGTCTCAAAAGCAAAGGTAGAAGGAAGATAAGGAAGGAGGGAGAGAGGAGAGAAATGTGACTTAAGAGCCAGTTTATGCACACTGCGTGTCTCATTCAAAAAGCTGTCCTCTGTCAAGATCTGCTGAATGCCACCAAATGGACACAGGTCATTGATCAGGTATAGTTTCAGGCAAGCTTGAATACAGGTTGTGTGCTGGTACCGGTTACCAAGACAGGATGAGAGGATTAGTCTTGCTTTGGCCAGGTGAAGGCTGAGATGTTTGTAGGATCTAGATTGTCGACAGAGTGATTAATCCAGTGAGATTCTACTGCTGGGAGCCGAGATTTGTGACCTCGTGTGGAGGAGGCAGCAGACACAGCAATGCCATAGATGCTGTCTCTGAGGATCCAACGAGCTAAATGTAAAGCACTTGCTGTGGGAGGCTGTGCGGGTGACAGGACGGCTGCCAATGCTCTGCTCTTGGACACAGCAGTCAGGAGATGAAGGAAGGATTTTCAAACAGTTTGGCTGGTTGTGGTGGCACAGGTCTACAATCCTGGCATTCCAGTGGCTGAGGCAGGAGGATTGTGAATTCAAGGCTAAGCTGGGCTACATAGTGAGACACTGTATCAAAAAGCAAAAATGCACACACACACAAATAAATTAAAATGGGTGTTGGTGGTGGAGCGATGGCTCAGCAGTTACGGGATCTGATGCAGGCACCTACACTTACACGCATATATTCATATGAAGATATACACACCTACACATACATGCATATATTCATATGAAGATATACACGCCTACACATACATGCATATATTCATATGAAGACATGCACACCTACACATACATGCATATATTCATATGAAGATATGCACGCCTACACATACATGCATATATTCATATGAAGATATACACGCCTACACATACATGCATATATTCATATGAAGACATGCACACCTACAATACATGCATATATTCATATGAAGATATACACACCTACACATACATGCATATATTCATATGAAGATATACACACCTACAATACATGCATATATTCATATGAAGATATACACACCTACACATAATTAAAAATAAATAATTTAAAATGGAGTCAGGTGGTGTGGCACATATATTTAATCCCAGCACTCAGCAGACAGAGGCAGGCAGATCTCTGTGAGTTCAAGGCCAGTCTGGTGTGCATAGTGAGTTCCAGGCCAACCAAAGCTTCACAGTGAGAGACACTCTCTAAAATAAATAAATACAGAAGTACACAAGTGTGTTAAATTGGGGCAGGTATTAAAATGGGGCAGGTGAGATGGCTCACCTGGTAAAAGCATCTGCTCTCAGGTAAAAGCCTGGTGATCCGAATTTGATCCCTGGGACTATAATATGGAAGGAGAGAACAGATTTCTACAAGTTCTACCTCTACTTGTGTGTCATTGCATATGAGTGTCCACAAGCAGATATATATGCATGCACATACAAAAAATATTAAGAAACACACCCAAAATAAGCAAACAAAACCATCAGTTGGGAGCTGAAAAGTTTATTCAGCAGTTAAAGAGGGTTTGGTGTTTGCACATAAGGTCAGGGTTCAGTCGCTAACACTCACATAGTGGTTCATAACCACCCGTAAGTCCTGTTCCAGGGGATCCAATGCCTCCTTCTGGTTCCTTCAGGCACCAGGCACAAACGTGGTGTACATACATAACACAGACAAGATACTCTTACACATAAATCATAAAAAAAAACCCTTCACCTGTCCTCAAATTACTCTATTTGGAGACAGTATGCAGAGGGGTTGTTCACACGGCTTTACAGGGAGTGTGATGGTTTGTATATGCTTGACCCAGGGAATGGCACTATTTGAAGGTGTGGCCTTGTTGGAGGAAGTGTGTGTGGGTGGACTTGGAGACCCCTCCTCCTAGCTGCCTGGGGATGCTCTGTTCCTGGCTTCCTTTGGGTGAAGATGTAGAACTCAGCTCCTCTTGCACCATGCCTGCCTGGATGTTGCGATGCTGCCATGCTCCTGCCTTGATGATAATGGACTGAACCTCTGAACTGTAAGCCAGCCCCAATTAAATGTTGTCCCTTATAAAACTCATCTTGGTCATGGTGTCTGTTCACAGCAATAAGACCCTAAGACAGGGAGGAATCCTGCAGACTGCCTTAGCCAGAAGCAGCAGCACATGGACAGTCCATGCTTTGGAAAGTCATAGCACTGCACACCTGATGCCCTTCTTCTAATCCAACACATCAGACAGATCTCATATTAGTTATGGATTCTATTGCTGTGATAAACTATCATGACCAAAAGTAACTTGTTGAGGAAAGGGTTTGTTTCACCTTACAGCTTATAGCTCATCACCCAGGGAAGTGATATCTGGAACTTAAGGCAGGACTCTGGGAGCAGAGACTGATACAGAGGCCATTGGGGAGTACTGCTCCCTAGCTTGCTTCCGTAGCTTGCTCAGCGCAGCCTTATACATCCCGGACCACCTGCCTAGTGTGGCCCGACACAGTGGGGCTGGACCCTCCCACATCAATCACTAAGCAAATCCCTACAGCTTGCCAGCAGGCAAATCCTGTGAAGCCAGTTTCTCAATAGTGTCCCTCTTCCCAAATGACTCTACGACATAAAACTAGTCAGGACAAACTCCAACTGAGAGAATCTACAAAATACTCGACTTGTATTCCTCTAAACTGCCAAGGTTAAGACTGGGGATACTGGAACTAGAGAGATAGCTCTAAGAATGCTTACTGCTTCCCAGCACCCAAATTGAGTGGCTCACAACTACCTATAACTCCAGCTCTAGGACATCTGATGCTCTCTTCGGGCCTCCGTGGGTATCCACACACGTGGCATACATTCACACAAACACACAATTAAAAATAATAAAAATTTAGGAAAGTTTGGTAATGCTGCTCAGTAGAAGGGCATTTGCTCAGTACATACAGGGTCTTGGGTTCCAACCCCAGTGCCACAAAAGCAACAGTAATAACAGCCAACCAAAAAATGTTACGGTTGCTGGGCAGTGGCACGCCTTTAATTCCACCACTTGGGAGGCAAGCAGATCCCTGAGTTTGAGGCTAGCCTGGTCTACAGAGTGAGTTCTAAGTCAGCCAGGGCTACACACAGATCAACTCTGTCTCAAAAAACAAAAGTTAGGGTCATAAAAAATAGATACAAAATTGGAGTCAATGTCACAACTCAGACAAACCCAAGAAAACAATGACTACATGTAGTGTGGCATTCTGGAAAGGCTTCTGGAATGGACAAGATATATCAGAGTGGAATAAAGGAAATATGTATAAAGTTCAGATGTGGATTAATGAATTGAATTATGCAAATGGAACATTTGGGGTAGGGGCAATAGAGCAGGCTAAGCAATTACCCTGTACTAGCTCTGGAACTTTTCTAAGATTAAAAACAACCTGGGCAGGGGCTGGGGATTTAGCTCAGCGGTAGAGCGCTTACCTAGGAAGCGCAAGGCCCTGGGTTCGGTCCCCAGCTCCGAGAAAAAAAACAAAAAACCAAAAAAACAAACAAAAAAAACAACCTGGGCGGGGGTGGTGGGGTGGTGGGGTGGTGGTTGGGGATTTAGCTCAGCGGTAGAGCGCTTGCCTAGCGAGCGCAAGGCCCTGGGGGGGGAAAACACAAAAAAAAAAAAACCCTGGGGGCTGGAGAGATGGCTCAGAGGTTAAGAGCACTGACGGCTCTTCCAGAGGTCCTGAGTTCAAATCCTAGCAACCACATGGTGGCTCACAACCATCTGTAATGGGATCTGATGCCCTCTTCTGGTGTGTCTGAAGACAGCTACAGTGTACTTATATATAATAAATACATCTTTAAAAAAAAAAAAAAAAAGAGCACTGACTGCTCTTCCAGAGGTCCTGAGTTCAATTCCTGGCAACAACATGATGGCTCACAACCCTCTATAAGTACGGATGTCCTCTTCTAGCATATAGATGTACATGCAGACAGAGCACTCATACATTTTTTTAAAAAGTCAGGCTGTTGATCTAGGTCAGCAAGTAAAGGTGCTTGCTGCCAAGCCTGATGATGCCACGGTGCAAGAAGAAAAACTCCTGAAAGGTGGCCTCTGACCTCCACACAGACTTTACACTCCCCTACATGTAATAAAAGCTAGTGTAGGGTTGGTGAGAGCTAGATAGGGCTTCTACCCTCATATGGACATGTACCCAGTTCTTAGATGACACCTCTGATAACCTGGGGCCTGTTGTGCTCCATCAGTGACTGGCAGAGTTGCCAAGGCCTAAGCCAGACTGTGGTCTCCTGCTTGGCAGTTTTGTCTCTGCCCTGTTCCTCCATGGCCTACAAGAAAATGCTGAGCATCAAGTGTCTTCTGTGACTGATCCGGATAGAGGGCTGTTGTAAAACTTTAGTTCTTACTGTGACAGTCACCATCCTTATAAGAGCAGCTGCGACTATGTGGAAGACCCTCCGGGCTGAGCTTGTTGATTCTTGAAGTTCCCTCGTAAGATGGGGCAGGAAAGGTTACTGGACCTCAGTGAATGCATTCTGGGTCCAGGATGGGGAAGAGGAGGTACAGGCAAGAACTCAAGTTTCAGTGTCCCAGGAGAGGTGCTGAGGGAGAAAGGCAGGAAGAGAGTGGTCCTTGCCTGAGCAGATAAAGGATCAAAGGGGGGCGGGGCAGCAGTGATTACTAATTTAAATCAAACACACCCAGGAAATTTCTGCTTAGTCTATAAGGAAAACAGCCTGAAGTGAGAAGAAGGAAGTGAAGTTGATGGACTCTGCTCACGGGCTTCTAGTTCACAGAGCTCTGTGGAGGTCAGAGATCAACTTTGTGAAGTCAGTTCTCACCTTCCACTTCAGGTGGGTTCCGGGGATCAGATCCAGTTCATCATGCTTGCATGGCAAAGTGCTCTCTCTACCATCTTGCTAGTCTTCTCTGGTGAACCTTGTCAGCACTTGCTGGCTTCTGGTTCTCGGGAGTTAAGTGCTATTACCATTAGCCCAGAAAGCTTGTCATTCGGCTGGGAGTCCATCTGAAGTTGATGACAGTCTGCCCTGCTTTGTCTCAGGAATGTCTAGGGTGGCTCTGTGTCTAGGCCCCTGGAAGAGGGAAGTCTGCACCCAGGACACTGGTAGTGGTGGCTAGTTTTAAATGCCACCGTCACACAATCTAGACTCACCTGGAAGAGAATGTTTAGAATAGGTTGTCTTGTGGGAAGATCAGCCCATTGTGGGCAGCATCATTCTGTGGGAAGATTTTCCTGCACTGAAAAGGAGCCAAGCACTTGCACATGCTTCGTTCATGAATGCTTCAACATGCTTCAACATGAATTCGTTGAACTATAACCCATAGGTCTGAACTACAGGTCTGTGGGACTATAGCTGCTTCAAGTTCCTGTTGCCTTGATTTCCCTGAAGTGATGGACTGTAACCTGGAATGGTGAGCCAAATAAACCTTTCTTCCTTGAGCTGCTGCTATCATGGTATTTATCACAGCAATGGGAAGCAAAACTAGGGCACTGGCTATGACTTTCTCATTTCAGGTCACGGACCAACAGGAAAGTAAACGCAACAGATTTTAACCACCCACCAGCCAAAGCAAAGATCACTTGGACTCAGAAGGGAGGAGCATACCCCTGCCTTGGGAGGCAAGTCTGAGGATGGTGGGTTCTGGGGGAAAATAGGATCTGACATGGGGACAGCACCCATTCTTCTGCTTGCTTCATTCTGGGCAGTCATCTTGAAGCCCATTTCCACAATGAAGGAGCACAGAAGAATATGCCTTTCTACCTGTGCTCTGGCTTATTCTGAGTGGAGTCATATCTGCTGAGGATGGATGGTTGCAGTGACAGAGTGAGGGACAGGAGCCCAAGAGAGTTGGTAAGAAATCACCAGTTTATTGAATGAAAAAACCCAACATGGCCCCAGTCTTCCCACCCCACTTATTCTCAGGCCCAGGAGATACTCTGGACAGGCTGGGCAGCGGGAGGGGCTTAAGAGTTTTGGATGTGAAGAACACCAAAACTAGGTTCCAAGTGCAGTTCCGTGCCACACTGCTAGGAAACACTGAGGGGGCAACGGAGAAGCTCTGAGGTGCCATATTACACAGAGGGCATGGAGGCTGGGCCAGATCTGTCCCTTGTCCTCAGCCTCTCATGAAGACACTGATAAGGAGGCTGAGGTAGGTCTGGGACCCATTCATGGCTGAGAGAGGGAAGGAGGCTGCTGGAGGGAGACCTGGTGGAGAAGGGCCTCATTCTGCTGCCCTGCCATGAAGGAAGTGGGATGACAGAGCAGAGCCGGGAGGCAAGCTGACACAGGAGAGGGGAGACAATATGACTGGATAAGAGCCACGGATGATGTGTGTGGGTTGAGGGGTGAAGGGGTGGGTGGGTGGGTGGGTTTGCTGTCTCCTACCTCATGAAGCCACAGAGCAATGTTAGGTAGGAGGCTGGGAGGCAGAGGGAGGAGGAGCCTTAAGGACCTGTGCACAGGACAAGTTACCCAAACAACTAAAAACACACAAAACACAGGACATCCAAGTGACTTGAGGTGTCAGGAAATCATGCATGGGAGACTGGGAAGGTCCCTTCAATCCCAGAAACTCCAGGATGCCCAGGTGCCATCCCCCTTCCCCCTACTGGGAAACTGTGAGGCAGGTGAGGAATGGCAGGGTGGAGGAAGGCAGGGTGAGTACAACAGGCAACAGAGCCTTAGAAATGCAGAGCTGGGTGGCCAGCTTATGTAGGGTGCTGGGCTGTCTCCCTGTGTACCAGAACTCCAGGTGTTTCATTTCTAGAAAGGGTACCAGCGCTGCAGGGGTGAGTGAGGTGAAGGAAGGCCCAGATTATTCAATTACAGGAATTATGGGCACCAGAAGGCAGGATCACCCAGCTCTGGGCCTGGAACAGGGGAGAGCTGGGCAGAGATGGCTGGGCAGTGAGCAGGGAGGGCTGCATCCCCAGTGGCAGTGTCCTTCAGGACTGGGCAAGTGGAGGCAAGCCCCAGTGCAAGGAAAGGAGGCTGGGCTGGGGCTTGCTGGCCTTCCCCTGCCCGCAGGTGGTGAGGCTGGGTGGCAGTGCCAGGAGGGAGTGGTTGGGAGGCAGGGTCTCAGGTGGTTTTGCTGCCACTGAAGAGTCCCACTGGAAAGTGCTTGACATGAGTGGGCCACTGAGCTGCCAGCTGGAAGAACTTGATGTCACTCCATTCAACTCCATCAATGGACACTGGGGTGGGTGACAGGGAAGAGAAAGGTTATGGGTTAGCTAAAACCCTCCTCCTACCCCTCAGGGAGGGTGTGGCCCCCTCCCTTACCCTGTAACCACTACCATCACACCTCTCAGCATGGTTTGCTGCTGCTTTGCAGAACAGATGAGGCGGCTGATGCCCTCGATGACTTGGCTCTTAGAATCTACCTCCTTTTCCCGGGGCTTCTTGCTCAGGAAGATAGTGGGCACTGTAAAGCCAGTACAAGAGAGTGTCAAGAGAACTGGGAGACAGCCATCCTTCCCCACATCCCAGCCCCATCTGCTTCCTTCTTGTTGGAGCTGGCCAGGAGGAACTTTGAATTCCTGGGCCACTTTGTCTATGATTCTGCACTTCTGCCTGGGCCCTTCTTCATTTGTACAGTAAAGCTCTAGGGCCAGATGGTCTCCAAAGTCTCTCCCAGGGGAGTGTCTGGACACCTTGGGGCAGGGCTGCCTCCTTGTCTGGGTCACCAAAGCAGTGGCTGAGTGATACAAGTGGCAGATGTTTGTACCACTGCTGCAATGCAGTGTGGGAGTAACCCAAGCTGGCTCTGTCTACCATGGGAAGAGGTGAGGTGGGGCAGGGCCCCTGCTGAGCTGATGGCATGTTCCTATGCCAGTGGTAGGCTTGGCTGCAGGCCTGGATCAGGTCCTGGGAGAACTCTGAAGAGAGGAGGCACTCACAGGAAGAGACACAGCTTCCTGGGAGCTCCTGTAGAGGCAGATTTGGGGTCACAAGGGACATATGCCGCAGGTACACATCTGGAGCTACAATGTTCCAATAAGTTACCCAAGTAGTGGTGGTGTTCTTGTCTCTCTTTGGAGAACAGGACCGACAAGTACTCTGCAGCTCTGCCTTTGATGCTCTAATTTCCCTTTTATACACTGCCTCGCTCATGGCCTTGAACTTGTAATTCTCCTGTCTTGGCCTCCCAAGTGCTGGGATTATAGATCTGTACTGCTATGACTAGCTCCTTAGTTTTGGAGTGCAGTCATATCTTTTGCTCTTGTAACTTCCCTGGAATGGCTTCTGTCTCTGGAGGAGGAACATGAAGGTGGCCATCTCCATTCTATACCCATCCTGAAGGCAGTGACCTTTTCCTCTAGCTGATGGAGAGCAGTCTGTTGGGCCCTAGGCTAACCTCAAGATCTACATACTAATACATGCATCCTATCCAGAAGGTCTGCATACTAATACATGCATCCTATCCAGAAGGTCTGCATACTAATACATGCATCCTATCCAGAAGGTCTACATACTAATACATGCATCCTATCCAGAAGGTCTGCATACTAATACATGCATCCTATCCAGAAGGTCTGCATACTAATACATGCATCCTATCCAGAAGGTCTGCATACTAATACATGCATCCTATCCAGAAGGTCTGCATACTAATACATGCATCCTATCCAGAAGCAGATTTTGGCCCAGACCCTAGGACGGGGCCTTGGAGGGGGAGACCAGTGAGGTCTGTTGGTGCGGCGTCTTTTCTAGCCTACCTTTCTTGTTCTTCTCTTTGGTGACCACAGTCATTGCCATGGTGCCAGAAAGCTGGGCTTCCCCTGCATGGGGCAGGCGAGAAACCTGCACTGAGCGGAAGACACTCTTGAGGGTATTCTTTGAACTGGCGTCCCTCTTATCACCTTCTCTCCTTCGCTCCCCAGGGTGGCCCAGCCAGTAATCCACCTGGAGGCCAATCACATCCCCATAAGGGCTATTTGGGCTCCTGGAGAAGTGAAATGGAGAAACAGCTTTGACCTCAGTGCCTAATCACATGAGCCCAATGAGGGATGGGAGAAGACTGCTTTTGGGAGCAGGAAAGAGAGAAAAAGGCTAGCCAGTTGGCTCTGTTCCCTCCAGTCACACAGAATCTGAGAACAAAGACAGGAGAAGATGAAAGCCCAAGTTGCAGTGAGGAAATCAAAACCCATAAAATGAGGGAAGAGCAGAAAGCTTTGTGAAAGAGTGTGCACATGCAAGCAAACAAGCCCAGGCCCAAAGCACGCAGATGGCTGGAGAGAAAAAGCAGGGAGCAGGGGCTAAAACAGCACCATAGCTTCAGGGCCGCCTTGGGAGTCAAAGGGATGTTGCCCTGCACTTTTTGCTTTTGTATGGCACTTTTAGCTCAGTGATAATTTTAGCTCCTGGGGAAAACGGAGTGTTTTCTTGAAAGGAGGCGTCAGACACAATAGGTACCCAGGTTATGAAAGTCATCTGACTTTTCCTTCTGCCTCATTGTGGTGGCTCCATTAAAAAACAAGTTTAAATTGGATGAGAAAAGAGGTCAAGGTAGTGGTTGGTTCCAGTCTTCAAATCCAAGCTGGATAGAAGCCTTTCATGTAGTGGATGAAAAACAGGAGAAAACAGGCTTCCTGCAAAGCTTAAAAGTACTAGATTGCTGAGGCAGAATGTGGCTGCATTCCTAAACTGTCTCTTCCACGACAGTAGAAGACCATCACAGGAAATATAAGGAGAAGGGCTGGACTCTACCTCTAGAGCCCATGTCTTCCTCAGAAGTTATGATACTGTCATGGGCACTCTGAAAAGCCACTGGCAATGCAGCCCTCTTGAATGGTGAGGAAGGGAAACGGTGAAGACAGAAGAGTGAAGATGCTGTGTTCTGTGCGTGGCCACATCTAGCTCTTCTTGCCTGAAAGTCCTTGTCCTCTATCCTCACTACACCTTCCTAGCTCTCCCTCAGACATGGCAGAAAACCAGCTTGTTGGCCATCTCCCTGAACTTTAGGAATCTGAGATTCTAAAGAAACATTCTCCCTCCCACCACTCCTAGCAATCTCAGTGTCCAGGTCTTTGCCATCCCAACACCGCAGGCCCAACCTAGACCTGAGCCATTGACTGCTACAGCTCCAGGGGCTCCCATCGAGTAAGTGCACAGACGGTGCCACTTGGAAGCATGTCCCACACTGTCACTGTTGCCACTCAGGCCTCACAATATCCCTGTAACTTGGCCAGATCACCTGCACACACAGCAGAAACTAAAGCTCAGTAACCTGCCAAAGTCACCATAGTACACACAGGATGGTGTCACTCAACCCAGACACCCCAGGACTGCTACTGTTAGGAATCCTAACATATAAATCTCTCTGGGTTTCTTGGTTTTGTTTGCTTTTTTGAGACTGGTTTCTTTGTGTAGCCCTGGCTATCCTGAGCTCACTCTATAGACCAGGCTGGCCTTAAACTTACAGATACTACCTACCTCTTCCTCACAAGTGCTGGGATTAAAGGCATGTACCACCACTGCCTGGCTACTATCTGTGTTCTGATGGTCCTAGGCAAGCCCTGTGACTCACATGTTGAGACCCACTGCCTTTGGAGGTCCCATAGGAAGCTAGCTCAACAACACTTTAACAGCCTACTAGAGCTACCACGTCAATGCAACCACAGCTGACCCTACAGCCACGACGACTGGACAAAGCAAGAATCAAACTTCACTAAACCTTCTTTCGACGTCTCAAGTCACCTTATGACCTGTTTCTGAATTCTATCTAAGCCAGTGCTCTCATCCAGTATGGCTTTGTGCCAGTGTGCCATGCCTGGGAAGGGAGTCAGGTTGGGGAAGAACCTTACCCCACGATGGCGAGGGCACTGCTCATGGATGGGGATGAGGGAGGGGTAGCTGTGGCATCTCGGCTCAGGCCCGAGCTTGAGGGTGGTGATGTGGAGGGCACAGTAAGGCTGACCACAGGTGAATCGTCCCCATCACCTGTCAAAGGGACAAACACAGTTGGCCAGAGGCAGTCACCCTTGACCTGCTGATGGCAGGAGGTGTGCTTCCCTTTCAGTGGGTCCCAGGGTCTTCTCAGAGGAATGACCCAAAGCTTCCCATTCAACTGCTTCTTTGAGCACATTCAGCCAATCACATCACAGAGGGCTGGAAAAGTATGATCTCACTCAGAGAAGCAAAGGCACTCTAGTTTACCTGCAGTGGAGGGCGAGTCTTCAACAAGGCCCACTTTCACAACCTGTAGAGATCAGACTTTTGTTAGGTCCTGTCAGGGCAGCAAGCCCCAACCCAACTGTTATCAACACATGGCCAGCAGTACAACCATAACTACATGGTGTTTGTCGATGACTAAAAAATCTTTACACATCTGAAATAACCTAGGACTTAAAAAAAAAAAGTACACCCCTCCCACCATCCCCCCCAAAAAGGAAAAAGAATACTCTGTGGGTTTGTTAATATAAAGGGGTTTTGGTTTCCATCCGCGGAACCATAAAACTGAAGGAAAGAAGCCCAGTCCTGTGAGACGGGCCCATGAGACTTGGGTAGTCCTTCCCTGGGGACTATGGCAGAGCCAACTTTGAAGGCAGTGTCCTGATTTCATTTCTTCTAAAGCCAGATTGGCTTTGGAATTAAGTATATCTCAAGGCTGGCTAGGCTCTGTGTCAAGACAAGTGAACTGCTGAAGGTGTAGCCACACTTTTTCTACTTCCTACTTTCCTGGAATCTGAGGTACCCTACGGGGTGGGGTGGGGGGAGGCTGGGTCTCAGAAATTCTAGAGAAGATGGAAGGTGCCCTCCAGTGGCCAGAAAAAAATATGGCTAGAGAGCTCTTGTGGTTAGGTTAGTTTTTCTTTGAGAAGCTGCAAGTAGAACCCAGGGTCTTGTGCTCTGTCACTGAACTATGGCCTACTTACTCTGAGAGTACGGTGAGTGTTCTCACATCCCTAGTTCCATGAAGGCAGTAGCTATACTTACTGCCAGCCTGTGTGGCAGCTGGGATTCTGGACTGCTATGCAGCAATGGGAGTTTTCCAGAGGCTAAGTAGGCAGTGACTGACTAGGTGGCTGGAGGAAGCCTGCTCATCTCCCCAGATGAGATCACTCAGGACATCCTTTCAAGATGGGGACAGTTAAAACAGGTCTGCTTAGCTCTTCCCTGTAAAGATTATGAGAGACCTTCAAGATCACAGGAGACCAAAGTCAACTGAAAGGAAATCAGAATGCCTTCTGAATGGAATTACCAGTTTTCAGCTCTCAGTAGAGTGCTTTGGCTTTTTGGAACTTCAAGGCTCCTGAGATCATGTCATTGCTAAGTGAAGAATACCACAGTCCAATATACTTGACCCCAAAGGCACCACGAGGATCTTCCTTTATTTTGAGATAAATTTACTCGGATTTCACTAATTCACTAATATATACACCTGCAACAGAGAAGCTCTTCTTTAAAGTCATTCCTGTGAGGTAGTTGGTTCTGGACTTGTGAGCATGCCAAGTTTCACTACTTCTGAGGCCACTTCCTCCTCCCTGAGCCTGGAGAAGCCACACTGTGGAGTAAGCCTCAGCAGTCCATGGCCCCAAGATCAGGGCTTGATATAATAAAACAGGAGAACCCAGTAAATAATCTGGGGTAGTTCTTGATTTGGGAAAGGATGTCCCTCTGTAAGCCTAGCATTTAGGAAGCTGGAGGATCACAAGTTCAAGGCCAGCTTAAGGTACAGACATCCTTCTGCCTCTGCCTCCAGAGTTTCGGATTTAACCCTGTGTGCCACCATACACAGCCTTTTCTTATACAGAGGGAAAGTAGGAAGGTTGGGAGGCTGGGGTCAGAAGAGGGAAGCAAGTACATACACCAATGAAGGGGATAAACTTCTGGTAGGAGTCTTCATCAGGGCTGTTGGGAAACAGGAAAGATTTACAATTAGTGGACTTGCGAGAGTGCTGGAGAAATAAGCTTCCCACACTGTATCCTGCTCAATGGGGTCCAGAACACAAGGCTACCACTTTCTGTCACACTGCAGGGTGGTCACTCACTGAGGATAGAGTGGAGAGCGCAGAATAGAGACAAAGAGCACGCTGTGCAAACAGCTCTGCTCATACTGCCATCTGATTTCAGTCACCAGTGAGGACAATAACTGATGCCCATGTAGTGAAAGCCCAGGCATGGAGGCATGGACATCCTTTAGGGCCTTTGTGACAGGAAATGGAATGGTGAAATAAGAAGACGTGAAAAAATGAAAGAACTCAGGTTCCTCTAACCGACCCAATATGTTTTTCGAGAACTTCTAATGTTAGACTTACAACTTATGCCTGCAGGTCAACATGGCTTCAGCCACAGGCAGCTGGTGTGTTGTGGTAGCTCCATTGACATACTGCATCACACGACCCACCACATCCAGTGGCTCTGCAGAAAAGCCAGGAGGAATGTGTCTATTTCGGTGTGCAGCCCTACAACCCCTCAGAGAGGCCCTCCTGAGTCCCAAGCCAAGATCCTCAGAGCTGAAGTGAAGAAAGGACTCTAAGATCCTGCTGGCCATGAACTAAATAGGAATCATAAACCAAAGCACAGTCCTCTCTCACCTTAGCTGGACTCTGTTGGTATAGCGATACCTGCTGGTCCAGTGTTACCTCACTCAATAAGAGATTGATCAGTGACACTCTACTGCCTATGTCATCTCTATAAGCAGAGCTGGCCTACATACCAGCCACTTGATTTCCTTACTTTTAGATGCAGAAACTACCCTGAGGAGAGGGCCACACAGGGTACACCTCCATTTGTAACTATCAACTGGAAAGGGGTCTGCACAGTGGGCAATAGTCTGGGAATTACAGGAATGGGAAGAAGGTTGCTCCCCACTCTCTTTAGCTGCACTGGGGAACCACAAGCCTCTTTCTCGGAGGTTCCTACTAGGGGTCCTTACCTGACACTGGAGGCTCTGAGCGACTGAACAGGTCTCTCCAAGCAGAATCAAGAAAGGTGCTGCTATATCTACTATCTACTGAGCCCAAGTATTTGGCCACTGGATGAGAACCTGGCAGAGGGAAAACCAGAGAAAGTAAACTATTAGTGGGTAGAGTAGAGGGAGCAGCTGTCCCCAGCCATGGTCCAGCCTTTAATTTCCCTGATCATTTCCCATCCTTGCTGCAGGAACCAGGTCTGCTGACAGAGGTCTCCTGAGTGCTGCCAGACGTTACCTAGGGGAACGATGAGGAAGCGCATGTGGCCCAGCCAGTCCGGGGTCTTGCTGGCAAGGGACTTGACAAAAAACCGGAGGATGGAGCTCAGGTAACTCTGGCTGCCCACAGCTGCCACCTTGACTGGCCTCGGCATAGATGAGTTGCAGTTGCAGCTGGGAAGAAAGGGGGTGTATACACACCATATTTAGACCTCGGGATCCTGCTCAGGGTGGGCCTCAAGCTCTGACTTCATGCAGTTCCAAAACCCACAGGGAAAGCATGCCAAGAAACAAAATGATACAGGGAGGCAGCAAGCTATCGTGCTGCTTGAGAGGGCAGGCAGCTGTCTATGAAAAAGCAGAGGCTAACACAGACAAGAAGTGCTGCCTGCGAGCTCTGGAATTAGCCCAGACCCAGACACTTGGAGTCTACTCGCTGTCACATGAGAGAGAATACCAGGCCTCTCTAAGGTGATCCTGGAGAGGTAAACAAAGGTGCTCCATTAACAAACAGCATGTTACCACAGAGGGAAGGAATATGAAATATTTTTAGAATCCTATACTCTTTTCTTTGTCTTAGATTTAGGAGAGAGATGAAGCAAGTCTAAGTGAGGCATGAGTCCAGGGTGTGGAGGTGGTGGGTGCTGATATCCTACTAGGGGCACAGAGCACTGCTGCAGGCTCGGTCTCCAAGTACAAATTAGAGCTGTGACTCCCTAGCCTGAGAGTATTACCACTGCTAGAAGTCAGATGGGAAGATGAAAGAGAAGAACCACAAAACATCCTAGGAAGAAAAGCCTTACTAGCGCTGAATCCTAGTGAGCAGGGCAGACAACACGGCCTGGACCTCCACTGTTGAGCAGGTACACACAACAGGCTTCCTCTGGTCTTGAAGCAATTCGGCCACATACTAGAGGGGGGAAGGCAGGGACATAGGTAAGCTACATCACTCCCCACAAATGCTGAGAAGGCAGGCAAGGCCCAGAGAGAGCTGCAGAGCACCTGTCCTCTTCAGGTTATGTGTAAGAAAAGGGCACAACAGACGCCATGGAAACATGCTGACTGTGAAATGAGGAGGATTAAGGGTTCCAAATGTCACTCATGTCCAGGCATCCTTGGAACCAATGTCTATGAGGTAGCATAGATGGCAGATAAAGTCACTTTCCTGCCTCCCTGTGTGCTATTTCAGGTCACACACTGGGAGCATCTGTAGACCCATTACCCCTTGACCCCCAATGCTCTACCTGGCCCTGCCAGTCCGTGGTGTTCACCAGGATGACATTCTCAGGGAGCGCTGCATCGGAAACCAGGATCTGATTCAGTTGGTCGTATACCACCTTTCTTGGAATCTGTAGGAACAAGTTGGGCAGGTGGGAATAGATAGGACTTCTGGCACAAGGTAACAAAGAATTTGTGGAGACAGTCTCCCATTGATCGGGCTAAAATGGAAAGGAGGAGGAAGATCAGTGTCCTTGGGGAATCCACTAACACACAACAATGGTTGTTCTGGGTCGAGCCTATGGGGCTGGGAAGCAGAGGCTTTATATGAAGGCCGTGGTTCTAGCGCAGCATGGTAGAGGACGGAGAGCGGTGAGTGAGCTACTGCTTAGCGAATGCAGCAAGGGCAGTGTAGAGAAGGACGAGTGGCAGCGGGCACCACGTGGGCCACTATCCCAGGAACAAAGGTATGTCAAGAATAATGACCAAGCAGAAGGACATTACCTCACCCTAGGTACTGGGCCATCTAGTCTCAGGTCCACTTGCAGCTTTGTGATAGCATCAGATTCAGGAAGCCATACCATCCCAACCCTGCTCTTCTATAGTATTTATTAGAGAAACTTGTCTGCTTGGCTCTAGGAGAACAGCACGGATGGCTTCTTGCCCTGGTTCTGATACCAGTGTTACATGAGGACACACACACTCCTCAGCTCTGGTTTATGCTCACGACTTCAACTAACCTCAGGGTTGAGAGGAGCCTAAGAAGAGCTTGGAATAACCATGGCAGCATTGGCAGAGGAGCAATGCTAATGGTTCTTTTCACCACCACTCAACTGGACCCCAAATTCCACACAGCAGAGGATAACAAGTGTGGTGGCTTCTCTAACTTAGATGTCCCAGAAAGAAGCCAACATCCCTCCTTATTCTCCACCCAGCTGTCAAAGAAACAGACTGAAATCCAAGAAAGGGGTCCTGAACCTGGAGGAACCCAAGATTACCTGTGTGCTGTGGCCCAGGTCAGGAGAGCGCTCACTGTCAGAGCTGTTGGTCCTCTCACTCAGGGGCTTGGAGAGCTGCCGCTCCTTCAGGGGAGTGCTCCTCTTTTGCCGAGGTGTGTGTGTCCCTTCCACCTTGCTGATAGTATCAGGAACAGGGTTAACAGCCATTACAACCCCAAAGTCACATGAGCCCCACCACTCCTCCCAACATGTAGCTGGTACTGAGTGTGACTGCAGGGAGGGTCAGTTGCCTCTGTCCTTCCTCACTGGGTTACCTAGGCGAGGCGGAGCCCTGCAGATCAGCTTTGCTGGACTTCATAGGAGTTTTGACTTTTTCTGGTACAACCAGACTTGTGCTTGCATCTCCAAACATGTCCTGGTCAGTGATTTCCTGCCACAAGAAAGGTGGCAAAGAATGTTACCTCTTACTCGATAACTGCAGGAGCCTCCACAGTGCCCTGGGAAGATCACCACTTTCCTGGAAGTACTGTGTGTGAGTGGGAGCACAGGCTTCTAGTGTCCTTATCACACTCTTGTCCCCCTGTGCTGGAAGCCGTGTGCTCCCACCCACCTTTGGCTCCAGCTCTGTGGATAGCATTCTAGCCCAGGAGAGTGACTGATGCAGCACAGCTGGAGCTCAGAGGGGGACTGCCATCTGCACCCCTGGAGTTAGCTTCTCATTAGGGCAGGCCTGTAGTTTTGAGGTTTTTGTCTACATCCCTCATCTTAGCCAGAGTCTTGAAATCTTCCTTCCCATCTGCAGCGCAGCTCCTGTCCACTCCATCTTCCTTGGCTTTCAGGCCCATCGCTTCCTCCTACCCTCTGGGTTCAGAGCTTTGCCTTTCCTTCTGCAGAGAGTCCTGCAGCTCACATCAGGTCATCTTCCCAAAGTACAGCCGCAGTTCCACCAGGATATGACTCAAACTGCACCAACAGCTCTGCCCTGCTTCAGGGCCTTTGAAGACTCCCCAACCCTGGGTCACTTCCCCAAGTCAATCTCATCTCTTCAAGTACTGCTTTCCAAGTACATCGAAACCTGCTTACCTACCTACGTCTTCCTGTCTACCTTTCACATTTTTTAAGCATCCATTCCTTGAGGAATAACTTTTACAAAGTACTCAAATCTAAAATACAAACTTGATTTAAAAAAAAACAAAACAAACAGGGGTTGGGGATTTAGCTCAGTGGTAGAGCGCTTGCCTAGCAAGCGCAAGGCCCTGGGTTTGGTCCCCAGCTCCGAAAAAAAGAAAAAAACAAAACAAAACAAAACAAAACACCAAACAAAAAAACGTGAGACATGGTCATATGTATCCTAGGCTCCAAGCTCCTGATTCCATGCCTCTAACTGCTGTAGATACTGGAACAATAGGCATGTGCGACTACATCCAGTTTCATGCTGTGCTAAGGCCTATGAATGTTAAGCAAGTACTCTGACAAACTGAGTCATTTCCCTAGCGCCAACTTTGAATATGCATGGCTAGGGATGGAACTCAAGACCTCAAACACACTAAAAAATTTTTTTTTACTGAACTAAATTTTAATGTAAACAGAGCCCCAGAGACCATTAGCTGAATCAAAACAGAGCATTCCCATACACCTGGATTATCACTTGCCTCTTTCCACTTCCACAGTTAAGTAACCTAACTTCCACGTGGATAAGAAAATCCTATGGCATGCATCTGCCTTCTTTCTTGGACATCAAGTTAAGATTCAGTTTGAGATTTGGTCAGTCACTGGAGAGTCAGAATCAGAAAGTGACATGATTGAAATTGCACTTTGGAAAGATCGCTGCTAGTACTGGTCATGAGCAGCAATGGGGAAAGAGGAGTTTATTTCAGTTACTAAGCGATGAAGTACTAGTGCAGTACATTTTAATCTTGGATAGACTTAATGCTTTCTTGTTTTCAAGATGTGCAATGTAGAGGTTATTTACTATAGAAAACACAAGCCTAAATACTACTGGACTCAATTCAACCACTAAAAGGCCTTGCCTGTCTCATTGGGTACATTCCCAGGTACCCCATGAGTGTAGCCAACTCAGAGGAGCTCTCCTCCCAGGGCCTGCATTGAGCCTTGTCCAGGTTTGCACAGGTGCTTCCCCTGGAGAGAGGCCTGGATGTCATCTTTGTGTTCAGCATTAGAGGTGCACAGTAGCAGTTAAAGGCTTAGGAGACGGTGCCTAGCTGACTCCATTCTACTTCATGGGCTGTTAACTTGCACTCCTAGCCAGTTCTAGCATCTCCTGAAGGAGAAGTTGACCAGTGACCCTCAGAGACTTAATGCCACTAGCTTCCTGGATACTGAGAAGGCAACAGAGATGGGAAAGGGGGCAGTTCCCCAGGGTAAGACATTGGACATCGTCTTTCAGAGGTAAATGAGGGTGACGATAAAAACAAACAAACAAACAAACAAATAAACAAACAAGGTAGCATTTGGTCAACTCTAGTTAGGGCAGAAAAGGGACATTTCTGATTACCAGTCTGAGGGAGGACCTTGTTGATAGGATGGGTTCTATTCCAAGCGTAAAGATTTCAGGGGAAAGGAAACACAGGACATTCACAAGCCCACAGATTTAAGGAAGGATTTCCAAGGTGTCCTGAACATCTTTCTAAAATGAATCTCTCCTCTCCTCTTTGTCTATCTCTGCATGTGAATAAGTGAATGTGTCTGTCAGTATCTATCTATCTATCTATCTATCTATCTATCTATCTATCTATCTATCTATCTATCTATCTATCTACAAGGCTGGCCCTGACCTAACAAAGATCCACCTGCCTTTGCCTGTGCCCTTAATTGCAGGCGTGCACTATTATACCTGGCTTTCCCTGTGCTTTTATCGGTACAAAAACAAACTGAAATGATCCAAGCAGGAGACAAACCATACTTACTAAAGTGTCTGTTTCAGTCAAGCTGTCATCTTGGTTTTTAATCCAAGTAGATTTAACTTTTTCTAAAGCTGCCAATTCCATCTGCAAAATAGTAATCATCATCATCACATCATCATCATCATCACCACCACCACCACCACCACCACCATCATCATCATCATTTCATAATTCAAGTAACTAGCACTCTAACTTTTTAGGTCTCCCGAGAAGCTTAAAATACTTTCACTTTATCTTCAACCTCATACAGTCTTTAGGGTTTTCATCTTTTGAGAGGGGGTGAGATGTTTTTTGTGAAAACTCAGGCTCAGAAAGGCCAATTTATTTTAAGAAATTATTAAGTATGGATTGGAGAGATGGCTTGGTGAGCACTGGCTGAGAACTTGCAGAGAACCTGGGTTTGATTTCTAGCGCCCCCATCGAATAGTCCACAACTGCTTGTAACTCCAGTTCAAGGATTCAATACCTTTTCTAGCCTCTGAAGGCAATCATACTCAAATGAACATTCTCATACACATACATAAAATAAATATTTTAAAAAACATTAAGTAAATAATATACAGAGGTGCAGAACTAGAAACTCCATTTGTTTGTTTATTTTTTTCTAGGTAAGATTTTGGTGTAGTCCTGGATGTTCTGGATCTTGCTCTGGTAGACCTGGCTGGCCCCAAAACTCAACAGATCACCTGTCTAACCTCCTGAGTACTAGGACAAAAGGCATGTGCCACCATACCTGGCTCGGAGCCAGACATTCCAACTCTCAGTTACGTCGCTAGGGCAAAAGGGCTTGATGTTAAATGGTGGTTTTCTGTTGGATTTACAAAATCTGGACACTTTTGCATCAAAAGGACACATGGCGCTGTCTCTGCTTGTCAGAGAAGGGAGACTCTCACAGTTTTAGACTTTCATTTTGAGACTAAAGACATCAATGGTAGTTAAATGCTTTTGCTTGGTAGATGCATCCAGAAAACCAGCCCTCTAACAACATATTAAGCAAAAAAGGTCCCATATGAAGTTTTCAGGTGTGAGTTAGTTCTCCACTATCCTATTAGCATTTCTCATAAATGTGAAGAGTTTATTAAGCACACACAGAAGGACAAACAAGATCATTCATATTTGCTAAATCTGGTCAGACAAGCATCTCAGTCAGTTATGGGTAACAGAGTACAGCAGTCAGGGAGGTACTGGTGCCAGAGAATTTCTTTCTTCTATGGAACCAAAGGATGAAGAAGATACTTAGGATATCTCATTTAATCTCAACTACTCAAAAATCCTTTCTCTTTGTAAAATATATACAGCTGGAAATGGCAGGCTAATTAAGTTCAGGATGCCATTAAGTAAACTAACCAACAAGGACTACAAAAGCCGCCTCCTTATGCTATATTCAAAGCTAGGGTGTTTCCACCCAGACTAACATTTAGGGCTCCATCATCTGTGTGCTGCATGGTGTTTAGGAGTTTAGCCTTGACTCTCTGGATGCTAGTAGTAGCCCTTCCTGTTGGGCTAAAATTCCTTAAAACAATGACAAATGTCTTTTGAGAGGCAGACCATCCCTAGTGGAAAACCAATTTTTTTGGGGGGGAGGGGGGAGGTCGATCAATTGGCCTCTTTTCTTTTTCCATTTTACTTTATGTGAGTACACTGTCACTGTCTTTGGACACACCAGAAGGAATTGGATCCCCATTACAGATGGTTGTGAGCCACCATGTGGTTGCTGGGAATTGAACTCAGGACCTCTGGAAGAGCAGACAGTGCTCTTAACAACTGAGCCATCTCTCCAGCCTGGAAAAAACACTCTTTCCTTTTTTTTTTTTCCGGAGCTGGGGACTGAACCCAGGACCTTGCGCTTGCTAGGCAAGCTCTCTACCACTGAGTTAAATCCCCAACCCATTGAAAAACACTCTTAAACTCATCTGCAAGACAAATCTGACACACTTGAGCTAGAGGTAGTAACATCAGAGCTTGAAATGGCATGACCTAGGGGTTGGGGATTTAGCTCAGTGGTTAGAGCGCTTGCCTAGGAAGCAAAAACCCCTGGGTTCGGTCCCCAGCTCCGAAAAAAAAAAAAAAAAAAAAAGAAATGGCATGACCTGTGTAATGACTCACAGCCACACAGAACAGGCTACCTCCAGAGGGCATAGTCAGCCTACTTACACTGATTAACCAATATTAACTCACAGTCCAGAATCCCAGAAAAGCCCTGCTTAGTTGAACCTAGGTAGAAGCTCACTCTGGGAGTTCAGAAAGAATTTCCATTGGGCGGTCTCAAGATTGCATGACTTGTCAACCCTGAGGTAGCTACACTGTTTTCATGGCAGTGTGGAAACATTTGGGGATAGCTACTTCCCCACTTCTACAGGAGCTTCATTAAGGTGTGTGACAAAGAGGAACTGGAGCAAACTCCTGACTCCTGAAGCTTCTGTTCCTGTTCCAATACTGTCTGAAGGGCTGGGCTGGTGTAGCTCAATGACTTCAGCATGTTAGGTGAAGTACTAGTCTCTAACACTTTTGCACCAAGAGGACACATGGCACTGGCTCTCTGTATGCAGAGAACAGAGACTCTTAGTTTCAGACTTCCATTTTGGCTGGCTGGGTCTTGGGCAGGTGTCCTGAATCACTATCAGGCTTTACTCTTACAAGCATAGAGAACCAAATAATGTTACAATTGTGTGTTTCAGTTTTGAGAAAATCAACAACTGTTACAATTTGTATCAGCAGAAATTCTTTCTGGTTCTAGTAATAAAGTGAGTTCTCTACGAATTTGGGGCCTAAAAGTGGGAGATTAAGAAACCCTGCAATTAGGGGTTGGGGATTTAGCTCAGTGGTAGAGCGCTTGCCTAGCAAGCACAGGGCCCTGGGTTCGGTCCTCAGCTCCGAGGGAAAAAAAAAAGAAACCCTGCAATTCTTGCAGTTGTTCAGGATCAGCTCCTGACACCACATGGTGGCTCATAGCCATGTGCAACTCCAGTTCTAGGGGATCCTATGCCCTTTGCAGACCTCTCTGGGAAGCTGGTGCACATGTGGTGTACATACATTAAGGTAAAACACTCACTCATACACAAAGTAAAATTTAAAAAAAGAAAGAAAATACATCAGCAATGCTGGTGACATAGCTAACTGGTATATTTCTTGGTATAGACAAAGCCCTGGATTCTATTCCCTGTACCACAAAAAGAAAAAAAGGGAAAGTTAAAAAATAACAACAACAACAACAAAAAAGTAGGCCAGGCATGGTGGCACATGCCTTTAATCCAAGCACTCCAGGAGGCAAGGGCAGGTAGATCTCTGTGAGTTCTAGGCCAGCATGGTCTACATTTTAAGTTCCAGGAGAACAGCCAGAGCTACATAGTAAGACACAATCTTGAAAACAAAACAAAGTACTAGTGCTTAGCAATGGGGATAAGAGGCTATCAAGGTGAGATAGGGTGCACAACCCCAAGATCCAACAACCACACCTTTCCCTAATCTACCTTAACTACTCCACGTTAAGAGCACAGCCTTGTTCTACCATCCCAAAGTGCCTTCATACTAAAGGATTCCACAGTTCTACACCCACATGAAGACATATGGGCTCTTCAAAATAGAAATCTCAGCAGGGAGACAACAAAGCGAATTTGAGGTCTGGCCAAGAGAGACAGCATTTGAAGGACTTGCGTAGAAGACATTCTTGGTCTGTCAGTTTTGGGACTCTAAAACTGGATGTGCTAAGGAACTGTACTTCTGTAGGTCTATCAATCAATACGCTCTAAGTCTGACCCACAGGATCTCACAGTATTTCCACATGGCTTTTTAGAGCACATGTTTTCCATGTAGGCGTTGCAGATGAGGAAACAGCCTTGAGAAGAAGCAAGTCAGTGGGAAGATAGAGTTAAGATTCACTCTGGAAAATTCACCCCTTACAGTTAAAGGCTTTTTGTTCCATTGTTTAAGTGAGGGTTTCAATAAGTAGACCAGGCTGGCCTCCAACTTAAGAAGATCCACCTCTGCCTGGGATTAAAACCTGCTTCCTTGTTTGTTTTTGCCAAATCAAACAAGCTATATAAGTCAACCTCCATCGATGCAGAAACACTTTTCCTTTTACTCATTTAGTGGTCATAAACGTTTACTGAACAGTCTTCTATGCCACAGTCTATCTATGCGTACTGCTGCATGATCATTGGCCTGGTTACACCTTACACATGCTCTGTCACAGTAGCACATTGCTCACCACTCACAGAACATTGTGCAATGATCTTCCCTTCAGCAGGCTCTGGGTTTCTTCCCAGAGATGTTACTCTGAGTGATTCTAGTGGTCAATTATTTATCCACATGGACAGAGACTTTCTGTAGAACCATCTGGCAGTTCTCTGTGCGGAAAAGCTGTTCTGAGTCACGCCCCAATATTAGCAGCACACTAAATGCTGTCTCCTTGGCTCCTGACCACTATGAACATGCTTGAAAGGTTCTGGGAATGCGGATTTGCAAGTAGCAGGTGAAGCTTCTCCAAGGGTAATTTTTAACATGAGTCGTGGTTTTCCTTCTTTCACTTTCTCACTAGGATCTGAGGTACAGTTCTTGGTGGGCTTGGGAGCCAGCTGTTCTTTAATAAAAAGATAAGCGATGAGACAGCGCCACCTGGTGGCAGAAGGGAGAAAGGTTGCTGAGATGCCCCAGAAGAAGGCGCACACAGGAGCCTGGCCAGCCAGAGACTACTCTCCAACAGATGGAATGCCTGGCACCTTCAGTCCATCTCCTCACAGTTAATAGCCACTGCAGAGTAAGATGTGTACTCTCCCCGTGAACAAATTACTATGCCTCACTTGATGCCAGAACAGCAAGAACTGGAGAATGTCAGTTTCTCTCATTAATAGAAAAATATGGCTCTAAATAGCACACCATAAGCTCGGTTCTAAAACTATACATGGTGACCATTTATTTACCTTTAGTTGTGGACAAAGGTATGAACAGCTTCTCTAAGCCTGAGGAGGGCTTGACAACTACAAGATCCTACCTATGGTCAGCTGCTAGGAGCCATAGCAGACAGCTCTCCTGCTCACCAGGCAAACTGAAACCTGCTCACTAAACTGTACATCCATCCACAGTATTGCTCCCCCACTTCCTGGACAGACCCTCTTGTCCTTTTATGCTGGACTTTTTTTTTTTTTTTTTTTAGTCCAAAGGCAGAATCACCCTAGGCCAAATGGCATGCATCACACCCCATGCTCTCAGCTACCTCACAGAGAGGAGAGTTCTGAGCATGGAGAATGGCTCTATATCTTGTGGATTGCTAAGCTCCCAGCCAGGGCTCAGAGGAAGAAGACTGAAGAGCTTTGTAGGCTCCAAAAGGAGTGACACTTAAGAGAAGCAGAGGGCCCAGAGTGAGAACCCAAAATTCTCCAGGTCCCTCTCCCAACCCTTTCACCATCACTCTGCTCACAGGGCTGGTGGTGTCTTTTCCAAGGCTGCCCTTGCTGTTGAGACTGCCGATCTCCGTCTGTGAGCTGGACTGAGACATCCCCTCAAAGAAGGGCCTGCAGCAAAGAACAGTTGATGTCAGTGGTGACTGCGGCTCAGAAAGCAGTTCACAAGGCTGAGTGATCAACAACTCAGGCTTTGCAGACACTGGTTAGGTAGGATGATATGGAGTTGGTCAAGGGGTCTGCAGAGACGCCTATCAGGACTTTTGTCTGTCATAGGCAACTTCCTGATCTCCACCAGGAGAAAGAGAGGCATGGAGATGATAAACAACCACCGTCCTCTGAGTGAAGTTTGAGAGAGGATACAAGGGACACAATGATGGAAGGAAAGGGGAGCTTGGGAGTTAGCCTAGGAGGAGCTCTGGGCCTCACTTGAGCTTGGGCTTTGGGGTGCTGAGGATGCTTTCTGTTTCTTCCATCTCAGGGCCACTGTCGCTGGGGTTGTACATTTCTAGACTGTCGTATAGTTCATCCAGGTCCTCTTCCACTTCCCGAATCTGCTCCCTTGACACATGTTCTAGCCCAAAGCCCACCTGTAAGCAAAACAGACATCTAAGAATCTGGGGTCCTCCCTCCCTATTAACATTTGTGGTGAGATGAACAAATCCTGTCTCCTAGGCCATCTGTCAATTGGTGCTCTCAATATTCCTTCTAGAGGGACATGCAACATTGTCTAGTAAGACTAGTAAGTACTAGTACTCTAGTAGAGTAGCCTTTGTCTTCCTATATGGTCTGACTCTGAGAGCAAGGACATGGTGGGGCTACTTTCCCTCTCAGTTACTATCAATGTCCAAACCAGGGCTGGCTCCAGAGGAAGAGAAAGTGTTGACATGCCTCCCAGGGAATCATACAAGAAAACCCAGGTCTGGTAGCCTAGCCTATTTTCTGCTCTGTCTTTCAAATTCAGGTGTAAGCTACTTTTATTTGCAGCCCACAGTGGGACAAAGACCCTTTCTCAACATTTTTTTATCTTTACTTACTTTTAGTTTACTTAGAAACCTATGTGAATGAAGCCAGGGCTTCCAGGTATAGGGTATTTCTGACCAGAGATGATCAAAGAGGATATATCACACTTAGGATGTTACTCGCTGTAGCTGCCCTTGGGGTATGAGGACAAATTAAACAATAGCTAGATATTTCATTGCTGCCCTTATCAGAGACTTGCACATTATTATTGGATATTACTGTTCTAAGTGTTTCTAAATACCATGAAACCACATTCTTCATGTGAAGCCCTCATTTCTATTCAAGGAACATGATGCTCTTCTTCATATGCCATCTCTCCTGGGGCTCTGCTATGCATGCAAGGAGTAGGAATCATGACTCCATAGTCCTGATTCCTAGTGGCCATATAGGGCCTAGGGGTGAAACTGGAAGTAAGGGGTCATACCTCATCAGAAACTTTGAATCGTTTCAGGAGGGCCACAAACTTCTGTTTGATGTTCGGTTGCTGTGGGGACAAAAATATACAAATTGTTCTCAAGTAACATGTAGTAGTGGTCAGTTCAAGAGTCTGCCAGGAACTTGCCCTCACAAGGGAAGAGAGAAGACAAATAGCTGAGAGACATAGTAGCTGCATTCACACTGCAACCCTCTCTAGAAAGACAGGCAAAAGCTAGTATAGTTCTTAGAGCCCTGGATAGCTTGTTGGACGTCTCATGTTTCCAAAGCCTCCAGTGTACCCCAGTAATTTCCAGAGGTGCACCTATAGCCCATCTTTTGCTCTGTCCAGCAGATGCAGGTATCAGCTGGTGAGCATTCAGTACCCCCGTGCTCAACATCTCAGAATGGCATTTGTCCTCTTGCACAACCAACCCACCTAATTACCAGCCTGCACCTGGAGTCTTTCCACCTCTGCCCCCTCAGCCTGCAATGAACACCACTTTTCTGTGGTGTCCTCATCATCCCTGTGCAGAGCTCTGCATTGCAGTACCCACTCACCTGCTGTCAGTTATTTGTCTGCATTTCCTAGTGAACTAGAGTTCACTAGGCCCAGCCTAAGCTCCCTGATCCCTGTTTCTTGTTTTACTTTAGGCACTAGGATTAGTTTGCAGTCACACATATTTCTGGCCTGAATAGCTGAACCCACATACGGGAGTGGAAAAAAACTGACTTGCACTTAACAGAGAGAAGAGTGCGAAGAGCAGGACCAACAAGGAAGAAACTCAAGTCATTGTTGAGAACAAAGTGCTCTTGGTGGGGAAAGAAGAATGTCCAGGAGCAGGAGGAGACAGAAAGTAAAGGACCATCATCAAGTGTCCAGAAACACAACAAGAAAGCACCTAGAACTTCCGGAATGCCTCCGGGAGATGGAGGTGATCACCGATCTCTGGTTATACGTGGGGGCACAATGCTACTGAAAAGGCCACACAGGAGGAGTCTGAGGAAGCTTAGGAGGTACTTTTGGGGGGAAAACAGGGCCTCTTCATGATTGCAGAGCAGGCAATAAAGGCTCAGAAGAAGAAACAATAACAGGGAGGGTCCTACAGCTGTTTTCTTTCTCAGAGTTTAAAAAAGGAAAGTTTGGATTCTGGGACCTGTCTTCCCTATAGGGCTTGAAAACCTAGGAAAACCTGAGCTGTTTTTATGCTCCTGAGCCACTGATACAAAGGAGAAACTAGGGCTGCAGTCTTGTGGGCTGCCTCACCAGTCCCATGAGCCTTGACTGTAAAGGTTCAGAGTGTTGTTTCATGATCAGAGCCCAGGCTGGGATGTACCAGGGCTGGCTCTAAATGACAAGAAAACCCCACTTTCAGGGTATCAGTCTGTAGACTGTCCCTGCACTTGAGAAAACCAGAATGAAACAGATTTTTCCTCAGAGAAGCTCTTGGTACTTCTGACTCCCTTATCCCTGGAGTAAGGGCTCCAGGATCAGCCACAGGTCACCAAAGAGCTCATATTTTAGCTTCTTAGTCCATGACTCTAATTTTAATATGGGCTCAGGAATCTTAGTTAGGAAATGTAATACAAACATTGTTGACTTCGGGGTATAGATACAAGGTAAGAATTGTATCTAATGTAATTGAACATTATTAAACCCAGAGTTTGTAGTTCTCAAGTACTAGTTTAACACAGCAATATTCCACAAACCTGGCTTCGCTCTGCAGTTGACAGAGCATCACTTGAAGCATCACCTAGAAAGGAAAGGTCTGAGGCATTGTGCTCCTTAAAGAAATACTTGGATTATTTCAAATTCCAGAAAAATGGTTATAGCCTTCTTTCTGTTCTGTATAATCTACAGCCTATAACATCTTGTGTGCCACAGAGGTTCTTAACATGCTCATTCTTAGCAGGTAGTAGTAGGGGCTCTAGGATGTATCAGAATATTGAGGGTGCAACCCCAAGTACATAGGGTTTTCAAAAACCCCACAAGATCTTAATGCTCCCACTCACTCTCTGCCTACTTTAGACCAAGAGTCTGAGCTGCGCCATGCCCTAGACCTGGGTGGCTCACCCTAGTGATGGCTGAGGTTGAGGTCAGTTTCCTTCGAGTCTTCTTTACTTTCCGAAGATCTTCATCTTCATAGAATAGGTCCTGAGTGAGCAGGAAACAGAATGAGGCTGGGAAATTCCAGGGACCTCTCATACACTGTGAGGAAGGACCCACAGGAAGTTACCTGTCCATGTAATGGGTCATCACTGCCTTCCTGCTCTGAGGAGAAGCTTTCCTCCTCTTCTTCAGAGTAGTTGTCAATATCTGGGGAACGATCTAGAACAAACACCCTATTAAGAACCTGGATCTGCTTTGATCTATCCTAAGTAACTTTGAAGACAGGAATCAATAAAACTGGGTTGAAGAGGGAAGGACCACATGGAGGGTCACAGCCAGACATTACTTCTTGGGATCTCTAAGCTTATCTTGCATGGACACATTTCCCAGAATGGAGGTCAGTGAACTGACCCTGTCTTTTATGGTGTCTGCAGACACTGCACATATGTGTGTACCACATTTGGATGTTAGAAGAGGGTGTCAAATCCCTGGGAACTAGAGTTACAGATGGTTGTGAGCCAACATGTGGATGCTAGGAGACAAACCCAGATCCTTTGGAAGAGCAACAAGTGCTATAAACCACTGAGCCATCTCTCCAGTCCCACTGTATACATCTTACCAGACAGCTTAGACTTGATTCCTTCATGGTCAATGGGCTGGCTGGATAAAGAGTAGATTTTTATTTCTGCCACAGGCACAGAGACATCCTTTACGTTGCTATGCAGGCCAAGTACTAAAGCACCCTCGTTAGGGTGTTGCATCACCTGTGAGCAAAGAATACAGTACAAACAGCTTACCCAGTGGTAGGGTCGTCACCATCATAACCCCAAGTGACATGCAAGCCAATGGCAACAACATTCTGTTAAGGTAGTTTCCTTCTCACTTCCAAGTCTATGCCTACTTCCTTTCCTGCTGCTTTCAAGGACTTACTTTTACAAGTATCTCCAGGGACTAGAGATGGCTCAGCAGTTGAGAGTGCCTATCTCTTGTAGACTTCCCGAGTTCTGCTCCCAGAACTCACGTACACATACTGCACCCCACTATACATACACACACACACACACACACACACACACACACACACACACACACACAATTTAAAAATAATAATGAATCTTAAAAAGAAAAAAATCTCCCAGTTGCTTCTAGCTAAGTCATTAATTAGTGATGCTCAAGTAAGAGGATCTCCTGAGTCTGGCAATTTAAAATACAACAACAAACAACAAAAACAACACAGTTATCTCTAGAAAGTGCCAGCTGCTAATCAGGGCCATCTGCTTAAAGACAACAACTGAGGCTTGAGGCTGTAAATGATTGCTAATCACTAGGGTTCCACATCCAACTAAGTCCTTTACATGGATTAAAGCGTTTAAGTCCAGGTAAAGCTGGGCCTATAAGCATGGTTGGTCAGCTGCCTGGCGATGGATGAGAAGTAAGGAACCAGAAGACAGGAGAGGCAGGGCCTGGCCCATTTGGAAGTGTAGGATGATGCTGTTACTATTCATTCCTCCCCACAGTCCCTAGTCCTCATATAAGACTTCAAGAGGACAAAAGGATGTGTTGGGACAAGTGACATATAAGCACTATCAGGACCATACATTTCCTATTTCACCTATTATTATTCTTTGAGACAGGTTCTGTCTACCTATCTCTGACTATCCTGGAACTTACCATGTAGACTGGGCTAGCCTCAAATTCACAGAGATCTACCTGCCTCTGCCTCCCGAGTGCTGGGATTAAAGACATGCACAACCACACCCAGCCTATTTCACTTATTAAGGTATAGAAATAATTTAAAAATCTGTTTCGCAGCCTCTTTCTTCTTTGTCTTTGGTTGGCACACAGGAGTACTGCACAAGGGAGCAGAAATATTGAGGAAACTGGGAGCCTAGTTTTTCTGCTGCTGGAGAAAGGAGATTGAAAGGAAGAGAGGAGGAAAAACAAGATCAGGTCCTATGCTACTGGTTTGGAACTGAAGTTGCCACTGTGTGCTCTGGATAGAATAGCTATATACAAACAGGAAATGAGCATGATGTGTGCGCATGCATGTGTATATGCACCTCCTAGTTCTTTCTGCTGAGAGACAGCAGAAGTCATCCCTGTTGGGTACATGAGCATTACTGTTAGTACCTGATCTGATTTTTTTTCTCCCTGAGACAGGGTCTCACTATGTAGTGCTGGCTGTTCTGGAACTTGCTAGTATAGACCAGGTAGGTCTCAAACTCAGAGATGCATCTGCCTCTCTGCTTCTGCCTTCTGAGTGCTGGTATTAAAGGCATGTATTCGCATACTCCACCCTTATTGGACTTTAAAATACTATTCTCCACTAAAACACCCCAGGAGTCTCAGAAAATCAGCTCATTCCAGGAGATAAGCTTGAGCTATTCTGTACCAGGAAGTGAGGTGGCCTGTAAAGAAGGGAGGGTCTTATCAAAAAGGACATAGACAACAGCTTAGAGGGGCTCTTACTAGACAAACCAGGGCATAAAACATCACGTACACATATATATTATATGGTGCTGCTTCAGACTGTCCACATAACCTATGATTTGCTTTGCGCTCTAGCAAGGGAGAGATTTTACCAGCTGCAGATAATTTTTGTGATTGACACTTGGAATTCTGGGGACTTTTCTGAGGGTATATAAAGGCTAGGGCCCTGAGAGGTGGGTGGGTTGTTGATCATGGTTTGTTAAGTAGTCATGTGCAAAAAAGAAAACAAGAAGAAATTAGATATCCTGACAGCAAAGATCAAACTTGCCCCAATGAACTCAACGCCCCTAATCAGCAGGAAGTAGTCTAAAAATATCATCGTCCCCTTTCCAATCCCTGACTTTATGCAGAGAGCTCTTCCCTTTCTCCTCTATCCTTTTTTCTTTCCTACCTAGTGTTAGGGGGCTGAACGGGTGGGAGAAAAGAGGTGAAAAAAAGAAGAACCCAAAAGAGTAACAAAAGTCAGCTACAGGATTAGAAATTTACAGATTGACAAGCATCAAAATAGTAACTAATGCAGGCCAAAATCATTAAAAGAATGGGAATAGGGAAATGCCTCAGCAGGTAAAATGTTTACCATGTAAGTGTGAGAACATACACTTGGATCCTCAGAGCTCATGTAAAGATGGATGCATTATTTTTACAGTCATATGCATCTATAATCTTAGTGCCCCTAGTAGTGAGATGGGAGGAGGAGACAGGATTATCCCTGGCAGTCCATGAGTCAGTTAGCTCAAAAGACCTTGTTTCAAACAAGCTAGAAAGCAAGGACCAACACTTGAGGTTGTCATATCATTTCCACATGCATTCCAAGGTATGTTTATGCCCATATCCACCCCCCCACATCATTAGTACATCAATCGTGAAGGATATAGTTATATGGCCTCAAATACTTCTATATAAAATATTTTTCATTAATAAAGACTTATTAACTTGATAGTGGAAAATCCTGGCAAACATTACCTTTCTGGGGTTCCCCCTTTTAAACTCTTTTATGAGACAGGGTTTCTCAGTGTAGCTCTGGCTGTTCTGGAACTAGCTCTTTAAGATCATGCTGGCCTCAAACTCAGGGATCCACTTACCTCTGCTTTCCCAAGTGCTGGATTAAAGGTATGTGTCACATTGCCCTGTTTTGGTAAACATTATCTTAACTAAGTTGTAACATTGATCTCCACACAAACTGACATCATGTTCAACTGTGCAACACACACTGTGCTGGGAAGAAGAGTGCTCTTTGATCATTTTGCCAAAAATGCACAAACTGAACCTGATTTAGAGACAATGACAGATAATCCCAGACTGAGGAGCACGTGATAAAGTAAGCAGCCTATAATTTCTAGAACCCACATCAAAACCAGGTAATATGGTACACACCTTTAATCCCAGCACTAGGAATGCAAAGGCAGGGGAATCTGAGTTCGAGGCTAGCCTGGTTTACAGAGCAAGGAACAGTCAGGGTTACACAAAAAAACCCTGTCTCAAAAAAAAAAAAAAAAATCCACACCACGGTCATAAAAGGATAAAAGGCTGGGAACCACCACAGACTGATAAAGACCAAAGAGATATGAAAGAGAAATGTAACCAACCAACTCCTAGATCAGGTCATGGATTCATGGGAAGATTACTGAGACATTCTGCACCATGAGGTTGGGGACTGTGGGTCAGACAGAACGTTGAACTAATATCAGTACCCTGATTGTGGTGAAGGAATGGGGTTTAGGAAATTAACATAGCATAGAATTAATGTGTAATGAGGCTTCATGCCTGAAACAAATGCTCAGGAAAAAACCTCCACAAAACAATAGCCACATTATATAGAGATACTACATAACCATAGGAATATGTTATCAAGTTAAATTATTTGGGTAAATCTGGCATATGGGAATTTTTCATTATTCTTACTAAAACTAACTTAAAACACATAACACACATATATTAAAGTTAGAGCTGGTCCTGGTGATCCACCTACAGTACCAGTTATATGGGAAGCTGGAATGGAGGATCATCTGAGTCTAGGAGTTTGGGCCTAGACTGGCCAATACAGAAAGATCCATCTCAGAAGAAAAAGGGAGCTAGAGAGAAAGCTTAGTGGTTAGGAGCACATCTTCTTAACTAGACTTGGATTTGGTTCCCAGAACCTGTATGTTGGTTCACAACATCTCTGACTCTAGTTCCAGGTTGCACATGATTCAGACATACATTAGAACAAAACACTTGTACACATAAAATAAGATAAATAAATCTTAAAAATAAAATGAAGATTTAAAAAGAGTCAATGGGAGAGAAAGAACTGGAAGAGCTTGAAGGGGCTCAAGACCCCATATGTACAACAATGCCAAGCAACCAGAACTTCCAGGGACTAAGCCACTACCTAAAGACTATACATGGACTGACCCTGGACTCTGACCTCATAGGTAGCAATGAATATCCTAGTAAGAGCACCAATGGAAGGGGAAGCCCTGGGTCCTGCTAAGACTGAACCCCCAGTGAACTAGACTGTTGCGGGGAGAGCAGCAATGGGGGGAGGGTGGGGAGGGGAACACCCATAAGGAAGGGGGGGGAGGGGATGTTTGCCCGGAAACTGGGAAAGGAATAACACTCAAATGTATATAAGAAATACTCAAGTTAATAATAATAAAAAAAAGAGTCAATGGGAAAAAACCTTTGTGTAAAAGAAATTGAGAAAACTAGTTACAGACTGAATTCCCAATAAAATAATTACCCTATAAAGAAAAAAATAAATACCTTTCTGCAGGCTGGGGAAGCCACATGCTGGGTGACAATGAACTTAGAGACCTGTAGTCTGAGACTGTTTTGCTCACCTCTGCCATGTTGATGAGTCCCACAGCCAAGGTTTTATAGCCCAAGATAGTCCGGTTCTTGTACCGCTTCCTCCTTTGCAACATAATCTGCAGTTTGTTGGCGTCTCGCTTAAGGAAATGAGGGTACTGAAGAGAAAAACAGTCCAGACGGTTAACCAGGGTAGCAACCAGGGCCTTGGTGGTTCTGCTAGAGGACTGCACTTTAATGGTTGTAGTGTCTCTTGGTTTTAATAGTGATTGGGCTGAGTGAGAAAGAAATGTCAGAGGACCTGGTTCTGCTGGGTGCTGGTAGAGTCTACAAAAGCCTAGAACACCACTTTCTCTGCCATCTGGCCAGGTGTTTTTCCTATATGATTCAACACAGTCACCAAGTCTATGATGAGAGAGATGTTCTAAGAGGGATGAAGGGAGAAGTATGAATATAACACATAATAGAAATAGGCTGTATTCTTTTGGGACCTGACATTAGATCAATAACGAGGGGAAAAAGCTAAGTGTGGTGGTGGAGTTCAGTGGGTAGCTACCATGCATTATTATTATGTGAGGGAGACTGGGCCTCAGCATCATATCCAGTACACCCTGCTTGTGCTGGCTCAGGTACTGCTTAGAAGATGTTTTCCAGGTTGGCTATTGCCCATGGGTGACTTTTGTTCTTTCTACTCAAACTGGGCTCTGGCTGCTTTTGGAAAATAAAGTTCCCAAATTTCAAGACTACTTAGGTGCTAGTCTGTTGCAGCATTAGAAAACTTCAAGATTTAGAAATTTCTGACCTGGAGGGAGAAGGTTAACTGGAGCTCTGTTTCCACCAGGCCACTGGCTGGAAGGATGATCTCATTGGAGCGAAGAATCCTTTTTGAACCCTGAAACCAAGAAAAACTCCTGTCAAAGCTGTGCCATTAAAAGATGACCAAAAGAACTACATACGGTGCTGCAAACACCAATCAGCCTTTATAAACCCACCCCACCCCCAATTCTCCCACTCTTGCAGGCAGGCTTATTTTGTGGTGCTGAGTACTGAAGTCATGGCTTTGATGTACCAGACAATGACCCTATCACTGTATGTTCGTAGTCCTTTAAGACTGTTTGAAATTCAACTGTATCAGATGAACATGTGTAGCAACACAATTTGGCTAGGTGGTCTGACTAAACTTATGGGCTAAACTTACCCCATCTTAAGTGGGGTAATTATCCCGGCCTAGGAACCACTTCATAATGTCTCAAGTCCATTCTCTGTTTGTCTTTGCAGGATGTGCCTTATCTTCCCAATTCTCCTGACATATGACCCTGACATTTCTCGAATGGTGCTAACCTTGATTCTTTTCACTGAGAAAGCTGGAACAGCTCATACCTCATAAACCTGCCCCTCCTCACACACCCTTCCTCCCCTTCTGTTATAGACAAGCACCCATCTCCCCATCCACAGTTGAGGGAGCACTGCAGTCAGGTACTAATCTCCTTTCTCACCTAGTAGAAGGTACTGCTACAGTCACGTATTTTACTCACTGTCCTAGATCACTCTCATGAGCAAATATGCTATTATTTCCAACAAAGCAAATGAAATCTCTCCTGGCCTCACTGGGTATCACCTCACACGTGCTTTTTTTCACAGGAGACAGCTTTCTTGAGTCCCCTATTCCGACATCTAATATATTTTTGTATTTCTGTCACCCTTTCCCCATCAAACAAACTACCATTAGCAAAACTAGCATTAGATGGACAATTCTTTTTTTTTTTTTTTTTTTTCTTTTTTTTTTTCGAGCTGGGGACCAACTCCAGGGCCTTGCGCCGCTAGGCAAGCGCCTACCGCTGAGCTAAATCCCCAACCCCCAATTCTTTTTTGATAAGTCTGATGGCCCACGTTCCTTCTTGGCCTGTCTCCAGCCTTTAACAGGGCATCATATGCTGTTTCCCAGAACACCACAGCCTTGGCATGAGGGCCTTCCAGTTTTCCTGGCACTGGAGGGCCCTGGGCTTCTGTCCATAGCTGGGTCTATTTGTGTTTACTACAGCCAGTCTTGTAGTTATCAATTCCTCCTAAACCCCCAGCCCTCTCTCCCCGAGCCTGACACTCAGGTCTCTACTGTTTCTTCAGTATTTCCTTCTAGCTGTTTCACTGGTATCTCAAACGTAACACACACAGTAAACTGAATTTCAGGTTTCCCTGTAGTCTGCTCTACCTCAGTCTTCCCCTTCTCACTGAAGAGCAGATTCACTCTACCAACCTGCTTGAGTCACCTCAGCCCACCCTCCTCTCTCACCCAAAACATCACCATTACAGGGAGTGCCTGCAATCTGGCATCTGACTCCCTTTTCAGTCACAGAACAGCTCTCTCAAGAAACACAGCTGGGGTGCTCTGCCTTTCCACTGCACTCCTCACCTTATTTCTTACTTGTTTTTCCTGCCCTATCCTCTCCATTCAGCCAGACATGCCAGAGCCAATGAAGCCAGAGAACCTAGAGTAAGCCATATTAGATACAAACAGGCCACAGTTAGACATCTGAGAACCAGACATTACAATGGCCGAGCAGGGCTTTTAAGCTGGCTTTTTTTCTCCACCTGTAATGCCCCTCTTAGGATCTGTGTAGGTCATTCTCTTGGTTTTTCACAAATGTCATTTTCTCAGGGAGACCTGCATCTACCATCAGCACCCCTGTAACTTCCTTCATCCCTTCACCTTGTTCTAGTTTCTCCAATAGGCATTTTACTTTCCAATAGTAGCCGCCCTCATAATTTGAACTTCCATTATCTAATTATATGCTGTAAAGAGCTGTAGAAACTTCTGCTTCCCTCACATGTGTGAAAACCTGAGTTCTAATCCCAGAACATACATAAAGAGCTTGGTGTATTTGTAATCTCAGTTTTGGGGAGACTGAAACAGAAGAATCTGGAGGCTCATTGAAGTCAGCCTAACCTATTTTGAGAGTTCTAGGCCAAGGAGCAGAGAAATTTTGTCTTTAAAAAATTAAGAGCGGAACCTTAAGGAACAATATCCAAGATTGCCCTCTGGCCTACATAAACACTCCTTTCAACACACAACACCTTCTAACCAATAAACTCTGTGGGGTGTAGTTTTATCTCTAGCACTGCAAAAAAACAAACCAGAAACCTCAAACACACTATCTGGATGGTAAGCTGTATTAAGAGCACCTGCACATAGAGGTAACAGGGTAAAGACCACAGCACACGGAGGAGTGCAGTGCAGCCAGGTCTGACCCCCGTCCACATGCTACACGACTAGTCTCACCTTTCTATCTTTCTACAAAGACTTAGTTCCCACGAGTCCCCATATTGGCTTCTTGAAATTATGAAGGACAGTACCAACGTGGATCCAATTTTGGAATAATAATAATAGTTATTATTATTACTTATTTTATTTGAGACAGGGTTTCTCTGTGTAGCCCTGGCTGTCCTGGAACTCTGTAGACCAGGCTGGCCTCAATCTCAGAGGTCCGTCTATTTCTGCCTTCCAAGTGCTGGGGTTAAAGATGTGCGTCACCACTGCCCAGCTTCAGGATTGCTTTCAGTACCTTTAGATATTATCTATGTATTTTAATTTTTTATTTTATGTGTATGGGTGTTTTTTTCTGTATATGTTTCTGTATACTGTGTGTATGCAGTGACTGCAAAAGCCAGAGAGGGGGTTACATGCCCTGGGACTGGGAGCCACCAGATAGATGGGTGCAGAGAATGGAACTTGGGTCCTCTGGAAGAGCAGCCAGTGCTCTTAACTACTAAGCCATCTCTTATGCCAGTTATCTATTTTTTTTTAATTAAAAATTGTGAATACATGTGGATGTGTGTATTTAGTGTATGTGTATGGGGCATGAACAGCTGTGTATACATGTGTATGACGGTCAGAGGACACTATCAGGTGTCCTGTTCCATTACTCTACTTTACTTCCTTTTTTTTTTTTTTTTTTTTTTTTTTTTTTTTCGAGCTGGGGACCGAACCCAGGGGCCTTGTGCTTGCATAGGCAAGTGCTCTACCTGAGCTAAATCCCCAACCCCTCTACTTTTACTTCCTTAAGGCAGTAGATCTCACAGAATTTGGAGCTCGGCCAGCAACCAACAAGACCCTGCAATCTGCTCTTGTAAGCTGTCTAACATGGATGCTGGAACAAAACTCAGAAGTCTCTGAAAGAGCAGCACAAGTTCTTTTTGTTGTGTGAGGCAGGGTCTCTCTATGCAGGTCTCTCTATGAATTCCAGGTTGACCTTGAATTCACAAAGATTTGCCTGACTCCGCCTTCCAAGTGCTGTGTTCAAAGGTGTGTCCACCATACCTGGTAAGTACATGGTTTTAACTGCAGACCCATTTTTCTAGTCTGTTGTGAGCCACTATGTGGGAATCGACTCAGGTCCTCTGGAAAAGTAACTAGTACTCACAACCACTGAGCCCTCTCTTCAGCCCCTCAGCTGTACATTTTAATGAAGCTCATTTACTATAATAAATATCACATAGCAAGTTAGCCAAACAATATGATGTTTGTTTTTTTTTTTATGGAATCACCTCGTATTTTTTAAAGAATGAGATTCGGGGTGGAGAGATGGCTCAGTGGTTAAGAGCACTGGCTGCTCTTCCTAAGTTCAATTCCCTGAAACCACATGGTAGCTCATGACTATCTATATATAATGTGATTTGATGCCCTCTTCTGGCATGCAGGTATACATGTAAATAGAGCACTCATACACATTAATAAATCTTTAAAAAAAAAAAAAAGAGAAACTCAGCAAATACACCACTCTCAAGTGAAAGAATTAGTTGATACTTAAGCACTACAGAAGCACCTCAGAATCTCACTAAGTTCCAGGGAGTCTTCATTAGGAAGGACTGATCAGTTAAGGAAGATCTGGGAATGGAGCTTAATTAAATATAAATTACACACTCTTTGGTTTCCAGTCTCAGTTCTGCCACTTAATTATTAAGTGGCAAAATTCCTAAATGCTTTTGTAACTTAGTCTCTCTCTTTCTTTTTTTTTTTTTTTTTCCGGAGCTGGGGACCGAACCCAGGGCCTTGCGCTTCCTAGGCAAGGGCTCTACCACTGAGCTAAATCCCCAACCCTAGTCTCTCTCTTTCTCTCTCTCCTTCTCCCTCCCTTTGAATTCAGATTCAGGAATGCTTGGGAATCCAAATTTTTGTGAAATATGTTGAATTCCTTGAGAACATAAAATTAAATGTAAAAAGCATTAAGTGTGAAGGCTACCTAGAATATAAAACACTCTAGTAAACTTTAAATTGTTAAGACTAAAATTATAGCATAGAAATTTCTTACATCCTATAGGAGGCCTCCAAAAGTACTTTCCTAACCCAGAAACTGGGAGAACTAAGACTGGAACAGCCCTGCATTCCTTTACGACACTGAGTGGCTTACAACAGGCTTCAGCCTCTGTCTCACTTATCCGACTGGGCAGGTAGCAAAGAAGTGTAGGATGTCATACAGGTGAAGGCAGGCACAAGATAGAATGAGGCCTGTCATTGGACGAGAAGGAAGGACGGGTGGGAGAAAGGTTTGAGAAAAGAGGAGACTGGAACGAAGGAGACTGGAGAAGAAGCCACCGAGAGAACATGGAGGTGGCTGTTAAGATTCTACTCTGTACCGTTACAGGTTGTTATGAAAGTTCTTAAGGGATGGATGTGTACAGGGTTTTGTATGTTTAGGTGGGCAATTATACCTTATCAACTGGATCAGAGGTTATTGTGTTGTGTGTTCCTTCTTGTGGCGATCTGAGTTTGGGAGAGTGTGTGGCGGCAGAGATACTGGGCCAACATGGAGTTGGATGTATATTTCTGACATGGTGAAAGCCTGCCTTGGGAACTGGATGGGTAGAGAGATTGTTGCCAGGCTCAGAGAGAAGCCTTCGGCAGTGTGATATGGGATGGAGCAGAGCGGGTGAGAGGCTTCACTGACTGAGATGAAAATGTCTACCAGATGTCTTGGGGCACTGTGGTGCCAGACATAGTGCAGGGTAAAAGACAGTCTTTTATTTTTTATAATTTTACAGCAACAAAAAAGGACCATTTTATTCTTCAATATAAAATATAAGGAAACTAAGGGCCTGAATTAAAGGTGGAACTGGGACTCTGTATGTCTCACGCTCAGCTGGTCCCCACTATCGTTCCCCACATAGCAAAGGAGAGGAGTGGCTCCAGGGATTTCTATAGCTAGAGCATCAAAAAGCACTATCTATCTGAGTTTCCCCAGGCCCAGAACACTCACTGTTCAACTTACCTGCAGCTTCACAGCAATGACTACTGAGTTAAGATCTTTGTCCATTTCTTTAAGCATAACAAGTTTCTTCAGAGTCAAACTGAAGAGTCTAGAAAAAATGCAGAGAAAGAAGGTCCTGTTAAATATAAGAGCTTGTAGGAAGGTAACATCTACTGTGGAAACCTGGTCTACTTAAGGAAGACCATGAGAAGGCCAATCAAGGTAAAGGAGCTTCAGCTTGCATGTTTGAAGAGTGTCAAAGGCATATCATTCTGCAGACTTCAGTGAATGTTTATACATCTCAAGCCCAACCTACACTTTACCATTATTAATGTGGAGTAGCTTCAGGGGACACAAGAAGCAGAGACATGGTTATTTTTTCAGTTTTTCCCCCACCTGCCATCCAAGCATATCTGAAACCCTTCACACATGTAAATCTTAGCAGCAAAGCTCTCTCTCATCTCTCTCTCTCTCTCTCTCTCTCTCTCTCTCTCTCTCTCTCTCTCTCTCTCTCTCTCTCTCTCTCTCTCACACACACACACACACACACACACACACACACACACACACACACACACACATGCAAAATAAGTAAAAAGAGATACTTGTTAAAGTCTTCAGGATTTTAAGCTAACTACAAAATACTTCAGATACAAAAGCAGATGAAGGGCAGGAGAGACGGCTCAGCGGTTAAGAGCACTGCACTGCTCTTCCAGAGGTTCTGAGTTCAAATCCCAGCTACCATATGGTGGCTCACAACCATCTGTAATGGGATCTGATGCCCTCTTCTGGTGTGTCTGAAGACAGCTACAGTGTACTTATATATAATAAATGAATAAAATTTAAAAAAAAAGCAGATGAAACCAATAGGATAAAAATTTAATAGATGTTCCATTGAGGAGAGGAACAATACAGGAACACGTTAACCCTTTCTGTAGGATTTTACATGTTCATAGGAATAAATAAAAGCAAGGTAACTTCTGGGGAAAAAGAGTAAAGGAAGTTGTAGTCTTCAAATATTAGCATGCATTCTAGGGTCACAGTAGTTAAAGCATCGTGGTAATGGGGAAAGAGTGAACAGAGGAATTGATGGCAAGGAACACAGTCTGAAATTAGACTTAAGTATAGATAGGAAATTTACTGTAGGCAGATAAATTATTCAATTAACAAACAGTAAACAGTACTATATTGGAAAACTAGCTCTATAAACAAAAACAATGACCAATTACTCCTCATAACAAAGGCAGCTCCATGAGTTAAATAAAACAAGGAAAGTGCCAGGCAGTAGTGGCACCACCTTTAATTCCAGTTAAAATGAACTTAAAGCCCACTCATGCAACCAAAGAGAAAAATAATGATTAAACAAGTAAGGGCTGAAGAGATGCTCGGTGGCAAAGAGTGCTTGGAGCTCTTCCAGAGGAGCACCACAGTTTAGCTCCCAGCACCCATGGCGACCCTCTGTATACACAGGGACTCAACCTTGTTTTACTTTTTATGAAACTACTAACAAGAACTGCTGAAGATGCAGCTCAGTGGTAACGCATATGCTTAGAAGGTGCAAGGCCTGGGTTCAGTCTTTAGCACAGAAAGGAAGGACAGAATGAATGGGAGGAATCCTGCTTCTCCATATCCTCCCCAACCCTGTGGTGTCTATTGTTTTTAATTACAGCTATTGAATTGATATGCAGTGGTATACTACCATACTTTACTCTGCTTTTCTGATGATTAATGGTATCAAGCATATTTTCATATGTTTCTTTTCTTTCTTATTCTTTAATCTTTTTTACAGTCCAGACTTTATCCCCTTCCTGGTTGCCCCTCCGCTGTTCTAGGATTAGGTGCATCTTCTCTGAGTCCAGACCCGGAGGTCCTCTGCTGTTTATGTGTTGGGGACCCCATTTCAGCTGGTGTATGCTACCTGGTTGATGGCTCAGTGTTTGAGAGATCCTGGGGGTCCAGGTTAGTTGAGATACGGGGTCGCCCTCCTCCTTAGCTGCTTCTGCTTTTCCCTGTCCATTGGTTGGGTGTAAATATCTGCATCTGACTCAGCTGCTTGTTGGGCCTTTCTGAGGGCAATCATGATAGGCCCTTGTATGTAAGCACACCATAGCATCAGTAATAGTGTCAGGCCTTGGGGCCTCCCCCTGAGCTGGATCTCCTTTTCCTTGGGCTTTTTTCCATTTTTGTTCTGTCTACCCATTGTTTTCTCTGGTAAGACATCTATATTCAAATATTTTTCCCATTTTAAAGTTGTATTGTTGTTATTGGGTCTAAGTCCCCCACCTCCGGATAGGGTTGGGTTTCTTTGTGTAGTCCTGACTGTTTTGGAACTCACTCTGTAGACCAGGCTGGTCTCAAACTCAAAGAGATCTGCCTGCCTCTGCCTTCCAAGTGCTGGGATTAAAGGCATGTGACACCACCTTTAGGCTGGGTATTAAGTTTCTTACATATTCAGAATACCAATCTTTTCTCTAACAATGGTATCTAATATTAGTAAATGAGTGGAAAGGAGAATGGAAAAAAAATAACCTCAATGTGCTGAGAGAAAATAACTGTGAATATAAAATTGTATATATAGATAAAATATATTTCAGGAATGAGAGTTAAAGAAATTTCAGATAACAATAACAGAGTTTTCCACCAAACAACTCTCATTAGTGTATATTAATTATTACTATAAAACAATATTAAGTGCTTAAAGTGATATAAAATTAATTGCTTAAAACTCATTATTATTACCTGTTCCTATACGTCAGAAATTTAGAAGCAGCTAAGCTGAATGGTCCTGCTCAAGGTCTGAGGCAATGTTTTAAAACCAACTATTCAGCTACATAAGTTAAAAGTTGGTAGATGGGCTGGAGAGATGGCTCAGTGGTTAAGAGCACTGACTGCTCTTCCAGAGGTCCTGAGTTCAATTCCGAGCTAACACATGGTGGCTCACAACCATCTGTAATGGGATCCAATGCCCTCTTCTGGTGTGTCTGAAGACAGCGACAATGTACTCATATAAATAAAAGAAATTACATATCAAAATTTTGCTATAAATCTACAGTAGTTCCAGTGAACTTGTTTGTTGTTTTTACTTTATTTTACAAAAGAAAATTAAAAAAAAACCCTTACTATGTAGATCAGGTTAGTCTCAATCTTGTGGCAATATTCTTGCCTCCCTGCTGCTTCCTAAATGATGGGATTATAGGTGTACGCCACCATACCAGGATATCATATTAATTTATTAATTTGTGTGTGTGTATTCATGTATGTGCAAAGGTCTAGTATGCATGTATTCATTTGTGGAAGTCAGAGAAAAGCCTCACTATACACATTGTTCACTTAAAATTTGTTTATATTGGGGTTGGGGATTTAGCTCAGTGGTAGAGCGCTTGCCTAGCAAGCGCAAGGCCCTGAGTTCAGTCCCCAGCTCTGAAAAAAAGAAAAAAGAAAAAAGAAAAAAAAATGTTAATATTGAGATACAGTGTTTCACTAGCCTGGCACTTGCCATATAGGCTGGGCTGGTCAGTTGTAAGCCCCAGGGAACCCCAGTCTCTGCCTCCTCAGTACTAGGATTATATGAATGTGACACCCCCACACACAAGACGGGTTTTCTGTGTAGCTCTGGCTGTCCTGAACCTTGCTCTGTAGATCAGGCTGGCTTCAAACACAGAGATCCACCGTCTCTAACTAGTGCTGGAATTAAAAGTGTGAGCCATTGTGCTGGGCTCCACCTGGCTTTTTAAAATTCTGGGGAGAGAATTCAGGTCCTCCAGCAATCACTCTACCAACTGAGCTCTCTCCTCACAGTCTCCTTTTTTTTTTTTTTTTTTTTTCCTATTCTTTTTTTCGGAGCTGGGGATCGAACCCAGGGCCTTGCGCTTGCTAGGCAAGCGCTCTACCACTGAGCCAAATCCCCAACCCCCACAGTCTCCTTTTTAAAATTAGAGAGAGTGTGTATAGGTCAGAAAATAACTGTGAGGAGTCGGTCTCTCCTGCTACCTTGTAAGATCCAAAGGTGAAACTTAACTTTCTTCCTCACGTGTCCTCTTAGAGACTAACAAAGTTTGGAAACCTTAACATTTTTAAAGGGACATTCTCCAGATAAAGCAGAATTTTCTTTCTTTTTTTTTTTTTTTTTTCTGGAGCTGGGGACCGAACCCAGGGCCTTGTGCTTGCTAGGCAAGCGCTCTACCGCTGAGCTAAATCCCCAACCCCAAGCAGAAATTTAAAAATTAGATTATTCCTGGAGAGAGAATCCTTTGTGCACTGTGTCAAAGTATCACCTGGCAATAAAAAGGCCTAATGACAATGAACTGGACCAGGAAACAGAAGGTGGAAGTTCCGGTAGCACGAGAAAGAGAGGAATTCTGGGAGATTCATCCTCCATGCTGGAGGAGACAGGCACATGAAAGAGGTAACTAACCATGTGGAGGACATAGAATAGTTTAAATGGGCCTTAGAAGTAATGAACTAGTTGAGGATCAAGTTGAAGATTAGTGCCTGTCATTATTTCTGGGAACAGAGAGACCAGGGTGGAAAAGCCATCAGTTACAATTCACAAACCACTTTATTCAAGTAAAGCTGCAATTGGATGAATAAGTAGCAGACATTACTAAGAAGGCTGTAGCTTCCTTGCATATAAACATCATCAGTAACGACTAGAGATACTGGTCAGTAACTGAAGAGCCTTTGAAAAAGAAAACCTCAAGTTCAGATATGTTTATATGCAAGTCCCACTAAATATTGTTTAAAAAAACCCCAAATAACCCTATACACATTTTCCAGAGGATCTAAAGGAAGAAATAGATTCCAATTTTATAAGCTCAAAGAGACCTTACTGTACATCATCAAAGAAGAATGACATCCAATCTCACATCGGCATGACTGAACTGAAAGAAACAAATGTTACTGCTTTCAGGGTAATGTATGAAAGCTTATTTGGGAAATTCAAAAGAATCTCATTATTACCTTTAATAGAGTTTAATCAAGACTGCTAGATTCCTGAAAACCAATTGCCTTTCTAGATACCAGCAACAAATAAAATGTAATTTTAAAAAGATATAATTTACAAAGCAATAAAAATAAAATGGCTTGGGATAAAACAGCAGTAGTGGTAGTGATTTATCCTTAGCTCTGCTCTACAGAAAAGGGAAGGGAGATGCTGACTGTTGATTACCCAAGATGACCTCAAACTCAGGGCAAGCTGGCTCCAGAGCATTTCCTCTTAACCATTCATTCCTCCAAGGTGCCTCTCTCTGCAACATGTGCTAGCCCCATGTGGAGCCATAAAGCTGTATCACACACACAAGTGATTAAGTAGAAGAGATACCACACTCATGTGCATGGGAATGCTAGCATTCCATCTGCCCTCTCAGCTGACACTGAAAAGTAATACAGCACCGAGAAAACTCCAACAGGACTTCCCCATAGACATCAACATTCACAAGGAAAGCCCAAAGGTCAAGAAAAAATACTTGTGAAGAAGATAAGATAGGACAGTCAGACTTACTGTAAAGCAGGACTACTTGAAGTATACTGAAAGAATGAAAGATTGTAGAAAAGAACACAGTGCAACAGTCTCACAATTATGCAGAAATCTGATAAAAGATGGTAGCAGGACCAAGAGCAGAGAAGCAGGCCTGATCATCCCAGCACTCAGGTGGTAGAGGCAGGAGAATCATGAGGAGGAAGAGGAAGAAGAAAGAAAAGCAGCAGCATTCCCTAACTAGGAACAGAACTAACTACATAGAATACCCTTCAGCTTGTACATGAAATGAAAGAGCACAGGACTGTATTCTTTTATAATTTTTAATTAATTAATCAATTGTGTATGCATGTTTGTGGGCATATGTGTGCCACAGCATGCATTTGGAAGTCAGAGAACAGAATTGGTATTCTTTTACCACATGGGTCCTGTGGATCAAACTCAGGCTTTGCAGAAAGCAACTTTTAATCACTGAGCCATCTCACCAGTCCCAGGACGATATTATTATGACTCTGAGATATTCTAAAGGCAAAATACTAGTAACAATAACTTCAGCTCTGTGAAAATTAGGATTTTCTGCTAGCAGGAAATACCATTAAACAATAAAAAGACATGGGCTAGAGAAATGGATCAGCGGTTAAGAACACTGGTTGCAGGGGGCTGGAGAGATGGCTCAATGGTTAAGAGCACTGATTGTTCTTCCAGAGGTCCTGAGTTCAATTCCCAGCAACCACATGGTGGCTCACAACCATCTGTAATGAGATCTGATGTTCTCTTCTGGTGTCTGAAGGCAGTAACAGTTTAGTTATATATAATGAAAACAAAAAACAAAAAAACACTGGCGCTCATCTAGACATATTACTGACAACCACACGATGGTTTACAACCATCTGCGATGAGTTCTGATGCCCTCTTCTGGTATGTAGGTGTATATGCAGACAGAGCATTCCTGTACATAAAAAAATCTTAAAAGAATAATTAAAAAGACAGTCATGACTTTGGAGAAGATGTGTGAAACTCATAATGCTGACAAAGTGTGTAGAATAAAGAAGGCTGGCAAATCAATATAAGAATATGCAAAGGACACGAACAGTTTGTCTTTCCAAGAGGAAATGTTAATGGCTGATAAACATTTAAAAAAATCAGAAAAATGCAAATTAAAATCAAAATACCAATTTGGCAAAATTATGTATGAGTGATGCTGTGGTACAATGGGAACTCATGCTGCTGTGGGAGTATCATCTAAATCACTTTAGAAACTATGAACCATCGTCTTAGGAAGCTGAGCATATGTGGAACCCACTCTCCAACAATCACACTCACTGGCTAGATGGCACTGAGCTTGCTACCTTACCCCCTCCCTTTGCCTTTGTGTGTCTTCATATATAAAATGGACATGTAATAACACCAACTCATGAGGCTGCCAAGGGAGTCATGCATAAGAAAGTGAGAACACAGTAAGAGCTCTATATGTAACACTGCTTGCATCATGCACAGTAGAATCCTCATAAGTACACAAGAAGCAGCCCAGAAAGTTGTAGTACAGCCATACATTCACCAGTTAGGATTTTAATTATCAATTCCTTTCTAAACGTAATACCATGTGTGGGTGGGGAGAAACCAAGTTGGAAAAGACCACGTAGTGAATAGTACATAAAATTCAAAACCAAGCAAAAACTATCTAATGATTGTATAGGGACTCAGGAAGGAAAACTCTAAAGGACTGAGTGACACATGAACAAAAGGGGGTTGGGATATTTAGAGAAACAAAGTAAGCAAGAATGTCTGGAGCATGGGGAATGAAAAATGAAAAATGAAAGCTAGACTCTGGTGTGGGGGCTTTGATTTTGCTTATGATGGGAGACAACTGATAATTTATAAACAAGAAAATCATTATATACAATGATTCACATAAGAATGTTCTACTTAGGTGAAATTAGACCTCCCAGAGAAGGGATGATGAGTTTGAGAAAAATCCACCAGTCAGCAGGCTAAGGCTGTGGTCCAGTACCTAGATAATGATAGAGTGGAATTCACTAATATTCTTGTAGATTGCTTATGTCTTACTAATAGACTGAATGCAGGGTCTGGGAAAAACTTCATGATACTTTGGAGGTGTTGGCTTGAGCAATAGGGTGGATGATAGTTGTGCCATTTAACAAGATGAAGGAGGAGACAGGAAAGTTCTAGAGCAGAGTTTGAGACATCGTGACTGTATATGTAGGTGGACACTAGATGGCTGGTTGTGGATGTCTCCAGCTCAAGAAAAGCATCAGGCTAGAGTTATGGATTTAGAAACCAAAGCAGAGGACTGACAACTGAGATCTTCCAGAGGCGTTCAAGCAGGAAAAAGAAAAAGACGATTCTTGGGCAGATGAAAAAGACTGAAGAGGTGAGGTAGGAAAACTCAGACTTAATGAGAACACAGGTGGATGCAGCCTACAGGTAAAAATGAGACGAGGACAGAAAGCTGACTGGTAAATGTTACCATGGTGAACACTAGTAACCCCAATCCTATACGTTCCAGTAGCATACAAAATCTCAATGAGTATCTGCCAATAAAGTAAGGGAATCAGAAAAGACTTCAAGCTAGGAAAGCAATGTGGCAAGGTGGGAGGGATGGAAACTTCACTTTGGTTTCCACAAGGACTAGCAGATCAGTCTACCGTCCACGCAGCCACCTTTTTATAGGTTTTGGGACCAAATGCTGTCATCTAATTTTCCCTCTGGTCTCAGGGTGTCCCCTGATAAGAGAAATGTGGTTTTATCTGAAAAGGAGAAAAGAACGAGAATCTGAAGTGGAAACTTCTGGTTTCTTTGGAGACTCAGTTGTGTTACGTGATGTTTTTCTGGAAGCTGTCTTATGAGAGGATGTTTTTGCTGAAGCAGACACTTGAGAGGGGATGCATGATATTTGGAAAGAGTTTAAGTGGAACCCAATAGACAGTGAACAACGCTTTTGCACTGGTTCACCTTGTTGTGAGTTCACAGAGAGAAAAGCAACAAAGAACTTTTCATGGTATCCAGGCTGCTTCCTGCCACTTCTGCAGACTCATGCCAATATAGCAGAGCCTCCAGGTCTCTTCGGAATCAAGCCGCTTCTATTGATTTATGCTCAGTTTGCCGACTAGAGTGGACTGCGGCTACTGACTAATGTTTGAAGTTTTAGACTGTACTGCTGATATCCTGACAATGAAGATTGGAATCACCCCAAAGAACTACTTCTTTTTTTTTTATTTATTCATTTATTATATATAAGTACACTGTAGCTGTCTTCAGATACACCAGAAGAGGGCATCAGATCTCATTACAGATGGTTGTGAGCCACCATGTGGTTGCTGGGAATTGAACTCAGGACCTCTGGAGGAGCAGTTAGAGCTCTTAAACACTGAGCCATCTCTCCAGCCCAAAGAAACAACAACAACAACAACAACTACTACTACTACTACTACTACTACTACTACTACTACTACTACTACTACTACTTCTTCTTCTTCTTCTTCTTCTTCTTCTTCTTCTTCTTCTTCTTCTTCTTCTTCTTCTTCTTCTTCTTCTTCTTCTTCTTCTTCTTCTTCTTCTTCTTCTTTTTCTTTTTGTGTCCTTGTCAAGGTCTGTTTATTGAGAGGAATGTCACCAAAGAACTACTTCTAAACAGATCTACAACCCCCATTTCCTATTAACCTTTTTTTTTTTTCCTACTCCTGGTAGGTGGGCTAGAAGGGAGGTTGAATCGTTTAAGAAGCTGTATTAAAGCAGGTTTTGAAAAATCTAACCCTACAGGGATTGGAATGTAATAAATCAAGACATAAATTAAAAGGCTTTTAAAAAGTAGTTTTGGCCAGAGCTTCCAGGGACTAAGCCACTACCCAAAGACTATACATGGACTGACCCTGGACTCTGACCTCATAGGTAGCAATGAATAGCCTAGTAAGATCACCAGTGGAAGGGAAGCCCTTGGTCCTGCTAAGACTGAACCTCAGTGAATGTGATTGTTGGGGGAGGGGGCAATGGGGGAGGATGGGAGGAACACCCATAAATAAGGGAGGGGGGGCTAGGGGATGTTGGCCCAGAAACCGGGAAAGGGTATAACATTCGAAATGTAATAAATAAGAAATACTCAAGTTAATAAAAAAAAAAAAGTAGTTTTGGGGGGCTGGAGAGAAGGCTCAGCAGTTAAGAACACTGACTCAGAGGTCCTAAGTCAATTCCCAGCAACCACATGATGGCTCACAACCATCTGTAATTGGATCCGATGGCCTCTTCTGGTGTGTCTGAAGACAGCACAGAAAAAAATAAATAAATCTTTTTTTTTTTAAAGTACTTTTCATGTCTTTACTAAACACACACAAAGGACACAGCATGCAAGTACCCAGAAAGGATCAGTTATGACCTCTTGTAGCACTACCCCAAGATTAACGGATCTTTTCTAAAGTCCCATAAGTGAGTTGATCAATATTTCTTTTGTGATGAATCTTAACTATGAACTGCATCACATCCAAGGATGAAATCTTCTAATTCTGTGAAGCTTAAAAGAAGTGCTATAATAGCTAACTATGAACACCTTTGTCCTGTTTCCTAGTTCTGGAAGCATCCCAGGCATCCAGACAGGAAGCACTATTCTGTGATTCAGTTTGTTCCCGTCTTGCCAGTTGTTCCTCTTCTCTTTCCTTACTTCACTCCCTCCCCTCCCTAAGAATCCAGCTATTCAGATCCTTACTGTCTGAATAAACAAAAGGAGAAAATGGAGTAATTTGGATTTAAGATGGTTTTCCTCATCAAGAAAATTAAAATTTTCAAAAGTAAGTCCTGCTGTGGACTGCAATAAATTGCAACTACCTTTAAGTGGCCTATTTAAAACTATTTAATAGCCAGGTTGCTTGTTTATCGAGAGACAATTCCATCTTTCTCTGATCTTTCTACCCATTCCAGACCAAGGCAAAACTGGAACTTCCCTAGAAACACTAAGAGCTGCCTGAGTGGCGGGAGGAGCAGGAGCAGGAGTGACAGGAGGATCCACACACCCTAACAAAGAGTTTCACTCAGGAAAAAGTCTTCACTGTTTGAAAATGCTGGGCTTTATCAGGAAGGAATTAAGGAGGCACAATCTCAGAATCCGTATCCTGATTACTTCAAGCTGAATTCACTTGAGGAACTGGTTTGCTTTTGCTTACATGCATGAAACTATCAGGATTATTCTGGAAGGGATGACCTCACACAGCAAGTGAAGATAGCCTTCATCACCACAGACTGATAGGCAGGGCTAACATGAGCCTGCAGAAACAGCCCTAACTCGACCGACCCCAACTCCACACTAACTTCACACCCTGACAAACCTAGAATTTACTACCCTGATCCAGGTTCTCATTTGTCCTTTCTCACTCAGAGATTAATTGCTCTTTTGAAATGTAAAAAGCATCATGCTTTGGCTATTTCTTTGTATTTTTTATACATCACTGATTTCTGAAGATTTCCACTGCCCATATGAAATTAATAAAACAAGTGTGATTTCTTCTTATTCCTTAAGATTCCTAGTGTCAGTGAAGAGTGAACATAAGAACTACAGAGTTGAGGGGACATCTTTCTCCCCTGCGGTTTCACATCACAGCTATTTTAAGACCTTGAAAACAAGAATCACGTCATGCACATATGGGCAGCACTAATTGGACTCAGTGGGTTATAATGAAAGAGAAGGAGATAAAGTCTGTGTGTGTGGAGGGGGTTAGGGAGCCTAGCTGGAGTTGGAACAGAACAGTTAGGTAAGGCTTAGATAAGATAAACATACATTGTATACATGTATGGAATTCTCAAAGAATAAATAGTTATGAACATTTAAAAAAAAACTCTGGATGAGCACCTTCAGGTCTATGATGGGGAGCCTAACACATGAGGTACAGACTTTAGACCTTCATCTAGCTTTGTGTAAGCAGACTTACTGACAATATGAAGAAAAGCTAGCAAGTCTCAAAGTAATTTAATAGTGGGGCTGGCAGAGACAATGGGGGAAGAACAACAGCAGTTAGACTACCAATAATCACTATCAAGGAAGAACTCCAGTCAGCCCTTCTCCCTGATAATATGGAATAACCCTTACCCAACAGTATCATTTGTAGTTATTTCTTTACTCATTCTTTACTGGACAATGTAAAGGGTAGCTTTAAAAAAATAAATTAGGAGCAAGGCATAGTGGTGGGTGCTTTAATTCTAGCACTCGGGAGGCAGAGGAAGGTGAATTCAAGGCCAGTATGGTCAATATACTGAGTTCCAAGATAGCCAAGGCTACATAGACACCCTGTCTCAAAACAAACAAACTATCAAACGTTAAGGGGTCTGGAGAGATGGCTCAATGGTTAAGAACACTTACTACTCTTACAGAGGCCCAGTCAGAGTCTATTTACCAGCAGCACCCATGTTGGGTAGCTTACAACCTCTTGTTTTTTGTTTTTTTCTTTTCTTTTTTTTCGGAGCTGGGGACTGAACCCAGGGCCTTGCGCTTGCTAAGCAAGCACTCTACCACTGAGCTAAATCCCCAACCCCGCTTACAACCTCTTGTAACTTCAGCTCTCACCTCCACTGGCACTTATACTGGAATATACATAATTAAATAGAAAACAAATCTTAAAATACTTTTTAGGGCTGAAGAGATGGCTCAATGCTTAAGAGTACTGGTTCTTGCAAGGAACTGAACCTCATTTCTCAGTACCCACATGGTGGGTATCAACCATCAATAACTCCAGTTCTTGGAGATCCAACACCCTTTCAGACCTCTGCAAGCACCAGGCTTGGACATGGTACACACAGCATGTGTAAAGGGCACAAGGTTCTTGTGCTTTCAGATAAGTACTAGGGAAACCAATGTTAAACACATGTTTTCCACACAGAATGCTGGGAGTGGATGTTGTTAATATCCTGGTGACCTATGTTATGTTATCTGTAGGGGCCAGGCCACACTTGAATCACCCAGATTACTATGTTTATCCCAGACTCTTTCTCCCTAGACCTTTATCTTGAGCATTGTTTCTCGGTCAATAGAACCTAGGGGGAGAAGTCACGTGTATTTTGTAGTTTGGTGACCTCTACATTATCTGTATGAGTGAGACTACACCTGTCCTCCCCTAGACGTTAAGCTATAGAACCCATCTTTATGGAAGAGGTCACATGCACTATGCAAAATGTTTCAATGGAGTCACACCTTAAAGCTTTATTGTGTACATAAGATTGATGTAATTGTTACCAGGAAACATTTTTCCAAAAATGTACTGTACTTAAATGTCTAAAAAATAACCTGCCCAATGTTAGACTCCAGAAGTTTGAACCAACATCAGCTATTAAGTTGTACTGAACTTGATTTCCTGTATGTGTGTGCAGCAAACACTTCATGGCTATACTACTAGACAGTCCTCTCTGTGCATCCTCAAATGTTAGCTAGAATGCACCAAGGTCTAGAAAGGATACTTTCACCACCCTGGGCTGAACTAGACAAAGAAGACAGCTGAAAGCCCAGTGTGAGTCAATACAATTGTAATTCCAGCCACTTGCAAAACTGAGGCAGGAGAATTTCAAGTTCAACCTGGGCATCTTAGAGAGACACTTGTATAAGGATAAAAAGGGCTGGGAATGTAGCTCAGTAAAGAACTTTCATAGCACGAATGATGTTCCAGAACTAATCCCCAACATATGAGACAGAGAGAGGGGGGGTAGCAGAGAGCCTTTTCTTTCTGTCTAGTTCTCTATGCCAACAAACTCATTATTTCAAGCCACTCCACAGCTCCTCTTTTTCTGATTTTTCCACTGTAGGTCAAGCTTTCTTCCGTCTTTGAAATCTGCAATGTTCCTACCTCTTCAAGCTCTCATTTACTTCTACTTTGTGCTAAAGGACAGAGACTAAGTCTTCCTCTTACTTGGATACTTCCAGTTTCCAACAGAGAAAATGGGCATTGTATAGCTTATTTAAAACTATCCAATGTGAAAATACTAAGAAAATATGTTTCATCCTATTAAACATAAAACCCATGTTTTCATCCAACAGCTTCTTAATTGGACAACACAAGCTCAGACTAAAGGGCACTAAATTACTCCTTTCTAAACAATGACACAAATGCAGAATATTTTCTCCCTTTGTTATGCTGGGCACTTTGCCAAGTTTTTTTCTAATTAGGTCCTGTGATTATTAATTCTTTAATCTGTTAGCAAGCATTTCCTTGCCTTAAGAAAAAAAAAAAAAAAAAGGAGCTGGAGAGATGGCTCAGTAGTTAAGAGCACTGGCTGCTCTTCTAGAGGCCCGAAGTTCAATTCCCAGTAACCACATGGTAGCTCACAACCATTTGTAATTGGATTTAACTCTTCTTTTGGTGTGTATGGAAACAGACCAATCCTATACATAAAATAAATGAATCTAAAGAAATAAATCTAACAACAACAACAACAATAATAAAAAGAGGGGGGCAGGAAAAGTCTAACAATTTAGTTTAACAGTGACTGGATTTTGAGATCTTTCCACATCACCAAGTGTGGTGGTACAGGCCTTTCATCCCAGAACTCACCAGGCAGAAGAAGGCAGAAAACTCTGTGAGTAGGCTGGCTCTCCTCTATATAGAAAACTGAATGCCAATAGGAGCTGCAAAATGAGACCTTGTTTCAAAATAAACTAGCCTTTGCTCTTTTCTTTCTGTGTATCCTTGGCTGTCCTAGACCAGGCTTGCCTCAGACTCAGATTTGCCCAATGCTCAACTCTTCCACCTGAGTGCTGGGATTAAAGGCATGTGCCACGATCGCTCTGCTAGCTTTTTCTATTCTAGATATTTCCTTCCTATTTCCACATACATTTTAAAACCAGAATGTCAGATGCTGGATATTTTTCTCTATTGTTCTCCACACTATTTTTCTACTTTTTTTTATTTTTAATCATGTGTATATGTAGGCTACAATTTTTCAAAATCTATTTTAGTAAGGATTCTTAAGAAAAGGTCAACAGGGCAAAGGAGGATGTGGACCTGTTCAGAAATAGTTCTTTGGAGCAAATCCAATCTGTATCATCAGGATATCATCAGTTCGATTCACACAAATCAGCAGTGGCAGCTTGATCCAGTCACAAACACCATTTATGAAGCAGCAATAGCAGGTCAATCCAGAAGTAACTGCAAGGCTCTGCCAATCAGCCAGAGTCTGCAAAAGTGACAAGAAGCTGCCGGGACACCACCAGAAATTTTTTGGTGTTTTTTCTCTATGAAGTGATGACAAACCATGACCAACAAAGAATGGTAAGATATACCAGCACTATCCAGCATCGTCAGTGAAGACCAGTGTCAGCAAAGTCCAACAATGACCAGCAAAGAATGGCAAGGTGTACCAATACCATGCAGCATCACCCACTGTCTGTTGTTATATTTATACCCTTTCCAGAGATCACGTGTTCTCTCAAGCATCATCTGCCCTAGTAGAACATCACAGGCCCTTTTCACAGGCTGCCTCTGGAAAAACATGTGTCTGTTCTTAGCACAATATCCTCCCACGTGTCTGCTTCAGCAAAAACATCCACTGATAAGACAGTTTCCAGAAAGACATCACGTGACACAACTGAGTCTCCAAAGAAACCAGAAATTTATACTTCATGTATGTTTGTTTCTCTGTGTGGATATGTGCATGTGTGTACACTGATACCACAGAGGCCAGAAGATACCACGAGATTCCCTGGCGCTGGAGTTAAGAGGCAGCATAATGTGGGTGTTGGGAAATGAAGTCAGGAACTCTGTAAGAGAAGTATGGTTTTGGTTGTGAGCCTGGCCCTCTTTTTTTTTTTTTTTTTTTGTTTTGTTTTTTTTTTTTTTTTTTGTTTGATTGAGACAGAAGTTCACCTCCCAAGTGCCTTGATCAAAATTGAGCATCACCACATCCCAGCAGTGTGCTCTCTTAATGACTGAGCCATCTCTCCAGCTCTCCCGCCTTACTTTTTGGGAGTGATGGTGGTGGTTTGAGACTGGGTCTCTCTCCCTCCATGTAGCTGTGGCTGTCCTGGAGCTTGCTATGTTGGTCCCAAAGTCTGAGGTCTTCCCACCTTTAACCCAAAGAAATGTGGCTAAGGGCACCATGTCCTGTTCTGTCAGTCTGAAGCCACTGAGCTTGAGAAATTGTGTCCTATTTTTCTTTTTCCTTCCTACTATTCCAATCTCAGATGTATTCTATTACTTGACTTCGTCCTGGAGATTCCACTCGCTTTTCTCCATTTTCTCTGTCTCTTCTTTCAGTGGATAATTTCCATCAGTCTAGCTTCAAGCACACAGATTTCTTTATATATGTATGTGAGTACATTGTAGCTGTTTTCAGCCACACCAGAAGAGGGCATTAGATCCCATTATAGATGGCTGTGAGCCACCATGTGGTTGGTAGGATTTGATCTCAGGACCTCTGGAAGAGAAGTCAGTGCTTGTAATCTCTTGAGCCATCTCTCCAGCTCCCAACCCCCACCCTGATTTCCTTTACTGTTATTTCAATATAATATTGTTGAGAATGTCTGTGAGGTTTTCTTTTTAACTTCCATTATTATTTTATTTCAACTTTCTAACTCCATGTTTTATTTCTACTTTATTTCAGGTATAAAGTTATCTGTTTACCTGCTTTTCGTTAGTCATTTAAGCACAATTTATAATATTTCAACCCAAAGACATTCATATGAAAATAGGAACTTGGTCAGGTCTTACAGATTGCCATGCTTTTCCTCCTCCCTTTGAGTTCTGTTTCTTTACATATCTAGCAATTACAGATCACAACTGGACATTGTAGATAAGGCACTGTAGGATTCTGGATCCTGTTGTGCCCTAAGGATGTTGGAGATTTTGGTTTTGCTTTCTGGTTGGTTTTGTTTCTTTCTGAGTAGGTGAATGACTTACCCAGATACTCCCTAGAAGCATGTGTCTATGGTATGCAGCGACTGCTTCCCTCTGCTGAGTTCTTCTGAGTTTCTAGGGACGGCTTTTAGAATTTAGACCCTGGGGAGTCTCCCCTGCACCCGTGTAATCTGGCTGTTGCCCAAGGGTTCTGGTAGCGAGCACTCAGAAGGGAGCACTCACAGTGATTCTGGAGTTGATTCTTTTTCGTGCTTTCCCCTTAAGTTTTCCAGCTGCATAACACCCTAAGCCACCAAGGCTTTACTTTTTAGGGTTTTGGTTTGTTTGTTTGTTTTTTAAACTTTTTTACCTGAGCAATATAGGAATAGAGTTTGCTCTATTTTGAAAAGGAAATCTGGTGACAGGAAGCATAGAGCCCTTGCCTTTCATCAGCCCTGGCTAGCCCCAGGTTCCATTCCCAGAATGTTACAAATTAGAGAAACTAAATTTCAAGAAGGAAAGAAAAAAAAAAAAAGAAAGAAAGAAAGAAAAGAGGCACCAAATACACAGCTCTTTTCTATGTAAGTCAAAAATTCTAAGGGGAATTTCCCGTTTAAGATTTTTTTCCAAATTTTTTCCTCATCCACTGATTGGTTTTATATTCTAGAGTCTTCTCTATGTACGTGGAATGAATTTACCAGCTGACCAGGAATTGGGGCAGTTTTGACTAAGATGTTGAACTTTATTCCAGGATTTGTCCCCAAATGCTCCTTCCTGTCTGATCTCCTCTACACTTCCCTCGTACAGGACTGTAGTTTTCCACGGCTAATGTATTCTCCTATAATTAGCCATCATGAGATGGGGACATAAACTGGTAACCCCCACCTGCCCCTGAACCTGCTACTCTTATTACTTCTAGGTCTAGGGAGCCATTGCAGATGCTCTTAGAAGTTTCTTTGGTTTTGTTGAGGATTTCTCATTCCTGTGTGAGTCTGAGCAACCATTTTATTCCGTCTTCCTTAGTAGAAACTTCATTTACTTAGCTAAAAGTAATTTACAAATTTTAAAAATAAAATTTACCAAAAAATTACTTTTTAACAACACACACAAACACACACAGACAAACACACACACACACACACACACACACTTTTAAAAGCTTAAGTTTAGTGGTACTGGACTTGGTGACACTATGCCTACATAGAACTTGGAAAGATGAGGTAAGAAAATACTGAGTTCAAGACCGGTTTAGACTATACAGTGAGATTGTCTCAAAACAAACAAGCCAAGAAGTGGTGCTGCATGCTTTGAATCCCAGCACTTGGAGGCAGAGGCAGAGAGAAATCTATGAATTTGAGGCCAGCCTGGTCTATAGAGTGAGTTTCAGGACAGCCAGGGCTACACAAAGAGAACCTGTCTTCAAAAACCAAAAAGCAATCAATCAACCAAACAAACAAAAACAAAACAATATGAAATGTAGAGCTATACACAAAATACGTAAAAACAGAAAGGGGGAAAAAAACCCAGAATAAAGGATGATGGCTCAGTGGGCAGTGCCAGCTGCTCAAGCATGCAGAGCCCAGCATGGTCCCAAGTGAAGCCAGGTGTGGTGGCTTGAACCCCAGCACTAAGGGAAGGAGGCAGGTAAATTCTGAGGCTCACTGGCCTAAAGCAGCAAGCTCCAAGTTCAATGACAAACTATCTCAAAAAATGCAGTGGACTATGATTGGCCTCCTGCTCTAGCAGAGGCATGGTCTTGCCAGCTGCAGATAGTTTCTGTGATTGTGTGACATGTGGGACTTCAGGAACTTTTTCGAGGGTGTATAAACTCGAGCCCTGAGAGCCATGGCGGATGGCTGTTGGTTGTTCGCGGCAGTTGGCAGTGATTTGTTTAGTAGCTGTGGTCAAAGAAGAAACAAAAGGAAGGAAATCAGATTTAGGGATTTTCCTAATTCCTCTCTCTCCTCTATCCTTGTTTCTCTTCTACCTAGTGCTAGTGGGCAAAACCAAGGGGATAAAGGATGGGAAAAAGAACCCACAAAGTAGCAAAACCCAGCTACAACAGACCGCAAACAACCTCTGCATGGGGGGGGGGGAGAATATGACTATACTGAGCAAGAACACAAGCACACACATGGATACTAAAATAAGGAGTAAGGGACAGGTGGTGGTAGCACATGCATGAATCCCAGTACTCACACCAGGACAATAACAGCTAATTTTAGAAATATACAGAAGAGTTCTTGGTGGCCCAGACGGCTCACTGGATAAAGACAGCTGCTGCCAAGCCTGAAGACCTCAGTTCTCGACCCAGGACTGATTCCTTCAATTTGTTCTCTGTTATTGTTGTTGTTATTGTTAGCAGCAGCTTGTTTTAGGTGTGTGTATGTTTGTAGATGTATTGAGAATTTTGGTTTTTCTTTATTTTTTTTTAAAGATTTATTTATTATATGTAGGTACACTGTAGCTGTCTTCAGACACACCAGAAGAGGGCACCACATCCCATTACAGATGGTTGTGAGCCACCATGTGGTTGCTGGGAATTGAACTCAGGACCACTGGAAAAGCAGTCAGTGCTCTGAACCTCTGAGCCATCTCTCCAGCCCCTCAAGTTGTCCTCTGATCTCCGCAGGTGTGTTGTAGCATTCACATGTTCCCTCTCCAACACATACCCCCCCCCACACGACAAATTAATACAGTAAGTTTATTAAAAGTTGGAGATGTAGGCCAGGCAGAGGTGGCATACACCTTAAATCTCAGCACTCAGGAGACAGAAGCAGACGGATGTCTGGGTTTACAGTCAGCCTGGTCTACACAGCAAGTCCCAGGACAGCTAACACAACATAGAGAGACCCTGTCTTGAAAAAACCAAAATATGAAAGAAAAGAATTAGAAAAAAAAAACATTGTGTCAAAACCTTTGATGGACTTGAGTCACAAAGAAAATTTTCTGTTGATTATTTCCTCTGAATATAAATCATTCTTTACTGTTTGTTTCATTGTTCTTTAAGATTTATTTGTAATTTATGTAGTATTCTGCCTATATGTGTGCCTGCATGCCAGAAGAGGGCACCAGATCTCATTACAGATGGTTGTGAGCCACCATGTGGTTGCTGGGATTTGAACTCAGGACCTTCAGAAGAACAGCCAGTGCTCTTAACCTCTGAGCCATCTCTCCAGCCTCATTTTTTTTTTTTTTTATTAAAAAGTAGATGCCTTACCAATTGTGGATTTTAACTTGTCATGTCAGCTATAATTTTGATTTTCACTTTTTAGTATTTTACTGAACTACATCTACACAAATACCAGGATCCCTTCTCAGGTCTTTCCAGTATGTAGTATGTCTTGTACATGTATGTAGACTACAGTCAGCCCTGTGTGGACATGTCTTCAAACCCTACCATGGTGCCAGTTTTTAGCTACTTTGTTGTTTGATAAACTTAGCATTGCTCTTTTAGGCCACCAAACCCAGCTGGCTTCCTTATTGTTCACTGCTGAGATCATTACTTTTACTGCCCACCACACTCAGAAAGTAGGGACTTTTCACTTTTCTTTCTCCCCACGTGAACTCATTCTGGCTACCAGGTTACTAGCTTTCAGACTGTCTGTCCTATTCTGAACTAAATGACACAGCAATCGAGGTTCTGGGAAGAGAAGAGCCTGCGGCAAAGCTGTCAAAGATTCACTGCTTTGGCCTGAATTTTCAGTGGTTTCCTTTGCTGCTTGTTCCACTTTGAGTCCTAGAGTGAGTTATTAACAATTCAGCTGTTTAGTATTATTAAGACCTGATAACGTCCTCACTCTATCAAAGTCCTAATTTCATCCTAAACTAAATTAAAAGCCTTTCATCTTCAAGTGTACCGTGTAATATGGCATTATAAGTTCTCATATAACACCATAAGTCAAGTGTAAGAGTAGAAAGAACTTTTCCATACCCATCCACCTTTACAAGATATTATTTATACTGTACTTCCAGATCTCAAGAAAGCAAAACCTAACTTTTAGAAGATAGTCATCTAAGTCAGTCTAGTCTAAAAATGAGCAAATAACATGCTTGTGTCCTTTGAATCTTTAAAACAACAAAACAGACTTGCTGTGCAGGCCAGTATGAGAGTTGGAATAAGAAATGTATCACACAGGCTCATGGATTGAACACTTAGTTTCCAGCTGGTGGTGCTGTCTGGGGAGGCTGTGCAACCATTAGAAGGTGCAGCTTTGCTGGAGGAATGACATCACTGCGGACAGAATTTGAGACTTTATAGCCTTGCCCCACCTGTAGTTCTTGCTCTCTGTTCTCTGCTTCCCATAAGAGGCTGAGATTTGATCTGCTTTCTGCTTCTGATGTCATGCCTCCCTGCCATTATGGGCAACCCTCTGGAACTGTAAGCCAAAATAAAATCTATCTTCTCTAAGTTGTCTTTGGTCATGAAATTTCATCATAATAAAACAGTAACTAGCAAACCCAGGCTGGCATGGAACATGTAATTCTCCTGCCTCAGACTCCCAAATGTTGGTGATATAGGTGTGTATCTGACTTTCTTCAAGTCTTAAGTACCAAGAATAGGTTACACACTGATTCTGTTAGAAAACTGTCTATTTTTTGTTTTCCTTTACTGTAAGTCGTGGACTCTATGTTGGTTGATATCTAAAGTTGCTATAAGTTAGTAAAAGCTATTTATTCAGCCTCAGGCAGCCCAGAGGGCTTTCTATGCTTATTTGTACATAAAGAAGGCTGAGAGAGGCTTTGAGATGGCATGCTCAGTGAGCTAAGGAAAATATCCGGGACCGATGTAGAAGGAGAGAACTGACTCCTTCAGGTTGTCTTTTGATCGCTATGAAGCTGTGACTCTCTCAAAATAGCTAGGAGTGAGGCAGTCTTTGATTTCAGAACCTGTGAGGTAGAAGTCTATCTCTGTGAGTTCAAGGTCAGTCTTGTTTACACACTGAGTTCCAGGTAAGGACTACCATAGTGAGGACTTTTTTTTTTTTAAAGGTGGCTGGGGATTTAACTCAGTGGTCTAAGATCTAAGCTGTAATATTTAGTGTCACACACGCACACACATGCAGGCATGCAGGAATACTGATATAAAAAGAAGCCCAAGATTTAGTTTCCTATTTAAAAAAAATCTTACTCATCCCGTCAATGACACACAGCTTGTTTCTGTTATAGAATGACTCATACTGCTTCCCATGTACCTCATGCTATGAAAGTTGCAAGATACACCTGACTTGCTCTTTCAGCAAAGTATTACTGTTAATGCTTGTTTCTTCACTCTCTGATAAAGATGTAAGCAGACAAAAAGCTGAATAGTCAGTTATCAATAAAAGGCCAATTCAAGAATTTCTGTCTCTATGCTCCCACAGAATTAACAGCATTATTTTAATATGCTGCTATGCTGGTGCTGTAAGTGCAATAAGGCATTTTGTTCTACATAGCTGACAATTGTGATACCATTCATAAAACCTCAAAAACTGATCCCTCCCTTAACTAAAGCAAGCGACTTCCCAAATTGATTGTACATCAGAGAAGACTAACTTCCCTGTCTACTTCTTTCCCCGGACTTAGTGGCCAAGATAGGCATGTATGAAAGGAAAGAGCAAGCACTACACAAAAGAGGATTTAGCTAAGCACACACAGGGAATCTGCTACAAAACAAACTGGTCACTGCCATTTGTGTTCAGGGCCACCAACAGCTTCAAAAGCACTTGACAGGGAAACTCTCCCCAAGAAAGGTGAAATACTCCAGAGAATGCATCCTCTGGATAGCAAGAAGCATTAAATAACCATACGTCGTCTGAAGCCAATGGTCCATTACAAGCAGAGTTAACTGATAAGGTCGAGTCGATGACAAGAAAGGAATCCAATTGCAAGCCTATATCATCTAACCTAGCTCCAGGGCAGCAGGCCACTCTTCATTAATAGCACCATCTGGCTGACCACCTTGGGAAAAACTCTCTTTTCCTGTTCCTCTGGGACAGACTAATCCAGATTTGTCTGTGAACAGTGGAGTGCTGCTGCTCATACCTTACAGCAGCACATGCAGGCCCAGTCATGGTGTGATTAACTTTGTTTTCTCAGAGATGACACGTTAGATAATCACCATAGATGGATTTCCCCCACAGTAAAGGAGGCTAAAACAAGGCAGTGGGATGTAAGACCTTGGTAAGGCTTAAGATCCACTCAAAGTATCCAAGAGCTGACTGAGCGAGAAATAGCACTACAAGGCAGCCACCTTGGTCCCCTGCTCCTAAAGAGTCCTGTCCCTCGACTAAAACCAACATAACAGTCCTAAATACGTAAACACATTTATCCTCCTTATCTTTTTACTTAACTTTTTGTCTTCTTGTAGCACTAGGCAAGCCTTCTTCCACTAAGCTACGTCCTAGCCCTTAAGATGAAGATGGCTAGAGAGATGGCTCAGCAGTTAGGAGTACTTGCTGCTCTTACAGAAGCTACAGTTTGGTTCAAAGGAACCATGCTAGGTGGCTCCTAACTCCAGACCTAGGGGAGCCAACACTTTGAACACTGTGTATATATGATATATGTGCTTGTGGTACAAGCAAAGAGACAAGAACACATAGATGCACAGGCACACATATGTACACGCACACACATGCACAGAAGGAGAGGGAGGGGGGAGAGAGGGAGGAAGGGAGGGAGGGAGAGGGGGAATGAGAATATCAGCTCTACATATCTGTGGGTTATGTATCCAGGGGTTCAACCAAATGCAACAAAAAATTTCAGAAGAAAATACTCATACTGAACATGTAGACACTTTCCTTGTCATCATTTCCTAGATAACATGACTATTTACTTAGTATTTACATTGTATTTTTATAGAGATAAATTGCCTTCTCAGTGAGAAACCACTCTCAACACTAGAGACGAAGAAAAGCTCTCTGAAGAGTTGGCTTTGAACATGAGAATTTACTAACATACATATATACTTAAGGCATATCCATTCTCCAGTCATTCTTAAGTCTCTTAGGTCCTGGTCCCATGTTACACTTTGAACAATTTAAACAGAGATAGACTTCAAGTCTGGGTGCTTAGGCAAACAGAAGATTTACACAGCAAAGATATTAACGGAAATTTTATTTTTTATTTTATTTTTTACTTTTCGTGTTTTTGAGACAGGGTTTCTCTGTATAGCCCTAGCTGTCCTAGAACTTACTTTGTAGACCACCTCTGGGATTAAAGGACTACACCACCACCCGGCCAGAATTATTTCTTAAGTATATTACTGTTCTTTTACTAACAGTAGTTACCCAGAGTCATTTTGTCTACCTGGCAGAATTATGTTTTTCCTGGTAAGAAAACAGGAGACTTAACAGCAGACTCTGTATTGTTTGCTCCCCTTAACCGCACGTTAACAGGCATGCCTTTGAACATAGCTGAACTCATGGCTAGTTGTAAACAAGGGCTGACTTCTTTGTTATAGGAATGGCCCCTACTGGCTAATGAATCCATCCTAGCACCCTCAATGTTAATCTTTTCCAACAGGGCTGGTTAATTTACTACGTATCTTTGGGTATTTTGGAAGCAGTACTCCTTAAACTGAATTCTACTTGTTTAACTTAATGTTACACAACTAAGCAAATCTATTCGTAAGTCCGCTCTAGCATCAGTTTTATTGCTTAGGGTTTCTTACATCAGTGTTAGGTCTCATAGGTAATACAGAGAGCATTTAAAGTATGGGAGTAAAGTGCTATAAAGAAGGCTCAGTCTTTAAGAGTGCTTGTTGTTCTTCCAGAGAATCCAGGTTCTGTTCCCTGCATTTGTTTCAGTAAAAATTAAAGAGGATCATTTGCTATCAGTTCCAGGGAGCCAGATCCACTCACTTCGGTTGCTACTCTGCCATGAAGTCCTCTAGCCGCCAACTCCTGGCTGTAGCCACCCTCTCCTCAAGGTTCGCTTGGCAGTAGTTACCACACCTCACACACACACACACACACACACACACACACACACACACACACACAACCTCATTCTTTAAACCCTGAGTGTTCTCATTCTGCGTGAGCAACAGAACCAGATCTGCACACTCCAACTGCCTCTCAGCCATTTTTTTCACACACTGTCCTCTTTAGCTCAGTAAAAATCAAAGTTCTAGAAACTTGTAATCTAGCAATTAGATTTACATGTTAAATTCTCAATCCATAATTCATCCATACAATAAATTCACTGCTAATTGATAAAGATATAAACCACCTACCTAGACAAGATAAAAATCAATGTAGTTCACCTAAATCTGAACCATTGTCCTCTCTCCTGCCTCACAAAAACTTTGTCTCCGCTCCACTCTACTGTTCAATCATGTGTCAACCATCATCCTGACATCAGCCTACATGCATCTGTATCCGGTGGCCCACAACCACCTGTAACTCCAGTTCCAGGGAATCTGACACACTCTTTTGGTCTCTGTGAGCACACACATAGTGCATGTGTGTACAAACACATAAATACAGATAAAAATAAATCCTTAAAAAGTTAAAAAATTGAGGGCTGGAGAGATGACTCAGGGGTTAAGAGCACTGACTGCTTTTCTACAGGTCCTGGGTTCAATTCCCAACACCTACATGGCAGCTCACAACTAACTGTCTGGAACTCCTTTTCCAGGGGGATCCAGCACCCTCACACACATGCATGCAGTCAAGTCACCAATGTATATAAAATAAAAAAATTAAAAATTATTTTATGTGTTGAAGTGTTTGCTGGCATGTATGTATACACACTATGTGTGCCTAGTGTCTGAGGAGGCTAGAAGGGAGCATTAGATCCTCTGAACTAGAGTTATAGCCACCATTTGGGTTCTAAGACTCAAACTCAGGTCCTGTGGAAGGACTGCCTGTACTGTAAACCACTGAGACACCTCTTCAGCCCTAAAAATGGTCTTGTAGATTCTGGAGAGCACAAAGTATGTCAGTATTAATATTTTAAGAGATTAATAAAAACACAAAATATACAATTACATATAAGTAATTAATATTATATAAATACAGAAAGATATCTGGAAAGACATGAAACATATAGCAAATCATAATTTGGAGTAGAGAAGCTAAGAACTGCCAGGGATTAAGTTCTATTCACGTGGCTTTTTCTGTCTTTTAATTTTAGGGTCATGTACATATCTTGCTTCTTCCCAGGTTTTTAGAAACAAGCTAGAAACGTCCTACACAGGGAGTATTCTCAGCAGAGTGTAGCAGTGTCTGAGTCTGGGCTGTCTGTGGTGGGGAACCCAGCACAGACTCATCAGTGAAGTGAGCATTTTTCCTGTCTGCTGAAGCAAACCTAATAACTTCTCACAAACTTTCCCTTGCCTCTGGGTGGTACAGCTGTGGATTCCAAACCTCACCTAAGAGCCTGCCAGAAATGTTGAAGCCAGGGCTCTTGCAGCCCTGCTAATCTGAACCTGCCTTCTATCTAGGTGCACGGAGATTCCTATACACAGTGGAGTTTGCAGAGCACTGGCCTGTGATGCACTTTCAATTACGCTTTTACTACTCTTTTGTTGTTATTTTTTAATTAATTAACTAATTAGGTTTTGGTTTTCAAGACAGGGTTTTTCTGTATAGCCCTAGCTGTCCTAGAACTGGTTCTGTAGACCAGGATGGCCTCAAACTCAGAGATTTGTCTGTACCTGTCTCCCAAGTGTTGGGGTTAACAGCATGTGCTAACATGCCAAACTCACTTTTACTACTTAAAACAGGTGACTTTTGAGTGAAAAATCTCACCATCAGTCATGGGTACCTAGTGAAAATTCAGAAAAAAGCCAGTTTTCCTCTAGCACATGAGCAACCATTGTGGACACTGGGGCTCAGACACAAACACCTCATTCGAAAGGTAAAGGGATAGCCTAGTATTTTCAGATTGTAAAGACCTGGTTTTTCAATGGGGCTGGGGAGACAGCAGTGAAAGCACTTTGCTCTTGTAGAGGACACTAGGTTTCTAGCACCTATGTCAGGTGGTTCACAGCCACATATGACTCCAGTTCAGGGGATCCAACACCCTCTCCTGACATCTGTGGGCACTCACACACATGTGACCCACAAACACACGTGCCTAAAAATAAGATAAAGTCAATTTGACAGAAGCATAAGAAGTACTTTTTTTTTTTTTTTTTTTTTTTTTTGGTTCTTTTTTTTTTTTTTTTTTTTTTTTTTTGAGCTGGGGACCGAACCCAGGGCCTTGCCTTCCTAGGTAAGCGCTCTACCACTGAGCTAAATCCCAGCCCAAGAAGTACTTTCACAAAGCCTTGCTTGAGTGGCCTCACCATCATGTTGACCATGTTTTGTCACTTATGTTAATGGCCTAGATAAGGACATTAACCTGTAGGTGGTGCCAAAGAGGCAACTCTAACCACAAGGAGCCAGTCAGGTCACCTTGCTGTCTAGATGGCAGAATGAACATTTAGTTAGGAAACACAAAAAATTACACATTAAGGTTAAATTGATTGATAGGGAAGGCCAAAGATATGTGATCGTTTGTCAGGAAAAGCTAAGGAAGTGGATCTATGGAATAGCTCCAAGTATGTTATTAATATAAAACAGAACTTCCAATTAAGGAGCAAGAATAAACCATGTTGGATAATTAGATACCTGACTGGAAAAATAAATAAATAAATTTGAATCCCTTCTTGACATATCAAATTAAATTTCAGATGACCAAAGGCTTAAACACAAATATACACACATCAAACAAACTGATTCATCTAAGTAATAAAAGAAAAGATGAATATTTTTAAGCAGTCTTAAAATAGAGAAAGGCTTTTGTAAGTAAAAATAAAGATCATAAAGACGATTAAAATCCAGGGGTTATGGGCTGGACATGGTGGAACATGCTTTTAATTCCAGCACTTGGGAGGAAGAGGCAGTGAGATTTTCAAGAGTTCAAGGCCAGCCTGGTCTACAAAGTGAGTTCCAGGACAGACGGCTATTACAGAGAAATCTTGTCTCAAAACAACAACCACAAAGTCTGGTTTGAAGCCCTGATCATCAGTCAAATGCTCACTAAATTATCTGTGTCTGACTGAGATCGCTGTTCATGTGGTTTGAGGTGACTCCTGAACCCCAACAGACACCAAGAAGGCTGAAATAGTCTTCTGATGGCTGAGCAGCATCCTATGAGGCAGACTGAAGCCATTTACTGCTACAAATGATTGAATCAGGATTGATGATGGAAATTTTCGTAAGTTAAAACTCAAGCTGTACACAGAATTTTCTAACAATGAGGGAAGTCCATAAGTAGAATGGGTCTCCTTAAAAAGTAATGGTTTGGAAGCTGGGCATGATGGAACATGCCTTTAATTCCAGCACTCGGGGCAGAGAGAGGTCGATCTCTCTGAGTTCAAGGGTAGCTTGGTCTACATAGCAAGTTCAGGGCAGCCGGGGCAACATAGTAGAACCCTATCTCAGAGAGAGAGAGAGGGAGGAAGGAACAGAGATAAAGAGTGAGAGACAGCAGGGAGGTGGACTGGAGTGGAGAATGGCTTGGTGATTAAGAACACTTGCAACAGACCTGGGTTCAACGCTTAGAAACTACATGGTAGCTCACATTCATCCCTAACTTCAGTTCCTGAGTATCTGATGCTCTTCAGATCTCCACAGGCACCAAGGCACACATATTGTGTAAATACATACACAGTCCAAATGCTCAAACACATAAAACACATAAATCTAAGAAAAAAAGGTTAAGAATAGTGGACCTGTGTTTAGTTGAAGTATTCTTGCTATGGCTAGAAAGTCAACTTCTATAGTGTAGTTCTAAAAGGGAAAGTTACATTGAATGGGAAAATAACTACGAGATCTTTGAGGTTGCTTCACACACTAAAATAATGCAAGTCTATTCCAAAGACTGTCTATTTTTAAAAAGTTTTAAGAATGAAACCAATTCATTATACACATTCATACTTTCAGAACAACCAGAAATCAAAGTACTTTTCTTTTTCTTTTTTTTTTTTTTTTTTTTTTTTTAGGAGCTGGGGACCAACCCAGGGCCTTGCGCTTCCTAGGCAAGCGCTCTACCACTGAGCTAAATCCCCAACCCCCAAAGTACTTTTCTTACGATGAACTTTTCTTAGACATGATCATGCTTTGTAGCCCAGACTAACCTTGTGAACACTTTTCCAAGCCAGCCTCCCAAGAGCTGGCATTACAGTGTGTCACCATCCACTCATTCTCGCCTTTCCTTTCCTCTAAGGTACAGTTCTGACTTTATTCTATCTACAGTGTTCTCTGAAGAGGAAAGAAAAGAGAAGTGATTTAGTGAGTCATGGCTACTGTACTCAGCAATGTTTGACATTGTTTCATTCATTCATTCATTCATTCATTCATTCATTCATCCGGTTTTAAAACATTCCATTCACTGTTTGCAAGACAGTGAGTTAGGGTTGGAGGGTTAATTAAGTACTGGGTAAAGCCCTGTGACTCATGGGGAAGGCTTATATACCGATGCCACTTTCATTATTGATATATTTCATTATTAGTTAAAACCACAGACAACTTACAAATTGATGTATTCTATAATACTAGTTTTCAAGTCAGCTGGGTGAAATTTGAACACACAGAGAAAGAATGGATAGTCCCATTGACTTATGAATTCCTATATCACCTATAATAGGTGGTGATTAACATTTTTTTTCAAAGTAGAAAATACTACTGGAACTTAGATAACTTATTATGAAAGAAACTTAAAAAATTGTTTTGGACATTAATTTATTAGACACAAATCTCCGGTAGCCCAGGCTGGTCTGGAACTCATTAGGTGCCGGAGGATGACCTTGAGCTTACTTTTGATCGTTCCGTTCTCTATCTCCCAAGAGCTGGACTTGCATGCAGGTGTGTGCCACCAAGGCCAACCAAAGAGCTGTTTTATTTAGGTTGGCCTCTAAAGCAGATTTAGGCGCTGTGCCAGATAAGTCAAGTTGACACAAGCTAAAGTCATTTGAGAAGAGGGAACCTCAAGAAAATGCCTCCATAAGATCAGGCTATAGGTGCCAAGAAGTGGTGGTCCACACCCTTAGTCCCAGCCCTTGGGAGGCAAAGGCAGGTGGATCTCTGTGAGTTTGAGGCTAGCCTGGACTACAGAGTGAGTTCCAGGACAGCCAGGCTATACAGAGAAACCTGCCTAGGGGAAGGAGAGGGAGATGGGGCTATAGGCAAGTCTGTAGGGCATTTTCATAATTATTGATTTATGGGATAGAGGTCAGCCCCAACCCCCAGGTGCTTCATCACAGCAATAGAAATCCTAAATATGACAGCTGGAGAATGTTGACGGTCAACAGCTGCAATGATTTTCACATATCCAAAAGTTCTAGGTTGGTAATACCGAATCTTACTGTGCCATCTAAATTCCCTCAAAATCTGGCACCCCCCTTTTAAGATTTATTTATTTATTTATTATAGGTACACTGTCACTGTCCTCAGACACACCAGAAGAGACATCAGATCCCATTACAGATGGTTGTGAGCCACCATGTGGTTGCTGGGATTTGAATTCAGGACCTCTGGAAGAACAGTCAGTGCTCTCAACCACTGAGCCGTCTCTCCAGCCCCTAGCATTCCCTTTCTCTTGGACATGAATAACCTCTAAATACTGATCAGCCATGACTAAGGAGAGGTCTTAGTTCAGAAGTATAATGAAAAACAAAAGGGGGGTGGTGGTGAGGAAGCTAGCTACACACATGTGATCCTAGCATTTTTGAGGCAATGGTAGGAGGATCTTGAATTCAAGGCCGGCCTGTGCTACATTCTCAGACCTTTTCCCAAATCATCAAAGGCCGATATTGAAGTTCATGGCAAAGTGTGTGAAAGACCCTGACTGGATCTGCATCACTGCACTGCTCCTCTCAAAATAAAAAAAAATGTGGAGGGGAAGCATTGCAAAAAAAGGGTAAGAGGAAATGAGAAGTCAAAATAGGAGGTAAAAAGGATGATCCAGTATAAATAGGTGCTATGCAAGAGAACTGGGAGGAAGTGAGGGTGGGAGGTAAGCAAGCCCCAAAGAGGTGGTGACAAAAGGATGTGGATACCACAGCAAGGCTCCACACAGGCCACTGGAGGCACCATGAACCAGGATACCCAAGGCTGCAGAGATACAATATGCCCAAAAGAACCTTCATATTCATAAGAAAGATAATGCTACCTTGGAAATGTGATGTTAAACTACTACAAACCATTAGAAATGCTTCTACAGCTCCAGTGGTAAAACAAAAACATATTACAAACAAACATGTGCAGCTGATGTACATAGTCATCTTCTATCTGTCCCTTCATTTCCTTATCTAGTTCAGAAATGACAGTGACAACTAGTGCATCATTTGGTATTCAAAGGAAAGAAAGCACAAGGAAGGCTAAAGAAATTTCATTTTGGAAGTCCTACCACTGAAACTCAACAGGTGGTCAAGATGGCCCTGGGCAGTACCACACAGTATAATTGTGGTCCCCGATCCCCACCCTCAGGGACTTCAGGCTAAGGCAGAGAAAAACTCAGTATCAGGAAAATTTGGTAAGCACCTCAGAAGTAAACGTGATTATGGTTACTTAAAACTGGCTGTTTATGACCGTGGGAGATTAGAATAAAAATGGAGTATAAAACACAGGCAATTGAAAAAATGTCTTGCTGAATAACACATTTAATCAGGACAAGTACCCATCTCCCTTATTGGCTGAGGTTTGTTTGCCTTGAGATGTATTTATTTTCATCTTATGTATATGGGAATTTGGTCTGAATACATATCTGTGCACCACATGTGTCCCTGGCGCCCACAGAGGCCAGAAGAGAGCATCGGGTCCCCTGGAGCTGGAGTTACAGATGACTATAGCCACCATATGAAATCAAATCTGAGTCTTCTGGAAGAACCAGCAGAAAATTTAACCACTGAGCCAGCTCTCTGACCATCCTGTCTCTTAATAGATTTGAGATGAGAAAGAAGAGAACTTTAAAAGCTCCATATAACAAAAAGTTCTGCGAACATCTCTTGAGCCTACAGAGTTAAACATGAAAGTGTTCCTATAGAATCTACTCTATATGGCCCTCTAGTGAAGACCTGCTGGCAAAAATTTCTCTATATGGTCTGTTAGCAAGACTGAAGCCAAGTGTCATCCATTAAATAGCACTGCCTCCAACAGCCACTAGTCAAGTCAAGGCGAGGATGAGAAAAGGTCCAGGTAAGTACAGAGAAAGAGCAGAAAATTTCCTAAAGGACAAAAACTGGTTTATTCATGTTAAAATTCCACTGAGGACCTCTACTATCACTAAGTAACAATAAAGTTGCTTTGTTCCTGATCCTGATTCCTAAATAGAATTAGAATTGTTATGACTTGTACAGCTTTATTATTACTGTCTTTAAATTTATATAACAGAACCAAACTTTATATAAACGAATTTATATAAGAACCACCATTTTGGAAACACAGATGTTACAGAGCTGGGAGATGGTTTTGGTGGTTAGGAGTACTTGTTCCTTTTGCAGAGGGCTCAGGATAAATTCCCAGCACTCATATAGTGGTTCACAACCACTAGTAACTTCAGCTCCTGGGGATCAGATGCCTTCTTCTGACTTCTGAGGGCATTAGGTACGCATATGATACACAGACATTGTGGTGGTTTGAATAAAAATGACCATATAAGTTTATTATTTGGAGCCAAGTTGGTGGAACTGTTTGGGAAATATAGGAAGGTATAGCCTAGCTGTATCACTGGGGATAAGCTTTAAGGTTTCCAAAGTACACACCATTTCTAGTTAGCCCTCTCTGTCCTCTCTCTGTCTGCTTCCTACTTACAGAAAAGGATGTAATCTCTCTGCTACTGTTCCTGAGCAATGTCTCTCTGCCTCCTGCCATGCTCCCTGCCATGATGGTCATGGATTTAACCTCTGAACCATATGCCTCCAATAGACTCTTGTATAAACTGTCTTGGTCATGGTGCTTTGTCAGAGTATTAAAGTAACTATGAGAGACATATGCAGGCAAAGTACCCATACACACAAAACAAAATAAATTAACCTAAAAATGTTTTTTAAAATACCGATCTTACGCCGAGATTGGTGGTGCATGCCTTTAATTCCAGCACTCAGCAGGTAGAGGTGGATCTCTGTGACTTCAAAACCCTGTAGGATCTGGTCTACAAAGTGAGTTCTGGGACAGCCAGTGCTGTTACATAGGAAACCATGTCACAAAAACAAACAAACAAACAAACAAACAAACAAAAACAGTACTGATTTTAACTTCAGATACCTGGTATTTAGTCAGCCCTGAAGCCAAGTGTTGGTGGTACACACCTTTAATCCCAGCACCCAGGAGAAAGAGGCAGGCCAACATCTTGAATTTGAGGCCAGCCTGGTCTACAAAGCAAGTTCTAGGACATCCAGGGCTACAGAGAAACCCTGACTTTAAAAAAAAAAAAAAAAAAAAAAGCCATCCCTGAGCAGGCAATGAGTTTCCAGAATGTACAAAAACCCTAGGAAGGCCTAGATGGAATGTTAAGGCCGAGGTAACTGTTTCCTGGCTAGCCTGCCATATAATGAAACTTTCTCATACATTTCTGCTGTTTCTAGAAAACTTTCTAATGCCAAGACTGATTATATGTTCTGTTATGTTCCGTTATGTTATGCCCTTGGAAACCAATCACGAGAGAAGTCAGTAGAACTGTTTTGTACAGTTACCCACAATAACCTTGCACGCAAACCAACCTCCCAACAGCACTTCCTACACCTGTATAAGCTTTTATGACATTTGCTTTTATAAGCTGTCTCTGGGATGAACTCCAACATAAGAGAGATACCTGCACCAATATAATAAACTATTTGGAATAAGATTTCTATTTTGAGTAGTGGTCAAGTAAGTTTAAGTCCCTGGGAACTGACATCCTACTTGGCAGAAAAGACATGTACGTGAGTAACTGACATCCTGGTCAACAAGTTAAGACATGAATTTTAGACAAGTCCCTTCCTTGTAGACAAGTTAGGACATGAATGTTAGAGAAGGCAAGCCCCCTGCCACAGTTGAATACCTCAACCAATGGGAACAAAATAAATGTACAACAAAGACATATTCCTATGAAAACCCATCCCTAAATTTTAATTGGTGGAATAACTTGGCACAGATATTTGTGGATTTTAGACTTAAAAACCCTGTAGGATCTTAATTTAGTGTCACAGTTCAGTTCTCAAATCTGGATCAATCTGTCCTGGGGCATATGCTGAACAGACCATCCCTGTCTGACTGAGACTGGTGCTCCTGTGGTTTGTGAGGTGATCCATGGACCCTAACAATAGTGTGTGCTATTTTTGCCCTAAAAACTGGTAGGGGACAGCCACTCCTAGGAAAGTGTCTTAGGGTTTTATTGCTGGGATAGGTCAGCATGACCATGGCAACTCTTATAAAGAAAAACATTTAATTGGGGGTGGCTCACAGTTCAGAGGTTCAGTCCATTATCATCACGACGGGAAGAATAGTGGCGGACAGGCAGGTATGGTGCTGGACAGTGAGCTGAGAGTTCTATATCCAGATAGCAAGAAGAGAGAAGGAGAGAGAGAGAGAGAGAGAGAGAGAGAGAGAGAGAGAGAGAGAGAGAGAGAGAGAGAGAGAGGGAGAGAGAGAGAGAGACACACACACACACACACACACACACACACACACACACACACTGGGCCTGGCTTGAGCATTGAAAACCTCACCCCAATGACACACTTCCTTCAACAAGGCCACACCTACTCCAACAAGGCCACAGCCTCCTAATAATGCCACTCCCTGGTGATCGAGCATTCAAATCTATGAGCCTGTGGGGGCCACCATTCAAGCCATCAAACAAAGAGAAATCATGGTCTTATGACTTCAAAAATAAGTGGAAAAACCAGAGTCAAGCCTAAGAGCTCTGATACAACAGCTACCTTCTTCGCACTGAAACATGTTGCAATTGATCCTTTTAGCAGCATATGGGCCATCTAGGACTGTATTTGCTGCAGGGATGTTACCATTCCCTGGGAATATGGTCACTAGTTGCCACCTAATGCTGCCAGTATCCATCATAGATCCTAACACAATGGTGAATGAGACAGACCTGGTGCCCTACTCTCACAGCTGGCAAGAGGTGATGATATTCAAGGCTTAAACAATTGTTAAGATCTAGAAAAGAAAGAACCAGCCTTATAAATAGCTTAAAACAGAATGCCCCAAGGATGTGGGCAATTAGTAAATAAATCAAAAAGTACAACTCTTTAAAAGTAGAATAACCAGTATCAAAACAAAGGATTCCTAGGCCAGATGTGGTGGCATATGCCTTTAATCCAACACCTAGGAGGCAGAGATAACTCCCATATAGAAGGGGAGAGGGAAGGGTTAGGGGGATGTTGGCCCGGAAACCGGGAAGGGGAATAACAACTGAAATGTAAATAAGAAATACCCAAGTTAATAAAGATGGGGAAAAAAACAAAAACAAACAAACAAAAAAAAAAGATTCCTAGGCCAGATGTGGTGGCATATCCCTTTACTCCAACACCTAGGAGGCAGAGATAGATGGGTTTCTGTGAATTTGAGCCATCCTAATCTTCAGAACAAATTCCAGGTCAGTCAGGAGTACATAGTGAGGAACCTGTCTCAAAACAAAACAACAACAACAACAACAAAAAACCCCCAAACCCTAAATAGGGAACACTATTATAAAGAAGACATCTGTAATAGTTAATGACTATCAGGAATTCTATTAGGAAAAGAAGATATGACTGGGTAATTCACAAAAGAAAAATCAGCAGATTAACTATCATAATCAGAAAGCCCCATTACTAGCTGGGCTTAGTGATAAATGCCTTTAATCCCAGCACTAGGTGAATTTCTATGAGTTCAAGATAACCTGTCTACACAAGTTCTAGGACAGCTAGAGCTACATAACAGAGAGACTCTGTTTCAAAAGAAGAAAAGAAGGAAAAGAAAAGAAAAACGAAAGAAATCTCACTACTAATAAAAGAAACTGTAGTTAAAACATGGCAACACACAACTGCCAGGCAGACACAAGTTTGAAAATCAGGCACTATGTCCTGCACTGTCACAACTGACAAAGTGCACTCTGTGGCCCAGGAAGGGTGGCTTGCTGCCATTTACCCAGATGAACTCGCATGTCAAGCGTCTGAGGAGACCTGAGGGTGGTTAGCAGGGTATTGTTTGCAGTGCAGCAAGATAGAAAACAAACTAGGTATCCCTACTGAGAGAATTAAAAAACAAAACAAAGAAACAGTTGATATTAACATATAACATAGTAGCTAAAAGAAATATTTAAGAATAACATGAATAAACTTATAGTCAGCTTTAAATAAACATTTATCAAATTAGAATTATGACAGTAAGTATTATTTACATGAATTTACAGCATAGAGGAAAACATACATATCCATATATATCCTTAAACACATTAAGTAAGATTCTGGTGTGTGTCTGTGGTAGGGGGTTAAAAGTAGAAAAAGGGGCTGGAGAAATGGCTCAGAGGTTAAGAGCACCGACTGCTCTTCTAGAGGTCCTGAGTTCAATTCCCAGCAACCACATGGTGGCTCACAACCATCTGTAATGAGATCTGATGCCCTCTTCTGGTGCGTCTGAAGACAGCTACAGTGTACTCATATATACTAAATAAAAATCTTTAAAAAAAAAAAAGTAGAAAAAGAATGGAAAAATAATAGCAATGGAAAATAATACAAGGGGGATATTTTGACATCCATTAGTGTTTTATGGTCTGAACAGTATAAAAAAAAGTCAAACTCAGACTTGAAATCTAAAAGGTAAAAAAACCTTTCAGGTACAAAGGATGTATTAATTTCAACTCCTTCTTCCAAACTGCCTGACTCTCTGTCCAGTGATTAGTGTAATTTAAGAGACAAGAAAGCAAGCCTTGAGTGGGCAGGCAGTATACATTGTAACACTGAGCCTCACACCCACTCCTTTTCCAGGGCTGCTGTTACACTGCTGAAAGTATACATGCACTGCTATTTTCTACCCTGTGAGTTCTCCGGGCAGGACACACCATGTTCACACTTAAGTCCACAATAATAATGGCTGGTGCAAAGAACATATTCAATAAAGTGGCTGATTAGTCGATAATGTAACTGAAAACAAATCCAATTAGAACACAGCTGGGCTGTTTTCAGTTCAAGCATATTATTAGTTATCATTTATTATAATGAAGCCAACAATGTTCAGTGCTTATTATCATTATAAATTAGTAGGTGAAACTGGGCATAGTGCTGCACACCTTTAATCCCAGCATTCAGGAGGCAGAGGCAGGAAGATCCCTGATAAGTAGAGTCTACCTACATAGTCCACAGAGTTCCAAAACAGCAGGGCTATACTGAGAGTCTGTGTATCAAAACAAACAAAAACAAACGAAATTGGTAGATGAATTCTTTTTTGTTTTGTTTTTGTTTTAGTTTTTTGAGACAGGGTTTCTTTGTATAGCCTTGGCTGTCCTGGAACTCACTGTGTGTCTAGCCTTGAACTCCCAGAGATCCACCTGCCTCTGCTTCCCCAGGGCTGCAGGTAAAGATGTGAGGTACTACTGCAGCTGGTAGATGAATTCTTGACACTTCCTTCCAGGACCAAATACCCTTTAGATAACAGATACATAAACAAACATATAATTCAAGCTGGCTTTACAGCTAGCTGCAAGGAAGTATCAGAGATGCCTGAGCACAAGCAGAGGCTAGAGAGACAGAACTTAATGGTCGCTGGGCAAAGCAACCGATAATCAGTACTGAGTGGTGCCAAGCCTCTAAATTACTGATTTAACACTATGTATAAGACACAAATTCTTTTATTTTTTATTTTAAAGCAAAAATTTTCTGTGACAGGTCTCACCCTGTAGCCCAGACTGTCCTGGTATTTACTGTGTAGCCCTGGGCTGTCCTGCCATTGTGGTACTTCTCCTGTCTCAGCCTCCCAGGTGCTAGGATTACAGAAAGAAGCCACCATCCTCAGGTTAAATTCAAACTAACTTTATTATAATTTACAAACAGCAAAAAGCACATAGAGTGGAGGTCTGACTAACATATACCAGATCTGGAGTTCAGTACTTAGCAGCAAAAATAACCAATAAATAAATGCAATGGGGGAAGTAGAAAGGGAAAGAAACAAATAAGAATGGCTAAGGAGGGGTTGGGGGTTTAGCTCAGCGGTAGAGCGCTTGCCTAGTGAGCGCAAGGCCCTGGGTTCAGTCCCCAGCTCGAAAAAAAAAAAAAAAAAAAAAAAAAAAAAAAAAGAATGGCTAAGGAAACATTCATCTTATGTGGGTTGTTCTAGGGCTTCTGGGGCGTGTCACACTAAGAAAGAGTCTTGCCCTGTAGCCTGGGCTGGCCTGGAACTGACTATGGAGCCCAGACTGGTCTTACACCCATAATTCCTCCAGGCTCCTGAGTGCTGGAATTACCTGTGTAGTTACCACTGTGCCCAGCTTCAAATGCACCCACTGAAACAAGCAGTTCAATTTTCAATGTATGTGCTGCCACCACATCAAATCTAGAACATCTCTCTTCTGCCCTGCACAGCAAGGCTACTTTCCACCCCTGTCTGCTACAAGCAGCCACTGACTCTACCTTCTGTCAAGACAGCTTGTTTGTTTGTAAGTCAGGAGCAGTAAAATACAGCTTTAATTCCAGCACTAGGGAGACAGAGACAGGAGGATCTCTGTAAGTTGAAGACCAACCATAGTTACAAAGTAAGAGGCTGCCTAAAAAACCAAACCAAACCAAAAAACAGTAATACTGTCTGAAATAGCTCTCTAGTTATATTTCTCCCACACTTCTGCTCAATCCCTCCCACAGGAGCCCTGCACATGGCTAACACCAGGTGAACAAGAATAGGGGGTTCAATTCCCCTTTGGCATGGCTCCATCCTTGAATCAGCTGATTGTCTTTTATTAGTTCTTCATCATTATTCTCCAGAGTCACCAACGGGAACACAGAGGAACCAGAAGAAACATTAAGAGTCAATAGTGGGAGACTGCTGAAAACCAGAAAATACTGGCCATCCAGGAAACCTGATGAGTAAAGTCTTATCTCCGTTTCAATACCTTTGTCCTCCTTTCTGGGAAGTATGTGGGAAGCAGGGAGAGAGAGAGGAGATATAGAATGAGGAATGAGGGAGAAGAAAAGAGAGCCAGTCATCTTCACTTATTACAGACAGGATCCAGGACCAGGTAAGGTGACCATCTTATTCTCTTCTCCAAGACAAGTTTCTGCCTGACAATAGTCAAGCAATTACTAGAAACACAAAAGGCAGTTAAGGAATACACTTGAGAAATGTGTGCCCACAGGGCAACTAATAGAGAGGCAGACACTAGCAGTGAGACAAGCAGAGAAGTTAAGTCATTAGCAGAACACATCAGGCCTCTCTTCCTCTCCCCTTGCTCAAGCTCTGCACATCTGCAGCTCTGGGCTACACTAAAAGCTACAAGGCCCTGGGCTGCCAGCTGCATCTCACTGACCTCTGTGCTTGGCTGGTTCTTTGCTGGCTCCAGAAATAAAAGTTTGAATATAATATTTATTATGCCAATTACTGCTCTATGATAAACATAAATTCCAGAAGCTTTGGCCTTTGCTTACTTGCAAAGAAAGAGCACAAATCTGGATGCAGAGGATACATCTCGCTCATCTCCACCCCACCCTGGACAAGCATAGATTAAATTAAGAATTCTCAAAATTCCCAATGGTGCCCAAAGTATTTAAAGTTGCTGGGTCAAAGATTCATTTTTGCAGCAGTCAACCACAAAGGATTTCAGTGTTACGTACAGAGGAAATGATGGCAAGAAATTCTAAATATGGACAAACCAGTAATTTAAATCCTGTTCTGAGTGGCTGATGTGGTTCTTTTCAGTTCAATATCAGATTCCAAGTCAGACTCCAATAAATGACAGCAAGGCTTCTGGTTCCACTGGAATTTTTTTTTGTCTGGGGATTGCCTGTCTGCCAGTTGTGAATCTCTCTTGGCCAACACAGATGTGTTTCATATGAAGGAAACACCTGAATAGTGGAAGTCAAGTGTGAAGCTAAGCCCCAACAAAGCAGGCTCCCTTGGAGTCTTGAAGTGTACAAGCAAGAAGTATGAAACCCCAGCTGATCTACGTCCGAAAACAGGGCTGAAAACTAGCACAGAAGTAAGTATTGAGGATGGATGTGTGGCTAGTTCAAGCAGAAACATTTTCTTCAGTGAGTTGGTTGTCTAAATTACCCTAGTTTTCAACTTAATTTTGGCCTCATAAGAACTGGAGGAGTGTGTGTGTGTGTGTGTGTGTGTGTGTGTGTGTGTGTGTGTGTGTGTGTGTGACAGAGAGGGGGGGGGGGAGAGGGGCGGGGGGGGGGGGGACACGGATGTGGGAGCCGCGGTGCGGCCCTGTGGGGTGTGTGTGTGTGTGTGTGTGTGTGTGAGAGAGAGAGAGAGAGAGAGAGAGAGAGAGAGAGAGAGAGAGAGAGAGATATTGATTGACTACATTTAGGAGATAAGTCCAGGCTGGCCTTGAAGTAACTATGTAGCCAAAGATGACCCTGCACCTCTGATCCTGCTGCCTTTGCCTCCCAACTCCTACGACGACAAATGTACAGCATCTCATTCAGCTTTTAAAAAAATCGCTTTTTATGCCAAGCAACCAGAGCTCCAGGACTAAGCCACTACCTAAAGACTATACATGGACTGACCCTGGACCTGACCTCATAGGTAGCAATGAATATCCTAGTAAGAGCACCAGTGGAAGGGGAAGCCCTGGGTCCTGCTAAGACTGAACCCCAGTGAACTAGACTGTCGGGGGGGTGGGAGGGGGAACACCCATAAGGAAGGGGGAGGAAGGGGATGTTTGGGTTCCGGAAACCGGGAAAGGAATAACACTTAAATGTATATAAGAAATACTCAAGTTAATAAAAAAAATCGTTTTTAAATATTTCTTTTTAAAAAAGACTTATTTATTATATAGACTGTAGCTGTCTTCACACAAACTAGAGGAGGGCATCAGATCTCATTACAGATGGTTGTGAGCCACCATGTGGTTGCTGGAAATTGAACTCAGGACCTCTGGAAGAGCAGTCAGTGCTCTTAACCACTGAGCCATCTCTCCAGCCCTCATCAGAGATAGCTAGCTAGTCCGTCCATCCTTCCTTCCTTCCTTCCTTTCTCTCTTTGTTTTAAAGACTGTAATGATATGACTTTATTTTACACTAGGTAGGGGCACAAAGCAACCCTCTTTAATAAAGTTGACAATTAGCTTCACTTTACACATTAAAATAAGTATTTGTCTTACAAATTGTTCTGCAATCCAAATATACAACAGCTTGAAAAACAACATTTAGAAAACAAAATCCAGTGTGAAAAGACAGATTAAAAGATTAAAGACAGCACAGGCTTGATAAGGCTCAGACTTTACAGCTTTCTGACTGCAGCATCTACGTGTCAGAGATCAGTTCTTTCAGCTGGATCCACTGTTCCATGTTTAAAGAAATACCTTTTCTCCCTGATTTCATTTCACCTTCACAGTCATCCAATAAGGAAAGCACCCAAATGTCTGTAGAAAGACAAGGAATAAATTGTTCTCCTCAGCCACATAGTCTATTATCTATCTCCCTGTGGTACCCTGAATTGCAAGTGACTACCTGAGACCAGGAGGAACCCATGCTAATAATGGCAGAGCAAGAATATGAAATGAAATTAGGGCCTTGATGTCTCAGCCGAACCATTCAGCTAATTAACATGGTTGTCACCAGAGCCCAGTCTTAAAGTAGTAAATGTGCAAGTGTTTGTCACTGAGTTGGCTTCTCTGTTTTTAGAAGACAAGAGCATTGTAACTGGTAACCTCTATCTGGTGACCTAGGAATTTGGACACACTGTGGTAGCAAGGAAAGGCTTAGTTTGAGCTTTCTAAACAGGCAAATAAAAGGGCAGATCAATGATCCTACTTCTGACACTAAAACAACAGAGGCTTTAGAACAAGGCTTCAGAAAAAGTTCCAAAGTAGATCTACACACTCAGCAAGTCAACAGCAACTTACCATGCCCAGTGAATCAGTTAAGCTGCAGTAAAGAGCTATAACTAAGAAACTGGTAACTCTGAATCCAGTCTTCATGTACATGGCAACACTATGACATGCTTAGTTATCTCATTCTGTAAACAAGGACACTACAACACAGAAGAGCTGAGCCCCTTGGCCTAAGCCATCCTAGCCCCAGTTTTCTCCACCTAAACATTTCTCCTTCTGTACTTAACTGACCTCTACAAGTATCACCTCCATAGAATAGGGCTTTTTTTTTTTTAAAAAAGATTTTTTTTTAACATTTATTTATTTATTATGTATATGCCATACAGCTTTCTGCCTGCATGTATGCCTGCAGGCCAGAAGAGGGCACCAGACCTGATTATAGATGGTTGTGAGCCACCATGTGGTTGCTGGGAATTGAACTCAGGACCTCTGGAAGAGCAGACAGTGCTCTTAACCTCTGAGCCATCTCTCCAGCCCCCTAGAAAAGGGCTTTTTAAAAGTACCTAGACAAGACCTAAAGCTTCAGCTAGTCTCCTTTGGACTCTGTACCCTGCAGGTAAAATATCTGTTTTTGCTACATGTAGTGAAAATACACTACATGCCCTGAGAACGGAGCAGTTAAGTCCACCATCAGAAAGTATTTCCAAAGCTGGGTAGAGCATCTGTCACCACATAAAAAGTGACAGCAAGTAAGTAGTTCCTAACAATGAACGTGGGAAGCAGAAAGGCTATGTATAGAAACCCCACAAAAACATATGGCTAGGGTAAAGGAAGGCTTTCTGGAACTGATCCTTGAACTGGGCTCTGAAGGTAAATTAGGAGGAAAGGTCAGGAAAAAGGTGTTTTAGACAGACAGAACACAGGAATGAAGAGATCTTGAAACTAGGGAACAGCAACTAGTTCATTATAACTAGAGTTAAATAAAAGCAAGAAAATAAAGGTTGAGAGAGAGAAAACCTGGCTCTATATTCAAAGAAGGCAATGTATTGTACAGACCTAAAATGCCCAAGCACAGCAAAACAGGTCCAACATTCAGCACTTCACATGAATGGTCTCAGTGACCCTCAGATTACTCTCATGGGGAATGAGAAGGCCAAGATGATAAACAGCTAGTAGGTAAACAACAGGACCAAATCTGAACCACAGTTGCATAATATGGCTCCTAAGGCTATGTTCTTAACCACAAGTTAAGACATGTCTAGCTTATTCTGATTGCTGGACAAAGATAGATGGATATAATTCAGATAATTATGTTCATTCTATGAGGAAAGCCAGCAACTGAAAGGAACACCATATCTTTTTCATTAAGCAAATTATAAACACAGATAGGTATTTCATACATTTAGTTTGTTGAAAATAAAGCACATTAAAACTTACGGCTGGGGGAGGGAACTTATGGCTAAAGGCTTACCATATATGTGATTCAGCTCTTGTTTAAAACTTGGATGTTTTAAAATAGCAACTATGTGGCTCTCCCCCATCTTGGCTGATAACTTTATCAAGATGTAAGCAACCAGCTAGGCAGTGGTGGTGCCTGTCCTTTCATTCCTTTCCCTTTTTTGGGGAGTCGAAGTGGCACTGAGACAGGGTTTCTCTGTGTAGCCCTGGCTGTCCTAGAACTCAGAGATCCTCTTGCCTCTGTGCTAGGATTAAAGGTGTGCATCATAATGTCTTTTTCTTCATTCATTTACACTGTTCACTACTTTCTTCTTCCTCCTCTGCTTCCTTTTAATTTTATGAATGTGAGTCCACTGTCGCTGTCCTCAGACACACCAGAGGAGGGCATCAGATCCCAATACTGATGGCTGAGAGCCACCATGTGGTTGCTGGGAATTGAACTTAGGATCTCTGGAAGAACAGTCTTTTTTTTTTTTTTCCTACAATAATGCACTTTAATGGTAAAATTCTTGACAGCACAATGTCTATCTAGCAAATCTTCTATTCAAGCATCCATCCAGGCACCTCTAAAAAAGGTGCACCCAACAGTCAGTGCTCTTAACCACTGAGCCATCTCTCCAGTTCCCATTGTCTACTTCTTAAATCTGTCATCAATCTACCCATAAATGTACCCCAACCTTTCCTATTCTCCTTACTTCTCACAAGGCCAGGCATCTGACTGACCTGTGTAGATAAACCAGTGCGAGAATGGTACAAATAGAAATGTTAAATGATCAGGGCTCCCAGCACAGCTCCAGGATACCATGCTGCTGTTATGCAGAATGCCAAGTGGAAAACCTGATTTTGATAATATTAGTATTAGAGTGAAAAAGAATTTAGAGAAAACCCAAGAGGCCCAAATAAGCAGATAAAACATAGAAGCTTATGTGGAAAAGTCTGGCACATCATTACCACATGAAGCCCAAAAGATGAAATCAACAAGAGAATGGCTAGAGAAGGAGGAACGAACCTCTTGTATAGTTGGGTCCTTACCCTTATCTCTGTGGTACACTGGGCCCCTGCCTAGAGTTTTAAAATGTTTTTTCTTTTTTCTTTTTTTTTACGGAGCTGGGGACGGAACCCAGGGCCTTGTGCTTGCAAGGCAAGTGCTCTACCACTGAGCTAAATCCCCAACCCCTTTAAAATGTTTTTAAATGTATAAAATAAAATGCATAAATTTAAACAGGAAATCAGGTACAATATTAAACAGGTGTACATGGCTACCCTGTACACTTCCCATCTTCTTTCCTGTTTTATTTTTTTTTTTTTACCTAGCATCTATCACTAGCACTCTCTACTTGTCTGTTACTGTGTCTCTGCTGTTTAACTCTAAGCTCCATAAGGCCAGAGGCAGTCAAGTATTGTGTTTACTACCCTAGTCCCTAAACCTAATCTGTCTCATGTGTGCATATTCAGTAAGAATTTGTTAAATTATTAAATGAAGTGTCTTCCAAGTGTTTTACTTTACTCAATTACAGTCCTACTGTTTGCCTTTTTAAAGAAAGATTTTATATAATACTTCATATTTACAAGTTCCTTGGTAGAAAATATTTTGAAAACATTCATTCACAAAAAACCAGTCTCTACTGACTGAGAGCACAGATATACTGTGAAATGCCTTAAGATGTCCTGCCCTTCATTTCACCCTTTGCCTGAGACCTGCTACACTGCTTGAAAACAGGGTGTATCTCCTTGAAGGTACTCGTTACTCCAACAATAAGCACTAGTTACACTGGACAGTGGTGGCCCATGTTTTTAATCTGAATGCTCAGGAGGAAGACACTGTCGGATCTTTGAGTTTGAGGCTAGCCTGATATACAGAGCAAGTTCTAGGACAGCCAGGGCTACACAGAGAAACCCTGTCATGGGAGGGAAAAAAAGGATCATAAGAATGTAAACTCTCAGACGTGATAGGCTGCCTATTTCTTTGTTCATAAGGAAGGAAGCTGACTACCAGCCAGGACAACTAAAATGAGCAGAGTGTAATCATTTCTACATAGCACACTACCCTCACACTGAGGTGGACTACGTAGAAGACAAGCCAGAAGCAAAAACAGAAGAAGGCGGAAGGAAGGTGAGGTTAACACCAAGGTCAGTTAATGTGAAAGCAAACCAGGTCTCAGACAGTTTCATAACCAAACAGCAGTCAACACAAAACAGGAAGGCCCCTTGGCCCTTCTTGGGTGGATAAAACCAGCATCAGCTTGCTAGTGCCTTGCCCTGCTTTTTGCCTAAAAGCAGTGCTGAGGAAAAGTATTTGTGTTACACAGGACTCCAACTCAGCCTGAAATACAGCTATCTAATTGTGCTTAAATACCAGAATCTTCCAGATCACGTATTAGTGATTCTACTCATATAAAATATACTCCATATTTCAGCATATGCTATATACAAATGTTTAGGAAGAAATCTGGAAAATATCAGCCAAACTCTTAATTGTGATTTTGTATAGAGGACAGAGAGGCCACAGAAGATCAATTTCCCACCATATCCTATATGATACTTAAATACTTTATTTATATATGCTTGCTGAAAAATAAAGTCTTTTTGTTTTGTTTTAGAGATCAATTCATATAGCCTGGCTACTCTTGACCTTACTATATAGTGAACTCCTAATTTTCTTGGTCTTGAATCCTCCAAGGTTCTGGAATTATAGGTAGAACCACACTGGTTCTGCAAAATAAGACTTTTCTTTCCATTTTTTTTTTTTTAATTTGAGACAGAGTTTCTCTGTGCAGCCCTGGCTATATACACTAAGCTGGCTTCGAACTCCATAGCTCCACCTGCCTCAGTCTCCTGTGTGCTGGGATTAAATAAAAGATTTGAAAGATTTTTAAAAATTTTATGTGCATGAATGCTTTGTGTGTATGCATATCTGTACACCAGGAAAGTGGGATCCTATGGGACCATACTTACAGAAGGTTGTGAGCCCCCATGTGTGTGTTGAGAATTGAACCCAGGACCTCTGGAAAATCATCCAGTACTCTTAGTCACAGAGGCATCTTTCCAGTCCAATAAAGATTTAAACATTTTTATTACATTTTATTTATTTGGGACTGTGTGCACCATGTATGGAGGTCAGAGGACAACTTGCAGGAGCTAGTTCTTTCCTTCCATGTGGGTCCCAGGGAGCCAACTCTGTCATACAGGCACCTGTATTTGTTAAGTCATCCAACTGGCCCAAAATAAAGTCTTTTTATGTTTTTGAATGTTTGCCTATATGTCTGTATAAGCACCCGTGTGTGTCTGATGCTTATAGAAACCAGAATGAGGCACCAGATGCCCTGGAAGCAGAGTTACAAGCAGTTCATCAAGAGCTCGTTAATTATTAAGCCATCTCTCCAACTCCTCCTCACACCAAAATAAAGTCTTAAAGGAAGAAAATATTGTAAGATTTTTTTATGAACAGAAGATGAAAACTATTCAGTAAAGGACACTACCTGCCATCAAGAGTATGATTGAGACCTACCCATCTCCCCACATCTTACTGCAGCTTTCTGAGGTCAGCCAAAAACAGCTACTGAGAACAAGATAAATTATGAGCAAGACAAGCAAGACTCTGAAGTGGTGACTGCATCTATGATCAAAGCTAAGTTCCATTATCTCACAATCTGAGTGTTTCAAACAGCCAAAACCTTGAATCTTCCTATCAAGCTGTAAGCACTGAGACCGCCACACTTGGACTGGAAGTGCTGACTCTCAGGACTGAAACAAACCAGCTCTGAAGACAACACAGTGTCTTGAGGAAAGCAGCAACATTACAATTGCAAAATGGTTTGACAAACAGAAACAGAGGATAAGATTCTCAAAGGACGTCCTGCTGGTTCAGGAAGAGGAAACTGAATGTACGAGATGAGTCAGAAAGTGAGCAGGAATTATGGGAATAAAAGGTCACCTAGCCAGGAGATGCAAAGCAAGCGAGTTAAAAGCAACCGAAGCGTATTTATATGTCAGTCACAGGAGGATTTTTTAAAGTTTGATATGGCTTATATGCTATAAAACAGACCTTTTGTAATTGTGTGTTTCAATGTTTTCCTTTTTCTTTTGGACTTTTTGGAGAGGGGCAGGATCTCACAATTATGAAGATCAAACTAGTTTCAAATTCAGAGACATTGCCTCTGCCTCTTCAGCACTGGGATTAAAGGTATGCATCACCACACTTGGCTGCCATAGGTTTTGATGAATGTATACAATGTATACACTGCAATTGCTAGCATTTCCAAGATAAAGAGATTCCCAGGGTCTTAAGTTTTTTTAAGTGTTCACCCTTGTCATTCCTCTCTCATTCTAGGCTACACATTACAGGTGAGTACATTTCTGCAAGTGAAGCTGTGTGGCTTTAGGAATAATTGATGAATATTTTGAAAAACTGCCAATCTACCTCCCAAAGCTACTACCCCACTTAATGTTCTCTTGCCATAGCAGACATGATTCCAATGAATCTTCAGTGGTATCTGTTACTTTATTTTGCTTTTTAAATACAGGGTCTCACTATATCCTTAGCTGGCCTTGAACTCCATATTTTCCTGTGCTTATTTCATTTTTTTTAAAAAATATGCTTTTAGGTCTGTCGGTTCAGAAAAGCTTAGAAAAATAAGAGCTTGCTGTTTACTTCATAAGACCATCACTTGGTACTACGAGGTCAAACTATTCTCTCTACTTCATAGATGAGGATGCAAGAGATGTTAAATACCTCAATTACAAAACCACAGCTAGAGGTTGCAGAGGAGCTGGAGTATGTCTGGCCTGGGCATCCATCTCTAAAGCACATCCTCCTCCAACCAGGTTGAGCCACACAGCAGCAGTGTCCTGAGGTCTATGTAGAACAATATACTGCTGACAGCAGTGCAGACAGCCAAGTAAAAAATGGTGTGAACTGAATCCTGTAGCTGGATGTCACAGTTCTTGAGGTTCATTTTAATGAATATGTATTTGTGGGTTCTGTTGTTGTTACAGGGATCTCATGTAGCCCAGGATGGTCTTGAACTAATCATGTAGTAGAGAATGATCTTGAACTCTAGATCCTCTGCAGTTATCTTCTAAATGTGGGGATTTCAGTAGACTATGATATCTAGCTGGTTGTATTAATAAAAAGTCTGGATAAATCAATTTCTCACTAAAATTAATGGGAATTATTCTGATGTGGCACAGCAGGGCAGGGAGCCAAATACCCTACATATACTCAGCATTCAGTTTCTGACAGACTGGGACTCACATTCATTGCTCACAAAGGCTCATCCTTGCCAGTTAGGTCAGTAGGAACTAGTGAAAGCTCTCTACAGAGTAAAACTGGGCCAGAGCTATTAGCCTCAGAATATAATCAGAATCCATCTTCTTTAGATGAGGATCTTAATGTTCCAGACACCCCTGAACACTCTCAGAATTCTAACTCTAACATCTCTGCCTGCTACTTCCACTCACACTTTCTAATGGATAAAACAAAGTCAGGACATAGCATTATTAAAATGATCATAAAATTTACAATTTTAAAAGTATCGCCATTGCATAAAGTAGAATTATCTTGGAACAAGATTCTTTTGTTGTTGTCATTGTTTCATTTTTTTTTTTCTTGGTTCTTTTTTTTTTTTTTTTCGGAGCTGGGGACCGAACCCAGGGCCTTGCACTTGCTAGGCAAGCGCCCTACCCCTGAGCTAAATCCCCAACCCTCATTGTTTCATTTTTGAGACAGGATTCCTCTATGTTATCCTCCTCTACATAGCCCTGGTTGTCCTGGATCTCACTATTATATAGATCAGGCATGCCTCCAATTCACAGAACTCAAAAGTGTACACCACATCTAGCCCTACAACAGATTCTTGATCTAAAACTCCCAAAGCACAGCCACTGCTATTTGTGGCTACCAAACAATAAAAATGTAGGTGGTACAACTGAATAACAACATCTTAACTTAAGAGAGAGTTATTGGATTCACTAGAACTGGAATTAAGGACACCATGTGGGTCCCCGAGTCAAATCCAGTTCCTCTGGAAGAAGCAGCAAGTATGAACTTCTGAGACACCTTTCCAGCCCAACATTTTATTTCTTTACTTAATTTTAATGAATTCAAATTTAAAAACAGCTGGGTGGTATACAGATCTGTAGTTCTAGCACCTGAGAGGCTAGGGAAGGAAGAAAGTGAATGTGAAACCAACCTGGTATAAACAGTGATAACTTATTTGAAAAACAAACAAAGCAAACTAAAAACAGAAGCAGTAGAAAATTCTTTCACAGGCTGGAAAGATGGCTCAGTGGTTAAGAGCACCGACTGCTCTTCCAGAGGTCCTGAGTTCAAATCCCAGCAACCACATGGTGGTTCACAACCATCTGTAATGGGATCTGATGCCCTCTTCTGGTGTGTCTGAAGACAGTGATAGTGTACTTATACATAATAATAGATAAAATCTTTAAAAAAAATTCTTTCACATCGATTACATTTTGAAATAGCTTAGATATATCAAACTTATAATTCTTTTTGATAACTATTAGAAAAGTTTAAAGTACACATCTCTATAAATAGTTATTAAAAACCAAGGAGCTGCCTACTTTTAACGGGTAAACTGGATGGTTTATGTATCTCATCATAAAACTATTTTTAAAGAAATAACTGTAGCTCACATTATATTTACTTTGACAACAGTTTCCCCATTTCTGCAGGTGAGTCAGGAACAGTAATAATGAGGAAGAAGGGAGAAGAAAGAGGAAATCACATTTATTTCCTACTTATATTTACAAAACAAATCAGGTAAAATTTTAATTAAAAAAATCTACTGGAAGCCAGACCTGGTGGCCTACACATGCCATCCCTGAAATAGGATGATTGTAATTCCAGGCTAGCCAGGACAATAACGGGACCCTGTCTCAAAATATAACACAAGTAAAAACAACAACAAAAACAACAATAAAAAGGGGGCTTAGGAAGATGGCTCAGCTGATAAGAGCGCTTATTGCTCTTGCAAAGGATCAAGGTTGGGTTCCCAGCACCCACATGGCAACTCATAACTTTAATTCCAGTCTCAGGGAATCTAATGGCCTCTTCTGATCTCTGTGGGCTCCTGTACAAATGTAGTGCACAGTGCACATATATATAAAATAAATAAACAAATCTTTTAAAACAACCAGAGATAGTAAATATTAACTTCATTAATTCTAACTCATAGGTTCTGTATATGTCTAGATGATATTCCATGAGAATGGAATTGAAAAGTAGAATAAAGGGAACAACAAAAACTTCTTAGACTCCATTAGACAGGGCAGCTAGTAAAGGCCTTGCCAAGGCCAGAGCTATGGAAAAAAAAACTGAGAAAATTATGCACCTAACTCTATGAAAATATTCTACCCATTTGGATGGATGGATGGATGGATGGGTGGGTGGGTGGGTGGATGGATGGATAGATGGATGGGTGGGTGGATGGATGGATAACTATATTTGAACAGAATGTTAAGAAAAGGTAACAGGGGGCTGGGGATTTAGCTCAGTGGTAGAGCGCTTACCTAGGGGAAGCAAGGCCCTGGGTTGGGTCCCCAGCTCAAAAAAGAACCAAAAAAAAAAAAAAAAAAAAGGTAACAGGAAAGGAAAAAAGGAAATTTGTTTGTTCATTTTAGTTTTTGAGATAGTCACACTAAGTAGCCCAGGCTGGCTTTACACTTGTAGCAATCGTCTTGCTCTGCTTCCTGAGTGATAAGATTACAGGACTGAGTCATCACATCCAACTACTTGAGATGCAGAAGCAGATGGCGTTCCATTAGTTCAAGGCCAGCCTGATCAACATAAGTGAGTTAGTTCCAGGGTATCCAAAACTACAATGAGAACTTGACTTGAGGAAGAAAAAAAAAAAAAAAGGCAGAGAAAGCCTCTATTGTGCTAGGGTCATAGTTGCTGTGAGGAAGCACCAGGACCAACCTGAGGAGCAAGGTTCGTTTGGCTTACACATCCCAAGGCACAGTCTACTGAGGAAAGCCGAGGCAGGAGCTCAAACCAGGCGGGAACCTGGAGGCATTAGAAAGAATGTAAGGGCCTAAATGCCAGGAAGTCTGCTGTCAAAAAGCTTCAGTCTCACACAAATGGCGCATAAACAAGACTGGAACATTGGCAATGCCAACAGCCATGCTAATGTGGTAGGGGCAAAATTTCAAGGGGTCCCACACCTAGAAAAAAACAAAAACAAAAACAAAAACTAGAGGCAGTGAATGCTGGGAGAAGAATAATTAACCCCTTCCAAGGATAAGGCCCCTTATTGGTTGTCTAATGAGAACGATCAGTCCTGAAACCATATACATGTAAACAACAAAAATGGGCTCAACAGGTTATGCATGCACACACACGCATGCACGCACATAAAAAATAAAGAAAAAGAGACAATCAACTTGAGAGTACAGGAAGGGTTTGGGGAAAGGGTACCTGGGAGGGGCTGAAGGGAGACAAGGGAGTAGAAAATGATAAATTTCATCTCAATTAAAAATATATACATTGTTGGGCTAGGCATGGTGCTGCATGCCTTTAATCCCAGCACTAGAAGGCAGAGGCAGGGAGATCTCTGTGAATTCAAGGTCAGCATGGTCTACACAGTTTGTTCCAGGACAGCCAGGGCTAAGTAGAGAACCCCCTCTACACACACACACACACACACACACACACACACACACACACACACACACATACACACACACTCTCTCTCTCTCTCTCTCTCTCTTCAAAACATTCAATTATATAGCAGGTCACCTAAAAAAATGGAAGTTAATAACCCAAAGACAAGAAGTACAAATGAGTGCTCAGTGAAATCAGGAGTATTAAAGGTTACCCACCAGGCAGTATTCTGTTGAGGATGCTGTCAAGTGAAGGCATGTTGCCAGGCATACAGGCCCATGCCTACAATCTTGTCTGGGAGGCTGAGCCAGGACGACTGCCTAAAATTTAAGGCCAGCCTGGTGTACAAAGTTATACTGTCTCAGCTTCCCCTCCCAAAAGAAAAACCAAATCCCTAGGCTTTTGGTAAGTTAAAGGGGTCAAGAAACAAGAAGACATGTAAAGGCACTTTTCATTAATTCATAGCATCAATGAGCTAAAGGTAGAAAAAGGCTAATTCCTCAATCTCCACAATGTCAGAGAAATCCATTACCTTCTCATAAATACATCTGGGAATAGGCAGAGAGAAAAAGAGTTGATTTAAAGTAAGTGGCAACCAAGACAAACTTAATTTAATGTTATTTGTATCCCCCCTGAGAAGGAACAAGAAATGCTGGCTTACTGAGCAAGCAATTCTCTGGAGCCATAACTTATCAAATCACTTGTGCCATTTATGTACTAAGAACTTTCCCAAACGCTACATCAGTAATTGCAATTTCATAAACAGAGTATCAGTGCTGGCTGACAACCTCACTTATCATTTATTAATGGAAAACAGGAGGCTCTGGCAAAAACAGCTTTCACTTAACACTAGGAATTGCCTTTGCAGAAGGCTGGGAGACAAGAAGGAAGACTACAGTACAAGAGCTCTCCTGAGGGAAGCTGAAAGGAAACAGGATTATTCCTAGCAGCTTTCAGACCAGCTAGCCTGGCACAGCCTATCTCAAAATGGGAAGCAAAGACCTATACCCAGCGTTTTTCTCTGGCCTCCATGGACATGCTGCAGCACATTTAAGCTTGTATTCATGCAGACACATACCTATTCCATGCACACATGTGCCCATACAAAGGTTAAGAAAGAAAAGGGGGCTGGAGAGAGGGCTCAGCAGTTAAGAGTACTTGTTCTTGCAGAGGATTCCAGTTTGATTCCTAGACCCACATGGTGATTCACAACCAACCTTAACTCCAGTTGCAGGTAACTGACCACCTCCTTGAACACTAGGCATGCACATGGTGAACATACACAGATACAGGTAAAACATTCACACACACAAGAAAATTAAAATATTTCTTCAAAAAGGAAGGAAGGCAGATAAGTAAGTTACTGGTAATCAAAACTGGAAATAATGTTGGGAGGCAGATACTGAAGAGAGGGACTGAAGAACAACAGCTGAAGAACTAAAGACACATGAAGACCAGGAAAAAGGTTCAGGCACCACCTTGTCATTTCTGGATAAAGACCACGATGATGACGGTGAAGACATGACTCACCCACAATTGTGCTGGTGATTAGGAGATGTTTATTCAGAGACCTGCAAGAACATATGGGAACCTACCAAGGGAACCTTTCCTGGCACAAATATACACCTCCATCATGTTCGTCTCTGTCTCCATCACGGTCTCCTCACCAGTTCTGCTGTCTGTGAATGGCATGTCAATTTTCAGTAAGCGCTGTTGAAAGAGTGAATGAAGGCATTCCAAATGCAAGAGCCAACAAAGCAGTGCATGTGGGGGGCTCAACTTTTTCACCCCAGTATGACTGAGGGTATAAGACCTTGGGAGGTAATTACAGTTAAATGAGGTTGAAAGATACAGCCGTGACTTGACACGACTTGTGTCCTAGTAACAGATAATCACGTATGCTCCATCTTCTCTTCTCTTGTTTTTTTATCCCCTCTTTCTTTTCCTCTTCTTCCCTTCTATCTCCTCTCCCCTTTCTCTTCTCTACTCCCCGCTTCTCTCCCTGAGTCCTTGAATGTTTATAGAAGACAAGGATGAATCAAGAAGAGAGGCCCCATAAAAACCAATCCCACTCACCCCTTGATTTGAGATTCCCAGTCTTCCATAACTGCAAAGCTGAAGTTTGTTATTTAAATAACATGGTCTATAGTCATCTGTTACGGCATCCTGAACAGACTAACATGACATTCAAACTAGTGGATGGATGCTCTCATGGTCCCGCTGAGAGCTGTCAAGATTTGTTAGAATGAAGTAAGTCTTCAGCAGCAGATTCTAGGATTGACAAAGCAAGGTCAACAGATACTAGAGGTAGACTTCTCATAAGGAGGTAGGTTAGATTATGACATGCAAAATACAAGCATACAAGAGAGATTCAACAGTCATACAATATAAGTGAGACTGTCTTTAATACATGCATTAACTGTGCAAATTGCTCTGTTGATCTTAGTACCTTGAAATGCAGTCATTCTTGATTAATCCACACAAAAGATGTTTGCTCTTTTTCAGAAAGGGACTAGCACATTCTTGAGGTTAATGTAACAAACATGCAAATAAACAAAGCTTCCCAGCCATTTCATTCATTCAAGAAATATTTTCCAAGAAAATTATGTGTTTGACTGCACACAATCTAACTACTGGAGATGCAATAGTAACAAAATCTGTTAAAACTCCTATCCTCAGATGGCCCACTCTACCTCAATGAAGTTGCCAAGAGTTATAGAGGTGAAACAGCAAAGATGTGGGGGAGGAGCTTAAAGACCTCTCTAGGAAGGTGACTTCTGAGTAAACTTGGGGGTGGGGACTACAGAAAATCCATGATTCTAGCAAGCAGACGTAGTAAAAGAGCCAAGACAGATCACGGCCGACATTTTAAAGGAAAAGCAGAGTCGGAAAAAGCGGCATGCTTGAAGTAAAACAACCCCAAAAGAAAGAGTAGGTGGTCAAATTTAGAACACAAGGAGGAGCTGGGAGGTGATTGCATGTGCCTTTAATCCCAGCACTGAGGAAGCACAGGTTGCCACATAGTTCCAAGAGAGCCAGGGTTACACAGAGAAACGCCACCTTGAAAAACCACAAAAAAAAAAAAAGGACTCTAGTTTTTATTTTATATTAAATGAACAAGTACTCAACGAATTTTCTTTTGCTAACCTTCAAAGGTAATCCTCTCTGCCCTGAGAAATATGTCCCAAAAGCTGGATATGGTGGCTCATTTCTATACTTCTGGCACTCAGGAACCAGAAGCTGGAGGATCTGCTATAAGTTCAAGGACAACCTGGTCTATATAACAAATTCCAGGACAGCCTAAGACATGTAGTAAAAAACTCTGTCCCGGGTTGGGGATTTAGCTCAGTGGTAGAGTGCTTGCCTAGGGGCGCAAACCCTGGAATTCGGTCCCCAGCTCTGAAAAAAAAGAACAAAAAAAAAAAAAAAAAAAACAAAACAAAAAAACTCTGTCCCAAAATCAAATAAATAGGCTTCTGACACTGGCCTCACAGAAAAGGTCTGTAATCCCAGGACTTGGAAGGCTGAGTCAGGCGATCACAAATTCAAACTTGTAGACTATAGAGTTGAAGGCCAGCATGGGAAACTTAGCATAATCCTATCTCAAAGCAAAAAAATAAAAGGAACAGGACTGGAGAGATGGTTTGGCAGTAAAGAGAACTGGCTACTCCTCCAGAGGACCGGAGTTCATTTCTCTACACCACTCTGGCAGCTCTAAACTATCTGTAACTCCAGCCCCAGGGGATCCATCATCCTCCCTTGCTTCTAAAGGTACCAGGCATGCATATAGTACATGGACATACATATAAAATAAAGTAATAATAAAAGGGCTTTATTTTTCTTTTTTGAGATAGGGTCTCACTGTATAACGCTGGCTGGCCTGGAATGGTCAACATCAAAGGAACTGATCACCTCTGCCTTTTGAGTGCTACCAAAGCAAGACCGAAAAAGTTTTTTAAAGGGGAATATATAGCTCAATGGTAAAGTATGTGTCAGCACTTAAAAATCTTAGGTTCTAAGATTCATTAATTCAAAACCTTAGGTTCATTCTAGGGTAGAGGGCAGAAAGAAGCAGGCTTTCTGTTTTGCTTTGTGATATAAAATTTTGGCTCTTGGCAAGAATGGTCACATAAAGGGCCCAAGACAATGGGGGGAAAGGGAGTGTACATACACACACACACACACACACACACACACACACACACACACACACACACACACACGATAAAAAAGCACAAAAGGTAAAGGAGGTGGGTCAAGGGGTAAAGTGCCTGGCAAAACATAAGAATGTGAGTTCTGATTCCCACGTTGTAATGACAGATCTGTAACCTCAGCACCACAGGAGACAAGGAAGGAGACAAGAGGATGCCTGGAGCTGATGATGGCTAACCTAACGGAAATGGTGAGCTCCAGGTTAAATGAGCCCTGTCTCAAAAACAGTAGGCAGAGCCAGGTATGGTGGCACATGACTTTAACCCCAGCACTAGGGAGACAGAGACAGGCAAATATCTATTAGTTAGAAGCCAGCCTGGTCTACATAGTGAGTTCCAGGACAGCCAGAGCTATACAGTGAGACTCTATCTCACAAAAAGAAAAACAAAAAATAATTAGGCAGAGAGCTGAAGAAGACAATAGATGTTGACCCCTAGCCTACATGCATGCATGCGCACACATACATCTGGACACATATACACACAAAAGGAAAAAGTACAAAAACTTTCCAAAAAATATTTTTTTTCTTTTCTTTTTTCAGAGCTGGGGACCGAACCCAGGGCCTTGCGCTTGCTAGGCAAGCGCTCTACCACTGAGCTAAATCCCCAACCCCCAAAAATATTTTAAAATATAGCACACTCTTAATTTTACATACTAAGAAACTAAAAAAAAAACAATAAAAAATGTAAAGACAAGCTAAACATACAGTGTGAGGAAAGGTAAATGACTGCTCTAAATGACATCTTATCTATTGGAAAATGCTGCCATCATAGGATATGTACATCAGACTAAGATGAAGGCAGGAATGTTACTCTAAGTCCATCTAAATATGAGGCACTGCTGCCCAGACCACTTCTTTCTAGCATACCTGTTTAGATCTGATCTCAAATTAAATGACTTCATCCTAACTAAAAGTCTATATGCCCGATCAGGCCACAGTCAAGGACGCTTTTAGGAATACTGCTCATAAGCATATTGGCAATACTCACTGCAGGGTGATCAAAGGGCTGTCTGTAATGCAGACAGATTTAACAGAACGTCTAACATAATTTCTGTCATCCATGATCCACACTATAAGTATTTCAACAGTGCAGCAAGCAGCGTATCAAGGGAAATGAGACATGGCACATTATGTATTTCAAAACCAATACTGGAAAGATGAGTAAGCATTAGGATATGACGTCAACTCTGTATTATCTTCCAGACTTTGTTCACACCTATATAAAATTTAAAGGTAAAATATAAGCAAGACTAACACATCTCAAACGTTTACCCTCATTTTCTACAGTCCTTATAATAATTATCAGGTCTTTAAAAAAGATTTGTTTATTTATTATATATGAGTACACTGTAGCTGTCCTCAAGACACACCAGAAGAGGGCATCAGGTCTCATTATAGATGGTTGTGAGCCACCATGTAGTTGCTGGGAATTGAACTCAGGACCTCTGGAAGAGCAGCCAGTGCTCTTAATTGCTGAGCCATCTCTCCAGCCCCAATAATTATTAGTTTTGTTTTAGTTTTAATTGCTACTTATTGCTTCATTGTATTAATAAAATAATTTGCTAAACTTTGCCACCTCAAATATGCTAATCTCATATCAAGATATTCTAACTGCGATCAATACAGAAGAGAAGTATCTTTTTGATTTTCTATTGTGATAAGACACCATGACCAAAAGCAACTTGGAAAGGAAAGGGTTTATAATAGCTCGAGGGCTACTAAGTAGTCTCCATTGCAGGGAAGTCAGAACTGACACCTATAGGCAGGAGCTGATACAGAGTTTATGGAGGAATGCTGTTTACATGTCTGATTACCATGGACTGCTCAGCCTAGTTTCATTTTCTTTTTAAATCTTTACACCTTTTTTTCATACACTATATTTTGATCATACTTTTCCCCTCCTCAGATCCTATCCACCTACCCAACTTTATTTTCTCTCGCTCTCAAAAAACAAAAATAATATGACAACAATACAGGAGTGATGGTACACACTTTAATTCTAGCACTCCAGAGGCAGGCAGATCTGAGTTCAAGGCCAGCTTGATCTACAGAGTTCCAAGACAGCCAGAGCTACACAGAGAAACCGTGTATCAAAAAGTCAAGGCAAAGCACAAGTGCATGCAAGTAAACACACATGCAGGCGTGCACACGCATGCGCACACACACACACACACACACACACACACACACACACACACACACACACACACACCACAAAAACAAACATTAAGTTCTTTTGTGTTAGGCAACCAAACACTCATGGGCATGCGGCCTGGAGTGTGATTTATATACCCAGAGACACTCAGTTGGAGAAAAGCGATCCCTTTGCTAACAGGTATCAATAATAAAAAGCTTCTTAGTTAGGGGTGAGGCCCCATCTCTATTTCCTGATTTCAGTGCAGGAACCCTGTCTGACTTGAACCTATGCCCGGCACAGTCTCTGTGAGTTTATATGTTCAACCTGGTTTCTTTTTTTTTTTTTTTCAGAGCTGGGGACCGAACCCAGGGCCTTGCGCTTGCTAGGCAAGTGCTCTACCACTGAGCTAAATCCCCAACCCCTCAACCTGGTTTCTTATACTATCCAGGAACATCCTGTGGGATGGTGTCACTTTTATCAGTCAATAATCAAGAAAATAACCACAAGCACACTCCTATGCCAATCTGGTGGGAATATTTTCTTGACTGAGGTTTCCTTTTCTCAAGTGACTCTAGTTCCTATTGAGCTGCTGATAAAAGAATAGCCAGCAGGAGGAAGATGAAAGCACTCATCTACTCAACAGCTATCTCCTTGGTGTCTGTAATATGTCTAGTAGTGATCCAGGTACTCAATTAAAACTATAAATGCCCTTGACTTCATGGAGCTTGGTTCAGTGAGAAACAATATTATACAAAATAAAATTGGGTACCAGTCAAACTGACAGAGATGCCTAAAGACCCATATTTTCTTGGACCAGAATGAATGATAACATGGCAAAACAACCCCAAGGGTTCGGACTCCTATCTACAAAATGACAAAACAATGCTTATTTCTGGTCAATATTTAACACACCTCCTCTGACATCACTAAATCCAAGACCCAGTTTCTTCTTAACTGGGGGTTAGCAAACTGTCTCTATAATGGGCGAAAGATAATAAAGATTTAGGACTCAAGGGTCACTGCTGTTAAGTAGTCTGCTCTACCACTACATGGCAAAGTAGTCAAGCACAGTACGTCAATGAGTGAGTACCAATGTGTTCACAAAACCCATCTACAAACACTGGTGATAGCTGGGTGTGGTGTTTAAGTAACTGTGTTGATTCTGTTCTATATGGTTCAAAGTGACCAAACACTGTCAATTAGAAAAGGAAATCAACCCTCATTTAGTAAAGTCCATCTCTGTCAGAACTGACATCTTGAAACTGTTTCCAAGCCCACTGCAATAGCTCTAATCAGACTTTACACATGATAAACCATTAATCTGAATTATTTTCCTTCTAACCATCACCTATTAAAATCCTTTTGGTAAAGTACAACTCTGCTGACTATACAGTAAATAGTTAAGGACTCCCTATTAATTATTTTTGGAGGGATGATGGTATTATGACTAAGTACTTTTTGAGAATGCCTATATTTTTAGAGATACACATTGAAATTACTATAGACTAATATGGATTTGCTTAAAAAAAATCTGGGAAGATGAAGCAGTTGAGATAGGCAGGACGCAGCTGAAAAAAAAAATGACTGAACTGACAATGAAACTGGCTGATGAGTTCATACTGGGTTGATACACAGGTTTATCTGAATATGTAAAAAAAAACTTTCTACAACAAAAAATTAGAAACAAAAGTTGCAATTCAAATGTCAGACTCTATAGAGGTGCCAGTGCCCAACCCCGCCTGTCTCAGCATACCTCTCTTGTTGCCACTGTATCGACTTACTCTTAAGTGAGGTACACTGTTTACACCAAGGCTAAGCCTGGAGACAGGCCCTCTGTCTCTCTGGCTATCTCAGCATGTTTCAATGTAATGGGTATCTAATGCTTTGCCCCAGTTATTTGGACAGAGACCAAAACCAAACAGATCACAAGGGAAGGTAGTATGATTTCCCCATCTCTAATCAAAATGAAATGTTAAGGCATTTTCTCATTTTAACTAGACCATCATGGGTTTATACAGTGCATTATATAGTGCTCAGTTCCTGTGGCCCAACCTAAAAGAAAGAACACAACAACCATTTTCCTGGAGTCAGGGACATGGGGAAAGCAAGAGTTTTATTCCAAAAAGAGAACTAGCAACGTAAGTCTTCACTAGTGGGTTGGAAGCACTGTTACTTTTAATAATGAGTAACAATAATCACTATTATCCTGATGGAATCCAAGTGGCCACTAGATCTAGCTGGCTCAAAGTCCATAGAATCACATGTCTAGAGCTAGGGAAGAAAGAAGGCAGTAAAACATTTGTCTAGCATGTGAGAGGCCTGGGTACATCCCCAGCACAGCTCCACAGGCAGAGAGAGAATAAAAAAAGACAGAATCGTATTTACTTCTTACTCTTCAGTCATCCATTACTTAAGTAACTACATAATTTCTTTCTAACATAAAAAGAAGGAAAATAAAAATCTTCCTCAGTAACTCAACTATTCATTCATACCGAGAGGCAAATTACCAAGGCCAGCTTCAGTTGGCTTGACAGGGAGATGAGAACAAGGATGGTCCAATAAGTGGCTCTGGTTTTGCATTTGAAATGTCTTAAGTGCCTCAGTAAAACCAACAAACTCACGATGCTAAACTTAGTGCAAGATACCCTTAGCCTGCATTATATAAAATAGAAAACCAAATCTGTTTCTGAAAATGGATAGCTTTTTAAAGTATAGAATTTAATGCATCAAAAACAAATGCGATTTAAACTCAGGACCTCATCTTAACAGCTGAGCTATCTCTCCATCCCTATAAATTTTATTTTTTTAATTTTTATTTATTTATTTTTTTTTTGGTTCTTTTTTTTCGGAGCTGGGGACCGAATCCAGGGCCTTGCGCTTCCTAGGCAAGCGCTCTACCACTGAGCTAAATCCCCAACCCCTAAATTTTATTTTTAATCCTGGCACTGAAAAGCCACAGGCTGCTCTTTGTGAATTCCAGGCTCCTTGGTGCAAGGCAAGGGTTCGGTGTACAGTCCTCAGACTGCCGTCCAGGTTCCTGAGAACGACTCCGTCAAGTTGCCCTGCATCTACTCTGGCTTCTCCTCACCCCGAGTGGAGTGGAAGTTCGTTCAAGGCACCACTACTGCGCTTGTGTGCTATAACAACCAGATCACAGTTCCCTATGCAGACGGCATCACCTTCTCATCCAGTGGCATCACCTTCAGCTCTGTGACCCGGAAAGACAATGGAGAGTACACTTGCATGGTCTCTGAGGACAGGGGTCAGAACTACGGGGAGGTCAGCATCCACCTCACTGTGCTTGTGCCTCCATCCAAGCCGACAGTCAAAATCCCCTCCTCTGTCACCATTGGGAACAGGTGCTCAGAACATGACAGTTCCCCTCCTTCTGAGTATTCCTGGTTCAAGGATGGGGTACCTATGCTTACAGCAGACGCCAAGAAAACCCGTGCCTTCATCAATTCTTCATACACCATCGATCCAAAATCAGGGGATCTGGTCTTTGACCCTGTGTCAGCCTTTGATAGTGGCGAATACTACTGCCAGGCACAGAACGGGTATGCGACAGCCATGAGGTCAGAGGCTGTACGCATGGAGGCTGTGGAGCTGAATGTGGCGGGCATCATGGCAGCTGTCCTGGTAATACTGATTCTCTTTGGATTCTTGATTTTTGGCATCTGGTTTGCCTATAGCCGTGGATACTTTGAAAGAACAAAGAAAGGGACTGCACTGGGTAAGAAGGTGATTTACAGCCAGCCCAGCGCTCGCAGTGAGGAGGAATTCAAACAGACCTCGTCATTCCTGGTGTGACCTGCTGGGGCTCATCCGATGTCCACTTGCCTTACTCAGGTGCTACAAGTTCCAGCCCCTGCTGGCTGTAGCTGCACTAGATGCCTTCAATGTCTTCTAGGTCCTCCGGGACCCCTTGCTTTTATTCTAGCTAGGATATGAATTTAATAACATCAGCTACTTCTCCCTCCTCTTTCCCGCCCTCCCTCCTTTTCTTACCATCATTGGGTGGCCTGAGACTAGTTACAAAGTTTTCATTCCCCATTCCTATGTGGGATTGGACAAGAGTCCTAGACTAGGCAGTAATAATGACTGGGCTGACAGGAACCCAAAACCACTACCTGCCTGTAAAGGCCTCTCCATAAGGACTTTGAGCCTAGCTTCCCAGCTTTCTCCTCCCTGGGCGGAGTGCCAGTTGCTCTAGAGTGGGGACTGGAGGAAGATGGGCTGAGGCATTTGATGGTGACCTCAGGTGTCTAGCCTCTGGAGCCTGCTCTTCTGTCTCAAAATGTGCCACTGGGATTCTCCTGGATACAAGTAAACTGACACCGTGTCCGAACAAGGTGGGAGAGCTTGGTTAACTCCCAAGAGGCTTGGAATGAGAAAGATTTGAAGCGATCTAAAGAAAAGGCTGGAACTGGTGGCTGTTAGTCACTTTATTTGGCTGGAACTACTGCACAGACCCTTGTAAGATTTATATGGATCGAGGAGATGTGTGTGTTAATAGTCTTGTCTCTTTGATGGTGTGTGTGTGTGTGTGTGTGTGTGTGTGTGTGTGTGTGTGTGTGTGTGTGTGTGTGTGAGAGAGAGAGAGAGAGAGAGAGAGAGAGAGAGAGATTCTATATTGAAATTGATTGTTATATAGAAGGGCTTTCTAGCTCTTTGGCAAGGTTGTGTTTATATTTGACAGATGTTGCTGGAAATAAAAACTTGATTTGACAAACTTCTTTTTGTCGGAAGTGGGGGAATGTTTTAGGGACTCTAGGCTACTTTTTATAAACAAAGTACATGAAAGTTCTGCTTCCCAGCAACCCATGGCTGGTCCTCAGGACTCTGTTCTTAACTCAAGGCAAAGCTTCTAGACATCAGAACCTGGTTCTCCTGCTGTTTGGACAAAGGTGGTGCTGTGCAGGAGGAAGCTGCTATTCAGTCAAGTTGGGGAAGAAAGTGTCCATGCATTCTCCTGCCTGGCGGTCATAATGGACCTCCCTAAGGCTTCTAAGGGAGAGTTCCTCCAGCCATTTAATGTTTGAGACAAGCAGGAATCTGGATAGGTCTGGTGGTCATTTCTCTCTTCCATCTGGGTTCCTTGCAGCTTTTGGAAATTGAATACTTAAGGGCAGAGTTTTCCAGAGGAAATAAAGTCCAATTGGACAATAAAAGAGAAACTCGAAACAGTTAAGTAAAGGATTTGTTTCAGTTGGGTGGGGCTGGGGTGGGATTCATTGCCCGTCCAGTACACTAGATAAACAATCCCCTCAGGTACTTTTGATGTGAGAGTCAGTTACTCTTGGAGTTCACCTCTCCAGCCTACAGTATGCTTTGGGAATGCCACCTCTGGTTTCATTTTACAGTGTCGAAACAAATTCTTGTAATAAACATCTATTTTTCACATTGAAGAAAAAAAAAAAAACAAATGCACAGGACTATGGACTAGACTAAAGAATTCTAAATGCCCTGCTATGGATACTTATTGCTGAGCATAACACAGCTCTTCCTTGGGGGTCCTCTCTGCCTCAGTGTTACCTACCAGCTCCAACATTATCATTGGACTTGTGCCCTGGTCCTGCATCTTTATGATCTGCTAAGCAATTTCACTGTATGCAAAGTACTCTATGCCTGTTAAGGCCAAACATGTTACTCCCCACTGTTTTCCCAACTAACCTATCATTTCAATAGCACACAGGTCTAGGACCTGTAAACTAGGGTTCCTGGAAAGAGGAGTCTGCAATAGACTGACCAACAGATAAAAACCAGTATCACTGGTAGTTTAATTACAATTTCTTTTGTGCTATCTTTACTCAGTGGAGAGCCATTTCCTCTTGCCCGTCTCAACCTCAGAGCTAACATCCCTCCTGATAAGCAGATTGAAAATCTTTGGACTGTATTAACAAAACCCTGTTCTCCACCAATGGAGAAGACACGAATACTGTGAGACAGCATCGAGGCCTACAGTGGAGATTCCTCTGTCTACTGGAATCACCCAACTTAATGTTTTACCAATGTATCTTTCAAATGCCTTGATTTATAACTTTGTTCTGTTACTATAAAATTTTTACATAATTGCTTCCATGTTGGAACACAGAATCTGGGGTAATCTAGCTTAATGTTCCTGGGACCACAGTCACTCAAATTTGGCTCCAGAATAAACTATCTCTTACTCCCTTTGAGGTGAGTGTTATTTATTGCATAACAAACCTCAGGACTATTTAGTAACCCTCTCTCCCCCTCACTCTTGGTTACCACTGTCTTGAAGGCTGTCATGCTACAATCCAATTTTCCAAGTACAGTTTCCCATCCCTTCATGATCAAATACTAGAAAACAGAATATGAGCAGCCACTAAAAGGAACACATTGGACTAAAACCTTCTGACTTCCAGAAATTTCTACAGGGGATTCAGTAAGAAAAATAAGTAAATTAGTTTTAATGTGATTCCATTTTTAAATAGTTTAATGTGTTGTGGATTTTCTGAATAAGAATGGAGACAATAGTTTCTAGTTGGTAGAAAGAAGAGAAAGGGAGATGAAGTGAACCAAAGAAAGAAACCGTACTCCTCCTAAAATAAAGAAAAAGGTCTATTTTATGCCTCTATGTAAAAGCAGGTATAAGTGTTTTAAAATTTTTAAGCCAAGCCAACAAGATGGCTGGCACATTTAACCCCCTCGTGACATACACCAAATTTAATATAAAAAAATTAAGTACTTTAAAACAAATGAAAAGCATTGAACAAGTCCATACATGAATGAAAGAATGTTCTGTACATTCAGAAAAAAAAATGTTTTCAGCTACTATGCCAGTTGTAAAACATGTCTACGGAGTCTGGAGAAGATGGTTCAGCTGTTAAGAGTACTTGTTGTTCTTTCAGAGGACCTACTTCAGTTCCCAGCATTCACAGCTGTCAGTCAGCTAACAGCTGTCACAGGTATAATGGAAATGTGAGTATGCAAGTCTGAGAAGGTCCTAGCCACCCCAACTAAATCTGAGTGGAAGAGAGGGAACTTACCACTCTTGCAAAGCAACATTCAAAGTGCAATTTCTGTTCAAATTATACAGACCTTATTTCAGATGAAAACATTTTGAAGTAGCTTTTTTTTTGTCAAGATCAGAGGTATACTTCCATACCCAACTTTTGAAATGGCTTTTCAGTAGAACAGTAAATAACTGTAAGTTCTATTTAAGAACTTCTGAGTTGCTGGTTTGCTTCTCATTTTCCATCTCTGTTGCCTCGGTGTCAGTGTTAAGAATGTATGGTGTGTCTGCTTTCCTGCAGTGGCAAGCACATGTGTTGGAAAGCTAGGTGCGATGGGGTAGCGATGAGGATAGGAGGGTCAGACTTCTCCCTCTTAGAAAAAGTAAAGATGAAAAAAGGTAAAGAGGAAAAGATAAAGAGGAAAAAGGATATGACTGGTAGTATCCTGAGATGCTGTACTGGAATTAAAGCTGACAATTTGAGCTGATTTTAAAGATGTCTATCTCTATACACTGCACATAAATAGTTGTATTTCCTTGTTCTGTCTACTGAAAGTACCAGATGCAATGACATCCTATTATAACCAGCACAACAAACTCCTACAAACTGGTTTCTACATGGCAATCCTTCACTAAACTGCCTAGTACTCAGCCGGTCACTGGTGGAGCATGCCTCTAATCCCAGTACTTGGGAGACAGAGGGAAGTGGATCTCTGTGAGTTCAAAGTCAGCATGATCCTCAGAGTGAGTTCCAGGACAATCAGGTTGTTTTGTCTCAAAAACAAAACAACAACAACGAAGTTCTGGTATTCTGTGGTGGTTTGATGAGAAATGTCCCTCACAGGCTTATGCATTTGAACACTTGGTCCTCAGTTGGAAGCTATGTTTGGGAAGATTGGGGGTGAGGAGGAGGAGGAGGCGGCATTGAAGGTTTATCACCTCACTCTGCTTCCTGTATGTGGGTGAAAAATGTGACCAGCTAGCTTTCTGGTCTTACTAGTATGCCATGTCCTTTCCTGCCATTATGGACTTAACTCTCTGGAACCACAAGGTAAAATGAACTCTTTTTTTCCTTAAGTTGTTCTTGGTCATGGTATTTTATCCCAGCAAGAGAAGAGTAACTACTACATACTCTTTTTTTTTTTTTTTTTTAGGTTGTTTATTTTTGTCCTTTTTTTTTTTTTGGTTCTTTTTTTCGGAGCTGGGGACCGAACCCAGGGCCTTGTGCTTCCTAGGCAAGCGCTCTACCACTGAGCTAAATCCCCAATCCTACTACATACTCTTTAGAGGAAGAGCTGACCCTAAAGCTAAGGGAAAAGATTACAGACAGTACACTGGACATCTTGTTCTAGAAAATCATTACATATTCAAAGGAGAAGGCCATGTAAAGGTAAACACTGCAGGGCTCCCTTTGGCAGATCTACAGTAATGGGGTATCAAGGATACTAACATACACCCATGAGTCCACAGGAAGGAAGGAAGGAAGGAAGGAAGGAAGGAAGGAAGGAGAAAGTTCACCATTACAATACAAGATTAACATAAATGTAGAAGAAATAATAGAAACAAAATATCACTTGGCAACTCCTCAGTGGTGACTGATTTGGGGAAGACATGTTGGCAGCTTCAAGTTTGATGAAGAAAGAACTTTGGCATAATCTTAAGTATCTGCATACAACATTCTTTTCTGTTAGGAAGTAGAAAACAATGACATTGGGGGGGGTAGATCATGAGACATTGGCCAACACCAACATGATCATGTGATCAGGGTTAACATACTCAGCATCAGGGCTGGTTAGTGCAGTGTGCCTTGATGTGAAGTGCTAGGAATAGACAATAGGATCTTTGTAATAATATTTTTTACTAAGAAATCATAGTCTAAGTCTGGTCATGAGGCAATATTGAGGGGTTTGGCTTACAGATCTTCCTCTTGAATATAAGACATGAATGACTGAAGAGATTGAAGGCTATGCAGACTATAGGGAATGAAAAGTCATGGCAATGTCCATGGGTTCATGTGTCTCAATGCATTTAAAAAAAGAGAGAGAAACATTTAGCTGACCTGGAACTAACTGTGTAAACTATGCTGGCCTTAACCTCAGAGTTCTACATGCCTCTGCCTCCCACGTCAGTTTTGGATCAAGGGCATATTCCCAGAGAATTTTTTAAAAATTGAACCAGGCTGGTCTAGCTGGGCAAGTTAAAGAATGTAAATAAATTAAAAAAAAAAAAAAAAAAGATTTATTTTGGATACAGTATTCTGCCTGCAAGTATGTCTGCAGGCCAGAAGAGGGCACCAGATCTCATTACAGATGGTTATGAGCCACCATGTGGTTGCTGGGAATTGAACTCAGGACCTCTGGAAGAAGAGTAGTCAGTGGGGTTGGGGATTTAGCTCAGTGGTAGAGCGCTTGCCTAGGAAGCATAAGGCCCTGAGTTCGGGTCCCCAGCTCCAAAAAAAAAAAGAACCAAAAAAAAAAAAAAAAAAAAAAAAAAAAAAAAAGAGTAGTCAGTGCTCTTAACTTCTGATCCACCGCTCCAGCCCGTAAATAGATTCTTATTTATTTATTTATCACCCTGAACAAAATTCAAGTCCAAATGGGTCAAAGATCTCAACATAAACCAGATACACTTAACCTGACAGAAGAGAAAGTGGGGGATGGCCTTGAATGCACTGGCACAGGACACAACTTCCTGAACAGAACATCAATAGCACAGGCTCTAAGATCAACAATTAATAAATGTGACATTATGAAGCTGAAAAGTGTCTGTAGGCAAAGGACACCATCAATAGGACAAAACAACAGTCTAAAGAATGAGAAAAGATTTTCACCAACTCCACATCAGATAGAGGTCTAATATCCAAAATATATAAAGAACTTAAGAAACTAGATAGCAAGAAAACAAACAATCCAATTAAAAACTGGGTACAGATCTAAACAAAGAATTCTCAAAAGAAGAAACCAAATGGCTGAGAAACAAAGAATTGTTCAACATCTTTAGCCATCAGGGAAATGCAAATCAAAACTACCTTGAGAATCCATCTAACACCTGTCAAAATGTCTAAGATCAATAACACAAGGGACGACACATGCTGGAGAGGGGAGCAAGGGAAACATGCCTCCACTGCTAGGCATGCAAACCTGTACAACCACTATGCAATCAATACGGCAGTTCCTCCAAAAACTGGGAATCAATCTACCTCAAGACCCAGCTATACCACTCTTGGGTATATATACAAAGGATGCTCTATTCTATCACAAGGACACTTGCTCAACTATGCTCATAGTGGCTTTACATAATAGCCAGACACTAGAATGCCCTTCAACCCAAGAATGTATAAAGAAGATGTGGCAATTTATGCAATGGAATATTACCCAGTTGTTTTAAAAAAAAAATGGCATCATGAAATTTGCAGACAAATGGATGGAATTAGAAAATTTCATCCTGAGTGAAGTCATCCAGACCCAGAAAAACAAACATGGTATATATTAACTTATAAGTAGGTATTAGCTGTTAAGTTGATGATAATCATACTACAATCCACAGAGACCCAAAGGGGCTGAGCAACAAGGAGAGTTTTAAGAGGGACACATGGATCTCCCTGGGAAGCAGAAATAGAATAGATTTTTTTCAAGTGGACTGAGGGCAAGTGGGGATGGAAACAGGAGGGATCAGAGGGGGTGTGTGTGGAAGGAAATAGTATTGAGAGAGGCAATTGCAACTGGAGGGCATTTGGGAAGGGAGGGTGGAAACCTAGTCCAGTAGAAACTCAGGATTCTATGAGGGTGACCCTATTGAGGACTCCTAGTAATGGAGGATTTGGAGCCTGAACAGGCCATCCTCTATAACCAGGCAAGGCTTCCAGAGGTGGGACTGAGACACCAACACTGCCACAAAACCTTCAATCTACTATAATCTATCCCGCCTGCAAGGTGTACTAGGGCATGGAGACACAAAACTTGTAGGGAGTGGCCAACCAATCAGGTGTACACCATGAGAGGGAACCCATGCCCGACACAGCCTGGATGATTAGGAATCGGAGGCTGTGTAGCTCACAGACCTATGATAGAAAAAAAAATCAATAAATGATTACTAATGATATCCATTTATATACACAGACCAGTGCCTAGCCCAATCACCATTAAAGAAGCTACCACTGGCAGCTCATGGGGGCAGATACAGAGACCCACAGCCAAATGTTAGGTGGAGAGGCGAGCCCAGGTTGGAGGTCTCCATCAGGTCCCTCCCCTTGGAGTTGGGGAACACTATGGAGGATGGGGAGGAAGAAATGTAGGAGCCAGAGGAGTTGGCAATACCAGGAGAACACAATTCAACTAAGCAGGCATCATAGGGGCTAACAGAGACTGAAATGGCAATAACTGAGCCTGCATAGGTCTGTGCAAGGTTCTTTTAATATATGTTATGGTTGTTAGCTTGGTGGTTTTGTGGGACTTCTAACAGTAAGAATGGGGATGTCTCTTACTATTCTGTCTGCTTTTGGGACCCTGTCCTCACACTGGGTTTCCTCCTTGATATGAGGGTTTGTACCTAGTCTTAGTGTATCTTGTTATGCCATGTTAGGTGGATATTCCTGGGAGACCTGCTCTTTTCTGAAGGGAAACTGAGGAGGAGTGGATCAGAGTGAGAGGGAAGGTGGATGGATGGGAGAAGTGGAGGGAAGGATGGGGAGTATATTAAAAAAAACAAAATTTTGGGGCTGGAGAGATGGCTCAGTGGTTAAGAGCACTGGCTGCTCTTCTAGAGGTCCTGAGTTCAATTCCCAGCAACCACATGGTGGCTCACAACCATCTGTAATGAGATCTGATGTCCTCTTCTGGTGTGTCTGAAGACAGCGACAGTGTACTCATACATAAAATAAATAAAACCCTTTAAAAAAAAAACAAAATTTTAAAAAATTCCACCAGTTGTGGTGTATGCTGTGGTGTACACTGATATGATTTGTTTAAGGAGGCTGGAAGATCATGAGTTTAAGGCCAGCCTGGGCTACACATTAGCTATCAGTTTGTCAATTATCTCTGTTCACCATTTAATTCCTGGGGACTGAGTTTAGGTCACCAAGCTTGGCAACAGGCACCTTAACCCACTGAACCATCTCACCATCCCACAGAGGTATCTTGGACTATTAATTACCTAAGAGAGACACACAGTAGTTAGTGGGAGAACTTTTTATATATATAAAGACTTATTTTTATTAAGTGTATATATGTATATCTCTTTGTGTGTACATGTGTGAGTGCAGGTGTCTACAGAGTTCAGAAGAGGATATCAGATCCCCTAGAACCCCTAGATGTAAATGTTGAGAACTAAATTCAGGTCTTCTGGGAGAGTGGCAGATACTCTTAACTGCTGAGCCATTTCTCTAATCCTGGGAGAACTTTTGATTGGGGAAAATAAGCAATGAAGTATTTTACAATGATAGAAGGCATTACTGGTATAACTTGGGTCTCATGTGGCTATAAAGAACGTAGAGAACAGCAGAACAGAAGGAAGGCAGTAAAATGTCAAAGGTTTGGAAATCTGAGTGACATGGCAGATGAGGACATTCCTCTTAGTCACAGAATGGAAGAATGTAGCATTCATTAGACACATGGACAAATGATAGAGGATGTGACTTATAAATTAATTTACAAATAAATTACAAAAGATAAACACTAATTTTAAAAAATAAGAAAAGGACTTAGGCAAATACTTAACAAAAGCTGATATCCAAAAATACTCAAGGTGATAGAAAGGCAAATTAAAACCATAAAGGTTGGTGAGATGGCTCGGTGGGTAAAAGAATTTGTTGCCAAGACTGAGACTGAGTTGGATTCCCCAGAACCCACATTGCAGAAGGAGAGACCCAATTCCTGCATGTTATCCTCTGACCTCCATTTATGTGCTGTGGCACACACCAAGTGCACACACACACATACACATATAGAACAAATAAATTATAAAAATTTAAAGCCACAAGAGAGCTAAACATTCTTTTCAATTAACAAGACTAGAATGAAAGAGATTGACAAAACTACATGTTGGTAGAAATGTAAAGTAAAAGAAACTTTGGTATAAAACTACTATACTGAGCAGGAGAGATGGCTCAGTGGTTAAGAGCACTGACTGCTCTTCCAGAGGTCCTGAGTTCAAATCCCAGCAACCACATGGTGGCTCTCAACCATCTGTAGTGGGATCTGATGCCCTTTTCTGTTGTGTCTGAAGACAGAGACAGTATACTCACATAATATAAAATAAATAAATCTTAAAAAAAATACTACTATATGTATATATAAATAATATCTATCTACTGTTTGTAACAATATTACTAAAAACTTAGAAACAGCCAAAAACAATATGAGAACTGTGGGTGAGAGGCCCAGGCACAGCTTAGTTAGGCCTTCTATGGTTATAATCAAGGTATCGGCAAAGACTGTGCTGGAACAAGATCTATTACAAGCTCATAGTTATTGGCAGCATTCAATTCTTGTAGGCTACTCAACTGAGAGACAAAGTTTCCTGAGCACAGAGTTATGACACATGCCTTCTATATCAACAGAGACAGACAGATCTCTGTGAGTTTGAAGCAAGTCTAGTCTACATGGTGAGTTCTGGAACAGACAGGGCTACACAGAGAGACTTTGTCTCAAAAGCAACAACAACAAATGAACAAAGCAGCTCAAGAAAGAAGTCTCCTGGTGCCTGTGGTTTAAAGTTGTCCAGAGCTCCATGCCACTGAGAAATTCTTCACTGACAACTCACAATATGGCAATGTCTGCAGATCCAACAAGATATGATTACAATCTGATGGAACATTATCCTGCAAATTCTACCTGCTTTGCCATATTCAATAACTCTACTCACAGATTCCACCCAAAACCAAGAGTGTAGGATTATATGAGAATATAAAAACCAGGAGGCAGATCCTGGGGTCACCTAGTAAGATTTTAAACTGATAAACTCTCACACAATTTAAAGCACACACTTCTCTCAGACCCACCACTCCATTCTCACACATTTACCTTCTTTGTGTCCACAAGAAGACATGTACAAAAATTTTCATAACAAGCCTGGCGTAGTGGTGCACCCCTTAAATGCTGCATTTGGGAGGCAGAGGCAGAGGCAGGGTGATCTGAGTTCAAGGCCAGCCAGAGCTACATAGTGACCCTGTCTCGGAAAAACAAACAAACAGGCAAAAACTAAAAAGAATGTGCACCACATGGCTGGAGTGCCCACTGAGATCAAAACTCATCAGACCCCCTTGGACCTGGAGTTAGAAATGGTGAGCCACTATATAGATACTGAGAACCAAATCCAAGTCCTCTGGAAGAGCAACAAGTGCTCTTAACAGCTGGACCATCTCTCCAGCTCCAAATTCATACATTTAAAAAGAAAAGCTGAAGATCCGTGAGTCCATTTGAATTTAAATTTACCTCAATTAAAATGTCTAAGACCAGCTGGGCAGTGGTAGCCTGTGCCTTTAATCCCAGCAGTGGGAAAGGCAGAGGCAGGTGGATCTCTGAGTTTCAGGCCAGCCTGACCTAAAGAGTGAGTTACAGAACAGTCAAGGCCTTTACACAAAGAAACCTGTCTTGGAAAAAAAAAAATAAAGGAAGGAAGGAGGAAGGGAGGGAGGGAAAAAGAAAAGGAAAGAAAGGAAGAGAAAAGAAAAGAGCAAGAAGCTGAGTTGAGCACAGTGACACACACCTGTACACCTGGCATTTCCGAGGAAGATCTACAAGGCCACCATAGCAAGTTCTAGGCCAGCGGGAGTTACATAGTGATACTCTGTCTCAGAAGCAAACAGCAAGGAGGGGAGGGGAGGGGAAGCTGGAAAGACTGTTCAGTGGTTAAGAACACTTGTCACTCTTGTAGGGGGCTCAGGTTCAGTTCCCAGAACTGACATGGTGTCTCACAACCATCCATACCTCCACTTTCAGGGGATCCGGTGACCTCCTTTGACCTTAACAGGCACCAGGCAAGCACATAGTGGGTGCATATACATACATGTATGCAAACGCTTATACACATAAAATGCCCAAAATAAATAAAACAATAAAAAAATGTTTAAGTATATACTAATTGAAGACAAATAATTTGTGCGACACAGTAGTTAACGGTACACATTTGAGAGCCAAATTACCAAAAATTAAACTCACGATATGCTACTTTCTTGGGCAAGGTTCCTAACCACTCTGTGCTTTAGTCCCTAACTAGTACAGTCCTTTGGCCTTCACAAGTGTACTGTGACATATGTGACTATACACATATCACACATAAGTATAAAAAAAATAACTTTAAGGGGTTGGGGATTTAGTTCAGTGGTAGAGCGTTTGCCTAGCAAGCACAAGGCCCTGGGTTCGGTCCCTAGCTCCAAAAAAACACAAAAAAAACTTTAAAAAACAGCACCGAGACTACATTGGTACTCAGTATCAATGATTATTAAACAAATATTAACATGTTTATTAAAGCTAAAAAAGTTAAAACAGGCCAGGAAAGGAAAAATTGTAATTTACTATCCAGCCTGGATATATATAGCCTAAGAATTTAATTCTCACAATTCATCACCTATGTTCACAGTATGACATTCACTAAGGAACACAGAAGTGCTTCGTGAGTTTACCTGAACCCTCAAAGCATTTTAAAGCAACAAGACAATGAAGAAAATGGAAAATGAGTGGTCTGCCACTTTTCATTTGCCAAACCACAATTACCTATAGGAACCTCAGTAAACAAATGTTCTTGTTGCCTTCCTATAGACACTCTCACTTCTGGACAATGGATACCAATTTTCACGAAAAAGTTATGGCTGTAGTCCCCTTGCTCAAACTGAACAGATCCAAACTATTTAGCAGGCTTCATCTTATACCTTTAGTCCCAGCAAAGTCCAGTTAGCAAATAAATGCATGAATGTACACTAGGGGCTCTATAACTTACAATGAGACTTACTGTACCTGCCCTTCCCAAAAACTCCCAATAGTCAACCAGATGGCTGTCTTTATTTCTTTCCACCATGATGAGACAAGTAGGATCCAAAAGGAATGCTAATTTAACTAGGGCTCTGAGTCCAGTGTTCAGTCTACTTTTATCAGGAAGTCTATGAACAGAAGTCTGAAGATTATACATACACGCCAACAATTAAAGCTGTTTGCTTGGGATAGGGGTGTAGTTCAGTTGGTGTAGTACTTGTTTAGCATGAACAAGATTCTGGGTTCAACCCCTAGCACCACATAAAAGCAGGCACAGTGGTACACAGTTGTAGTGAACTAGAGAAGTGGAGGCAGGAAGTTCAGAAGTCCAAAGTCATCCGGCACAGAAGGCTGGAGGCCAGCTCTGGCAATGAGAGTAGATCTCAAACAAACCAAGTAAGAGGCTAGAGGCAGTTCAGCAGTTAAGAGCAGAACTGTCTATAATTCCAGTTCTAGGAGATCTGACACCCTCTTCTGGCCTTCAAGGATACCAGGCATGTATGTGGTACACAGGCATATGCTCATTCACATAAATAAGAATACATTAATTATTTTAAAAAGAAAAGTAAAACAAAAACAAAATATCTCTAGGCTGAAGGTTTCTTTCAACAAATAAGTAAAAGTCAAACAGTTAAGAGGCGTTAAAGACTAAGACTCAGAATCAAAAGAAGAAAATGAGTATCAAGCTTTTTTTAAAAACTCGTAACATAGTTGAGGTGAGCTCAGGAAGCAGAGGCATGGTGAGACCTATCTCAGCAGCAGCAGCAAGAACAAGAACAACATCAAACAACAAAAGCCACTTTAGGGTATTCAGATACACAATAAATGTAACATCCTATTATAGTGAAGGTAAAATGTTCTCAACAAGTAAGTCTGAAGAGTGGCATGGTGGTGGAAATACCTCTGAAGTACTTTCTGGACCATGGCAACAACTGCAAATAGTACAGAATTTGGTGGCAGAAAAAAAACCAAAAAACAAAAGAATGTCAAACATCTTGTAATCTACATGTACACAACAGAGAAATGACTAGTTTCTCACATGGTTTCTAACATTCATGTAAGTGACTGAGTGCTTAGCTCTAACAGGACAACTGTAACAGCTCCCTACTAGCTCACAAGGTTCAGGGACCATCTTGAAAGAGGAGGATGGAAAGAAAGAATTAAGAGTCAGAGAAAGGGAAGAAGAGTTGTAAAATGGTGTCTTTTGGACTTGAGATGACCGTTATACTCAAAACAAGAGTGGATACTTGTGGCACAAGATCAATCCAGTCAAAATAGTCAAAATTACAGCACAAATCGGTGGAGGGGGTGGAGGGAGACTCACAGGATCTTACCTCTAGCTGAGAAGCTATTAGCAATTGATCCAGAATTGACAGTCCATTCTCATTGGTGGGGAGCTGGGGGTTGGGGGTGAGGAGCTGGGGGTTGGGGATGTCGAACACTGGTAGGAAGCCCCAGTGGATGGCTACACATACACACAAACACAGGCAGTACTAATGGGACTCATTGAGTTATTAAAACAAAAGGGAATGAAATACTAAAGTAAATAGGAAACACAGCTCCCCACAAAAGAAGACTGACCTGAACAAATAATGAAGGAGGATATCACATTGATCCTGATGATCAACAGAAGGAAAAGGGAAATGCAAACTAAAACCACGGGATAAACCATCTTTGCCCCTACCAGAATGACTTAAAACAAAAAGAGGCAAATCCCAACCGTTAGTGCAGATATGGAGCCACAGAGGCTATCATATGGTATGAAAACGTCTCTCCTGTGACCCAGAATTTCACATTCAAGAGAAATGACTACACAGATCTACCAACATTCAAAATAGTCCCAAACTGGAAATCTCCCACACAGCTAACATAAGCAGAATAACTAAGAGACCACAGCATCCATGCCATGAAATGCATATGAATGCATACCATTCAATGAAATTCTATGCAACAAGAAGAAATGAACCTCGACTAGTATGGGAAAGACTCACAAACACGAGAGTATACACTAAAGAAGGCAGCACTGACTCATCCTGTCAGAAGACAGGTTACTGCTTTTTGGGTGGCAGAGGTTGTGATTAAGTGAGAGCAAGGTCTGAGATTAGGAATGCTCAGCTTCCTGATGTGGGTGCTAGATATGTATGTTCAGTTTATAAAAGTTCACTAAGAGGGGGCAGGTGGAAAAAAAAAGAGGGGGCGGTGGGAAAAAAAGAGGGGGCGGTGGGGAAAAACTAAATTGTATACTTTTCTGAGTACATATGACACTTTCAGTAAAGTTTTTGTTTGATTTTTTTAAATTAGGTATACAGCATGGAAGTAAATCTTTGTATGTGAAAGAATCCCAAATTTTACTTTTATCAACTTTATAAAATCAGCCTTCTTTATAACAAACCAGCCTTTGGTCCCACTCACATATGTCAGTAAAAAGCAGTTTGCAATTATCTAAGTCTCAACCCAAGCATGTTTGTTTCTTTAATCATTTAGCATAAATATTCCATGAATGTAAACTCCATGCACATAGGAGAGATTTCACTCTATTTTGTTCAAAACCTAAAAAGATTAACTATTTTGGGAAATCATATTCCAGTAGCATTGCCACATATCGTCTGAGTCACCAAAGCAACACACCTAAATTAATCTCTATTCACAGATGTCATACCCACAAAGATAAAGCTACCTGTACCCGCAGGCACACAATGCTATGGTTCCTAATACACTGAGTGCACTTAACATCTGTCTCCTAAGAAAGACACACCTCTTGTTTCCTCTGCATTGCTGTGAAGACAATGCAGAAGCGTCAGAAAGCCTTCTTATCTAAGCATTTCATTTCAAAATAAAAAGAGACCATATAGACTGGGTTGAAAACCAGTTATAAGCCACCAGTCTAAGCTGGGGATGTAGTTCATACCTGTAATCCCAGAACTCCAGAAGCTGAAAACAGTCAGAACTATAAAGGGAGTCTCTCAACAAATAGAAAGAAAAAAAATAAATCAGTTTATCACAGGAACTATAAAGAGAACTCAAGAATTCTAAACCCAGAACTTGGTAACTGCCCTTTTAATGATGCTTACATCATTCAAATTCTAAGAAGAGTAAAGACAATTAAGAATGTAAAGAACCCAGCACCACCCCTGACCTAAAGACATGGATCACAGACCCAATCTAGACACAGTAAAGGGAACAGGAATGCAGAGTACAAGATCTGAGTCCCTTTCATGTCAGTGAGATACAGTTTGGCATTCAGGAGCAAAGGGCCCCATTATTTTTCTGTTCTCTTTCAAAAATAGCTCCACCTTCAAGACTACACAAATTAGATCACTCTGCAGCAGGACTCCTTCTTGCTGAGCTGCTAGGTCAGACAGGAAGTATGCTACAGCAACCAACATGTTTTTGAATCTTCAGTTTCACTAGGTTAGTAACACAGGAGTGAAGCTACTGTCACGATGACTTCTGTACAAATCACCTCTTCAAAAGCATCCAGTAAACATAGATCGGAGTGAGCTCCCACAGACTACACACACAGAACTAGAGGTGCTAAGACTGAACTGCGTCAGTGGCTACATCATGGTCTAAAACACATGAACAACGTTAAGTAGATCTTTCACACATCAAGTGCCGAGCTACCGATTCTCAAGGGAGTGAATTTCCAGTTAACCTCAGATGGCAAACGTGGAAACAAATTCCAAAACTGCTCTGAAGATACCTGTGATAGCTGCTGTTTTCATGGTGGCGCTAAGAGAGATGGCTTAAGAATGACTTCAAACGAAAGCAGAAAGCAAAGACGATGCAGTTAAAGATGAGATGTTGAAGGTGGTGTTGAATCTTTTTCCTCTGTCATATCCCAAATCTGGGAGAAAATGTGTTCCCACCTGCTTCTACTTCCGTCATCACAGCCTCCTACCACTGTGACCCCACTTGCCCCTGCCCTTTTCCCTGGGTGAGTGTGCAGAGGCCAGTGGCTCTGCTGAGGCTGAAGTAATCATAATGCCTCTCTTCTAGCTCTAACTTCAAATGACTCAAGGTCAAAGCAAGAGTTATGCAATGACCAATAAATTCTGTTGTGTCGGTGGTAAAGCACTTGCTTTGTCTCTCTCCAACATTGCAGAACAAATGATGTATACACCTATATGTATGTGCGCTCTCTCTCTCTCTCTCTCTCTCTCTCTCTCTCTCTCTCTCTGTCTCACACACACACCCCTGTCCCTTAACTTCTCTGATTTTACCTTCTATAACTTTCCCCCTTATTTATGTAGTTCTAGCCACACTACTCTCCTGAATATTGCTGGTACCTACCAACACTTTCTCTACCAGGAAGGCTCCTCCCAAAAATTACTTGGTATGGCTTACATAATCATGTGCTTTACCTGGCTTGCTCAGCTCTCAGGTTTTCTGGACTATCTTATTTGTGTGACCAGAGGAAAATCCCAAGTGTTGTTTCTCAAGTGCCAGGTACCTTGTTTTATTTGTTTTTATTTTTAGACAGAACTTCTCACTGGGATATGGGTCTTGCCAAGTCAGCTAGGCAGCTAGCCAGTCATCTCCACCTTCTCACACCACCACACAGATCAACTACCTCCTTTAAACTGCACTGCTGTCCTCCTTCTCCTCACTCAGCTTCTGTTTCTACTCTATTTGGCACACCCTGTCATTTTTTACTGTCTGATACCCACCTGTCCCTAGAGGTAAATGTTAGAGCTGGAATTTCTGTTTTATTTACCATTCCGGTCAGATCAACAACAATAAATGGTACAGAGCATTTGCTTAACATGTGTCTTTTCATTAAAAGATGGCACTAAGGAGAGGCAGGTAGAGTAAGAGACATCAAAACTCATTCAGCCTAGAACAGGCAAATGGGAAATCAAAATTTAAAGTCAAACCATTTCTGGTTTTTTTTCTTTTCTTCAGAGCTGGGGATCGAACCCAGGGCCTAAGCACTCTACCGCTGAGCTAAATTCCCAACCCCCAAGTCAAACCATTTCTAGACTGTCACTTAAATGAAATTGCTACAGACTTTTTCTTCAGATACATAATTAAAAGAAATATCTGTGTGAGAAAAGAGTGAGAACGAGGGTGAGCCAGCGAGTGAGAGACATACACCATAACCTTAAAATTATTCTTAAAATATTTTCTTAAATGCATTTCAAAAAGATGAAACCTCATTCAGGGCCATGGTATCCATTTATCAGTGGCACCTAGATTAGGCTCTACTGGAACGTTAAGTAAGTAGATCACCTTTCTAAGTTCTCAAGCAACCAAGCTAATCTTATACCTTACCTTAGGCTTACAAGTCCTTTCCCATTTGCAGTCCCATGAGCTGAGCCTGTTCCCCAATGAGATAACCCTTTCTTTATGCTCCGTGGAAGGAAAAGTAATCAAGGATAAATGGACAAAGTTTCAAAATGTTACTATTACTCTTTATTATATACTTTTAAAGGAAAGCATTCGGACTCTCCAGTGATAAAAATAAAGTGATTTAGATATTACATGTACTTAATAAACAATTCTCTCTGTTAAAGGAAAGGACATAAACAACTTTACTGCACATCTTAGTAGCAGAGAAGAAATAGAATTAAATCCATTAATAGCCTCAAGAGTTAAATTCCCAGTGGTCCTTGTTTTCATTCAGAGCAAAAGTGGTACACAGCAGAGACGTCAAAATACTACAGCAACTTGCTGCGTATTTTGAGAAGATTATTTTATTAAACAGTAGTAATATTTATGGATATTTCACTAGCACATTCCACTGTCCATGACAAATCCAAGGACTAAGTGAAAACATGCTTGTGAAGACAATGCCAATGGCAGCTTGTGAGTCAGATCAGTGGAGGACACTCCTTCATAGTCATAGTCTCACCAACGTTCTCAGGTGTGAAGGTGACAACATCAATGGATATAGAAGCCCAAACACCTTACATATATTTTACACTTTTTCTCCTCATAACAAAGTAATAGTAGATGAGGAGTATCCTCACCTTAACTTACCATGAAAAAGGGGGAAGGGGTAAACAAGGCTAATGTAACCAAACAAACAGTGCTAAAACACAAACACATATACACATACGACTAATTCATAGTATGCATTTCTATCTCTAAATGACCTTCAGTGTAGTGTTTGATTCCCTAAAATTACAAAGATTCTATAATTCCCATTTCTCTGGAGCACAATCTGGAACAGGATGTAAACAAACTATTCCCTGTTCTTAAACACCCAGTCCTGAATCTCATATTCATACTCGCAGGCCATAATGCCAGCTGTCCTTAGTCAAAACTTCAAAATCTGTCCTTCCTTCCTATCTTGCTTTTTGGCTGTTTGTTTTTTGTTTTGTTTTTGTTTGTTTTTCTGAGTGGTGGGGACTAGTCCCAGGCACTGTACATGCCAGGTAATACTTTACCCCTAACTGTTTCATGGTATATAAAAAGCAATGGAGAAAGAGGTTGTGCTTACAAGAATCAAAAGCAAATACATGAGTGTGAATAACTATGCACTATGTACAGTCAATATTATTCATCAAGCTCCTCTGTCCTGAAAAACCTGGTTAGTCACCATGACCCAGACTCAAGAAAAAATTAATCTGCTTTAGACACCCTTAAAAATTAGCAGCAAGGGGGTTGGGGATTTAGCTCAGTGGCAGAGCACTTGCCTAGCAAGCGCAAGGCCCTAGGTTCGGTCCCCAGCTCCGAAAAAAAGAAAAAAGAAAAAAAAAATTAGCAGCAAGATAACAGGATCACAGATTTCCAAGCAAAATGGTAAAGTCTTGGTGCTGTTAAAGGAAAAAATTAAAGCTAGGTATAACAGCACACACCTATAATCTCAGTCCTTGGGGTTGAGGCAGGAGAACCACAAGTTTATAACCAGCCTCTGTCCAGAATGAAAAGGAAGGAAGGAAGGAAGGAAGGAAGGAGGGAGGGAGGGGAGGGAGGGAGGAAGGAAGGAGGGGAGGAAGGAAGGAGGAAGGAAGGAAAAAGAAAGAGAAAGGAAGGAAAAGAAAAAACACAGGGATGATGAGGAAAGTAATGAGAGAGGGAAGGAAGAAAGGGGGAAGGGAACAGAAGAGAGATGAAAAGAAATAAGAAAAAAAGACACTCAAACATTACAAAGCTTTAGGAGAAGCCATAAGGCTATCACATTTCTTCTGTAAAAGGAGAATAAGATTCTTCTGTAGTTTGAAACAAAAAGGAAAACTTGAGGAGACAAAAGAAAAGTATCAACTCCAACTTAAATCCTTACTTTCTTTGAGTTGCTCAGTTTTCTTTGACTAAACTGTGAGCTGTAAACCGGTTTAGTTGCTTTTCTGGCAGCCAAATAAAAGCTACAGAAGTCAGCAGGTAAAAGAGAGAAGCTGTCAAGTCAAGCTGGATCAAAACAAAGTTGTGGTTTGCAGGCGGGGCCTGAGCCATCTCTTCCGTTCAGTTCATGTAAGTGAGTGAGCAAGATGTAGCAACAGGATCCCAACCCCGCTACTTCTTCAGACCAAAATACTTTATTTTAGCTTTCTAGTCTAATATGCTTGGGGGCTGGCAGGATTTGTGCCTACAGTTGACTCAATCAGGAACAGTGGTGCTAATCTGTAATCCCAGTACTTGAGAGACTGAGGCAGGAAGATGGAGAGTTCTAGGTCAGTCTGGGAACTACAGAAAGACTGTGTAAGCAAGCAAGCAAGCAAGCAAGGAGGCAAGCAAGCTGAGATGAACCCAAGATCCTGTGATAATCCCAGTAAGAAATTAGAATCTCAGGGCAGGATAGTACTCATTTTAATCCCAGCACTCAGGAAGCAGAGGCTGGTGGAGCTCTGTGAGTTTGAGGCTAGCCTGGTACACAGGACAGCCAAAGCAAACAGAACCTGTCTCAAAGAAAGGAAGGGAGGGAGGAAGGGAAAAAGTGAGAATGAAAGAAATTAATAGGCAAACAAGGACAATAAAAATAATTAAATGTATTTTCTATGTGTAACACATGCAATTAACATATCTTAATCCTACTTAATTCTCACAGCTCTGTGGAATAATTATTATACATATTTTATAGTTGATAAAATGGAAATATTAGAAAGTTTAAATAATTTGCTCAAAGTTACTCAGATACTAAATAGCAGAGTCAAAATTCAAATCCAGGAGGACTCCAAAACCCACACTCACAGTCACTATATTAAGCATCCCCATGGCACCCATAGTAGTGTCAGAACAGCATTCTATAATTCCAACCAACCAAGTATAAGACAGCCCATACATACTACTGTTAACTGTGAGAACAGCCAGAGCTTAGAGAAACAAATTTATATAGAAATTTCTTCTGTTCTTCTTCTGACAGTCACAAGTCATGAGAAGAACTCCAGCTCTGCTCATCTATACTGTGTGGCTAACAGAAATGTCACCCCAAGAGTGATGAGAGGCTTTTTCTGGTTTGGTGGTTCTTATATCTAGTTGTCAAGGACTTGGTTGTTTCCAGTTTCATCACATTCAGTAACAGGCCAAAATGCAAATCTTTGTGAAGACCCTGACCAGCAAGACCATCACCCTAGAATTGGAGCCCAGTGACACCATTGAGATCATGAAGGCCAAGATCCAGAATAAAGAGGGCACTCCACCAACAACAGCAGAGGCTCGCCTTTGCAGGCAAACAGCTGGAAGATGGCCCACTCTTTCTGATCACAACATCCAGAAAGAGTCAGCCCTGCACCTGCTCCTCCATCTAAAGAGTGGTTATTAATTCTTTCCCAGTAGGCAGTAATGGCATTACTCTGCACTATAGCCATTTGCCCCTATTTAAGTTTAGAAATTACAAGTTTCAGTAATAGCTGAACCTCTGTTAAAAAATGTTGGGGCAGGGGTTGGGGATTTAGCTCAGTGGTAGAGCGCTTGCCTAGGAAGCGCAAGGCCCTGGGTTCGATCCCCAGCTCGAAAAAAAAGAACCAAAAAAAAAAAAAAAAAAAAAAAAAAATGTTGGGGCTGGGGATTTAGCCCAACAGTAGAGCGCTTACCTAGGAAGCGAAAGGTCCTGGGTTCGGTCCCCAAAAAAAAAAAAAAAAAAAAAAAAAAAAAAAAAAAAAAAAGTTAATAAAATTTTTGATGCATGGTAAGCTAAAAAGAAAAAAAAGAAAAAAGAAAGGAAGGAAATGTTTTGTCTCATAAAACAAAAACCAAGTGCTGGAGAGATGGCTCAGCGGTTAAGAACGACGACTGCTCTTCCAGAGGTCCTGAATTCAAATCCCAGCAACCACATGATGGCTCACAACCATCTGTAATGAGATCTGATGCCCTCTTCTGGTGTGTCTGAGGAAAGCTCCAGTGTACTTATATATAATAAACAAATAAAATCTTTTAAAAACAAAAACAAAAACAAAAACAAAAACAAACACCTTCTCAAAGAGTCTTGCCTTCTTCTGAGGTACTAATCTCAGGTACTAAGATCCACTGCACACAACAACTCACCAGGAGCATTCCTAACTAGCCTGTCCATCAGGAGCAGCCAATACCCAACACTCCCAATGTTCCCCTGCCCCCTGGACTCAGAATCTGATCTGTGATCTGTCAGTGGTGCCCTTTCCTGGGTAAACAGGTATTCATATTGTCACTGGAAAAGTAACATAATACTTGGCAATCCCAAAGAGCCAGCCACCATAGAAGTTCCAAAACTGAGCACCTCAGCCAAAAGCAACTGCAAGAAGAAGATCCCTAAGGACTAGTATGCCCAAGTCTATGAGGAGGACGGCAAACGATGCCTGTCAGGAGAGGGTCAGTCACATTTTCAGGAGGTGTTTCCTGTGCCATGGGAAAGGTTTTGTCTTGTCACTGTTTTAAGGTCTCATTCTATAGTCCAGTGGTTTGTAATATACACAAACTGGTCTAGAAGTGAGAGATTGTCGAGAGAACAGTGGCATGATTAGATGTTCTTTTCTAAAAATTAATTTATTTATTTGAGACGAGATCTATTATACAGTTCTGGCTGCCCTGGAACTCCCTATCTAGTCCAGGCTGGCCTTGAGCTCACAGAGATCCACCTGCATCTTCTGTAGCCGGCCTTTGCTACTTTGTGGGTTCTTCTTTTTCCTACCCTTTGTCCCTCACCCCATCTCACCCCCTATACAGGAGAGAAAGTATGGATAGAGGGAGAGAAATAGAGATCTTTGAATCTAACTTCTTGTCCTTTATTTCTTCTTTGAGCATAACTACTAATAAAACTGCAACCAATCTCCCTGAATGACCAACATCCACCGACCCCACTCTGTAAAGTTCCCAGAATTCCAAACAACACATAGTCACAGAAACTATCTGCAGCTGGCAAAAACATGCTTCTGCTAGAGCAGGAGGCAAATTATACTCAGCTGCTGTAGACAGTCTGAGGGAGCCCCACAGTCTTCCTCTCACGTGCTAGGATTAAAGATGTGTGTCCATCCGGTTATTCATATTTAAAATACAATCCTGAGTAATATATGTGCATACATGTGTGTGTGTGTGCGCGCGCCTGTGTGTGTGTGTGTGTGTGTGTAAAATTAAACCAGAATAAAAATCCACTGAATTGCCACTAAATAAAACCTGGGCTATGTGTAGGCTAGTGTGACCAAGGCGGGCATAGGAACAAATTACATTATGTGCAATGTATTTGAAAAGTGTCATGAAAGAAACAGGAAAGAGGTTGGGGATTTAGCTCAGAGGTAGAGCGCTTGCCTAGGAAGCCCAAGGCCCTGGGTTTGGTCCCCAGCTCCGGGGGGAAAAAACAAAACAAAAAAAAAAAAAAAAAAAAAACAGGAAAGAAAAAAAGTCAATGTTTTGTTTTGTTTTGTTTGATGTGTGCTCTTTTTATTTTGACTCCCCTAATCATTTGAATATACTGTACATGTTAAGGTCCTCAGAAAAATTGTAAATCACAAAGTCTTATTGCAGTTATAAGCCATTTTTTTTTAACAAGGAAAAAGAAATAGAGGGACAACAAGGTAGCTCAGTGGGTAACAAATGGTGCTTATTGACAAACCTGGCAATCTAAGGTGAGTCCCTAATTCCCCACATGGTGGAAGGAGTAGACTCCTTCAAGTTGTCTTCTAAACTCCACAAGCACAACGTGGCATACTACAGACAGACCAACTGACAGACTGACACACACACACACACACACACACACACACACACACACACACACACACAGCACACAGCACAATGAATAGTTGTAATTTTAAAAAAAGAAAAGAAGGGAGCTGAGAAGACAGCTCAATGGATACAGTGTTTCCTGAACAGGTAGAAGGACCAGACTTCAGGTCCCCTGCACTATGTAAAAGTCAAGAGTACTGCTTGTCTGTAACTAATTCTGAGTTTCTATGTGAAACTTAAGTTCCAAGTTCAGTAAGAGAACCTATTGGGCCAGCTTCTTAGTGGTTAGGAGCATTTGCTGTACAGTGATGAGGTCCACCAGCACATACACAAAAATTGTCAAAGACAGGACAATTGCTGGGGTTAACTGAATGTCAATGCCATCAAAAAAAACAAAAAAAAAAAAAAACAAAAAAAACACAAACAAACAAAAGAGCAAAAAGTGAGCCACGTTTGGTAAGCCTTCCTTAAAGAAACAAGGCTGAGTGATATAGAAAAGACAAAAGGAAATTCAAGAAATGCCCTCCTCTGGCCTCAGCGCACACATTCATGAATATAAACCATACACACATCCACAAAAAAGGAAAAGAAAGGGGCGGGGGGGGGGGAGGTGTAACACAAGGAATAGCCATAGAGGAAAAATACCAGCCTCTGGCTCCCATATCTATGTGCATGGCAGATAGCACACATACACACACTAAACACATACACAGAGTGGGAGAGGAGAAAGGTTAGTCAAGTGACATCAAATTAAGTAAATGATGACTAAGGTTCTAAGACTTTTGTGTGTCCTAAACAATATTTAACAATACTATAATAAAGACAGAATTACACAGCTATGGTGCTATGGGAGGCAGAGGTAGGCAGATCTCTGTGAGTTAACATCAGCCTGGTCTACATAGCCAGTTGTAAGCCCAGCCAGGGCTACATGACTTAAGTCCCTGTCTTAAAAAACAAAACAAAACAAAACAAAACAAAACAAAACAAAACAAGCCAAAGAGTATCTCACCTATGAAAAGACTAACAAAAGGAAATTCAAGAAATGCACTGTTGTGGAGAATAACTAGAAAGAAAAACACAGGACTTCCTCAGAAAAATAACTTATGTAAGCTCCTCAGAGATGCTTAGCATGTCAACCTCACCTCGAACCTAGGACATCTGACGTACATACTAATGTCCTGAGGGACAAAGGTCACAGAGAGGAGCAGACGGTATAGAAAAAAAAAAACAAATTTTAAATCATGTCTCCCTGTCTCCCAAATTTGTAGCAGGCTGCTAATAACCATACAAAGTAATTTCTAAAATATGCATGGCCTTAAAAATGTTCTGGGCAAAACAACCTGTGGCTATACCTGATAAAGTTCGCTTTACAGAACTAAAAGTATTTCAAGCAACAAAATGATAAACGAAAACCAGTTTAGTGAAGATGAGGATCCCTGTAAGAAACAGGAAGTATGATAGTCAAAGTTCAAAAAACTTGGCAAATTAAAAGAATTGCCCAGGGTCTGGAGAGGTGGCTCAGTGGTTAAGAACACTAGTTGTTCTTCTACAAGATCCAGGTTTTGCTGTCAGCACCTACATGGTGGTTCACAATCATTAGCAATTCTAGTTCCAGGAAATCCAAAGCCCTCTAATGGCCTCCATGAGTAACAGACATACATATGTGTACACACACACACACACATACACACACACACACACACACACACACACACACACACACTAACTGAATCAATCTTCCACTATCAACACAAACTTATCGTGTATTGCAAAGAAAATAATGGTCCAACCCTATCAAAAATGAGTAGGCAAGGCCCTCGAGATGGCTTAGCAGATAAAGGTGCTTGCAGCATGACCTAAATTCAATCCACAGGACAAACATGAGAGAAGGATCAGACCAGACCCTGTAAGTTATCTTTTTAACCACACTTATGCTATGGCACACATGCATACACATCCTGACCAGCCTTTATTATTTTTTGGGTTTTTAGTTGTTATCCATTTCAACTAAGGTGAAAGGATATTTCATTGTGGTTTTGATCTGATAATTAGAATATTGAGCACTTTTTTCTTACATTTGTTGACCATTTAGAGGTCTTATTTTGAGAAATGTATTTGTTTAGATAAACCTTTTTTGTTTGTTTTGTTTTGAGACAGATTCTCTCTATGTAGCCCTAGCTGTCCTAGAACTCAATCTGTAGACCAGGCTGGCCTAGAATTCATCTCTGACACTTGAGTGCTGGAATTAAAGGAATGCACCATCACACTTGGCAAATTTCCACATTTTTAAAGTCAAATTATTTTGAATTTTAGTTTTTGTTGCGAATTGAGTTCCTAGTAAATATTACTGAGTGAGATGCATAATTTGCAATTTTTTTTTTTTTTTTTTTTTTTTTTTGGTGAAAGACAGAGTCTCACTATGTAGCCCTGGCTGCTGTCCTGGAACCTCTAGGAAGACCAGGCTGACCTATAATCCCTGGGACCTGCCTGTTTCTGCCCCACAAGAGCTGAGATTAATAAGAGTGTGCCACCATGCCCAGCTGAAAATATTTTCTTAACAAGCCATAAATATCAACACTAGAAATATTTAGACAACTTTTCCCCATGAAACTCATGTTATCTAGAAGGTCTTTCCAAGTCACTAAAAGGTTCTAGATCGGGGTTGGGGATTTAGCTCAGTGGTAGAGCGCTTGCCTAGGGCATAAGGCCCTGGGTTCGGTCCCCAGCTCCGGAAAAAAAAAAAAAAAAAAAAAAAAAAAAAAGGTTCTAGATCTGCCCTGTCCAGTATGGAAGCCATTAGGCATATGTGTCTAGAGTGACTTGAAACGGAACTGCTATAATGCCAGGTGGAGTGATGGACACCTGAAATCACAGCACTCCAGAGACTAAGACAGGAGGATCCCAAATTCTAGGACAGCCTGGGCACCATAGTAAATTCAAGGTTACTCAGAGTTACCCAACAAGATCCTATTCTCAAAAGCAAAGCAACAACAGCAAAAGAAGCAAAGGAAAGAATAAACAAGAAAGAAATGGAGGCAATGTAATGGAATAGCTATTTTTCTTCATTTTCTACTTTTGGTTTGTTATTTTGAAACTGGTTCTCACACAGCCAAGGATGACCTCAAACTCCTGCCTCTATTTCCCAGTGCTAGATTACAGGCCAACTAATGATCATGTTGGGCTGAGGAAGTAAGTTTCAATCAAAGCAGTCACAAATGGTTAATACAAAACAACTTTAAAACAAAGCATCTCATCATCTTAAAATATAAATAAGTCTATTAATATGTTGTTGGTTATTTGACTGGTTTTTTCACAGATTTTTATTATTAATTACACATAGGTATGTAGCTGTCTTTTGCTACTTTGTGGGATCTTCTTTCTTCCACCCTTTCAACCCCCTAACACAAGTTAAGAGAGAAAAGAGAAAAAAAGGACAGAAAGGGAAGGAAAGAGATAGATCCCTGAATAAAGTCAGGTGTCTGAAGGGGGTGATGTCATCATTAGACAACTTCCGCTGATTAGGGAGCACCAAGTTCCATGGGACAAGTTTGATCTTTGCTGTCAGGATATCTAATTTAATTTCTTCTTGTTGTTTCTTCTTTGAGCATGACCTTTAACAAAATGCAACAACCAGCAACAACACCAACAACCAGTAACAACCAGCAACAACCAACCCAACCCACCTTTGGGGCCTAGCACTTACATACCTTCTAAAAAATCCCCAGAATTCCATATATCATATAATCACAGAAACTATCTGTACCTCACAAAATTATAGAGCACAAGGCAAATCATAGTCAGCTACTGTGGACATTCTGAAGCAGCTCCATATCCTACACCTGGGGTTAAAATGGAAACACATTCTTATAATATTTCCAAAATTGTCACTATGTAAGTGTGTGTGTCTGCATGCAAGTACGTGAGATGAGGATGGAAGCACCCAGAGAGGCCAGAGGCATCAGATCCCCTGAGGTGGACTTACAGATGCTTAAAACCTGTCTGATATGGATGCTAAGAACCAAGCTTGGGACCTCGCCATCTCTCTAGTCCTTTGATTAGGTTTGTTTTTTTTTTTTTTTTTTAAATAAATCTTTTTTCTAACTTTTTATCTTTGGATTTATCTATTTTATGTGATGAGTGTTTTGCCTGCGCGTATGAATGTATGCCCACCACACATGTGCATGGTGCCATGGAGGTCAGAAGAGATCATCAGATTGGGGGTGGAAGGGCAGAAGTTAAAGACTATTAAGAGCAGCCATGTGGGCCCTCTGCAATAGCAACAAGTGCTCTTAACTGCTAAGCAATGCTCCAGTACTGGTTATCTTTAAAACACAGTTTCAGTAGCTGAGGCTGACTTTAAACTCATTATGTATAGCAAAAACTAGCCTACAACTTTGATCCTCCTGCCTTTGTCTACTAAGCACTGATTATAGTCAAGTGTCACAATGCCAGACTACTGGAATATTTTCAGAAATTACATTCTTGTGGTAGCATATGTCTGTAATTCCAGCACTTTGGAGGTAGAGCCAGGAAAATCAGAAATTCACTGTAGCAAGTCTAAGGCCAACCTGGGCTACATGATAACCTGTTTTAAAAAGAAAAGAAATGGGTGATGAGATGCTTAGTGAACAAGCCTAGCAACCTGAGTTTGCTTCCTAAATGAAATGTAAAGGTGGAAGATGAGAATCAAGTCTAAAAAGTTCTCTGATCTCCACATATATAATATGGTAACCGCGCTCTGCCAAATAAGTATTTAAAACTGAAAAGGAGGGGTTGGGGATTTGGCTCAGTGGTAGAGCGCTTGCCTAGCAAACTGCAAGGCCCTGGGTTCGTCCCCAGCTCCGGAAAAAAAAAAAAAAAAAAAAAAAAAAAAAAAGGATTTTTTTTCCTGGAGGTTCTTAAGCTAAGCAGCAATGTATCACTAGTTATTTGCACTTCCCAAGGAAAAGAGGCCATGTAAAGCGCTGCCTTGGTGGGGACCCTTGACTGAGACTAGAGTCCTTTCTAATTTTCTAGTCAGCTTTCTAAACAATTCTAAGTTTCTATGTAAAGAAATCACTCTAGAGTAGCTATCAATACATATGCATCTGTGTTCTCTGAAACCTTCCTGCAGTGCTAGTGACTCCTGGTTCTGAGGCTAAAGAAGGAAGGATCCTGTGAGAGCTTGTCAACCTGGAACCACTTTGATCAAGGCCCTCTCTGAAAGAAGTTCTTAGGCCAGCTTCAATTCTGACTTTTCTCATGAGCACTGCAAACTATTCTGGCAAGTCATTCCCAGTTATCCTAGATTGCCCAAGTATTTCTAGAATGATGTCAGAGGCAAGCTAGGCCAGGACAGGTCTACTTTAACAGTTTCAAGTCCAGGCCAAAGCAGGACCAGTCAGTCTCCCCAGGCGAAGGAGTCAAAGGACACAACACAACACAGCACAATCTCTGACTTGCATTTCCCTCCTGCAAGAGCAGAAATCAAGAATACTCAATGGTTTGGCCAAGAAACTAGAAAACTAGATTTGAAAGAAATCACAGTTGGAAGGTGTTGGCACAGGCCTTTAATCCCAGCATTGGTTAGGCAGAGGCAGGCAGATCTCTGACTTTGAAGCCAGCCTGGTCTCAGAGCAAGTTCCAGAACAGCCAGAAATTCTGTTGAAGAGAAGGAGAGAGGAGAGAAGGAGAGGGAAGGAGGGAAGAGAAGAGAAGAGAAGAGAAGAGAAGAGAAGAGAAGAGAAGAGAAGAGAAGAGAAGAGAAGAGAAGAGAAGAGAAGAGAAATCACATAACTACTGTGTTCCAACTATCTGTAAATCAATACATATAAAACGAACTCAGTGAAAGTCATTCTCTTTCTCACTTAAGGAATCTGAGCTTCTACAGGGATGATGGATGATATTACCTTGATAGGGAGGATATTCTATTACAACACTCACAATGTGAAATTCAAATCTCCTAGGGCACAAACAATGCTTTTAGTACTTTCAGTGCCAGGAAGATAACAGACATCTCAGGAGCTCTCCCTTATCTGATCCATTGCATTTACTTTGCCTCTGTCATTAAGAAGTACGTATTCCTGTGGCTTTACAGACCTTTTTTGTATTTATTAAATGTACATCTTAGGATGGATGGTAAGTATTTGTAACCAACGGCTGGAAAGCCTAAGGCATAAAGAGTCTGTCCTAACATACAGTCATCATATTGAGACTCCAGCTTGCGTGTGCTTTTGTGGTAAGAGTAGCATCCCTTCACAAGTACTTTTGTGCAAATAACATTTATCCTGCAAACTAGTCATGCCAGTACAGCTTGGCCAACCTCCTTTGGCTATAACACTTTTGTCTGATAAGGGTTAACTTTAGTAATTATGCTTGATATAATTTAGGAAGAAAATTTTGACTGATAGTTACTGAACTCCCTCCCAAGGTGACCACAAAGATAAGGACATTCAAGTGTGCTTTGAAATGAAGTCCCAATTTGATACAGTTTATATGTTATACAGTAGGGCATAGATCAACTCCTCATCAATTTTATACAACTGAGAAATTTTTGTATGTTTATACAATTTAATAATTTTCTGCTATTCCTAACTTCAGCAATTCAAAAGAGAAAATATGAAGAGAAAAAATCTCACCTTACAAAAACTGGAGACTCTAAAACCTTCCTTTATCATGAGCAACATGCCACATACTCCCCTCCCCTTCCCACCTCACTCCAGGCCTCTCCTTGTCACACCCAGCCACAGTAGAGGACAATTCAGTTGGGGAGGGGAGCAACTCCAACTCTTAAAGCTATGAATTTCATAAGGGAACAGCTACCTATTCATGTAACAACTTTTGCTTATTTTTGGTGTTTTAGTGTTCTCGTGTATCCCAGATAGGCTTCAAACTTACTCTATAACTAAGGGTAACTGAATTCCTGTCTTCTCTATGTAAATGCTGGGATAGAAGTATGGACTGCCACACCCAGACTTACATGGGGCTGACACTGACATGCCTCGTGCATGCTAGGTAAGCACTCTACCAAAGGAGCTGCATCCTCAGCCTTCATTTTATCACAATAAAGTCTTAAAGATAACCATATTTCACGGTAGCACTTTCTGAGAAGTGAGAACAGAGGTGGGATCAGGGCCTTTCCCTTTACACAGTCATCTTTCTACTCTGCTTGAGTCATGGGCATATGCTAACCATGTTTTCTTTTTTAATGCTGTTAATCAATGCAAAGAACAATTAAGACATTTTAAAGCCAACTGTAAGTATGCTATTGAAAGTTTTAAAAATAATACTATCAATTTTGAGAATTTAGCAGACGTTAAAAACACATGCACCTAAAATCATCTAGAATGCTCACCTTTATTTAAATGTCCAATAAAAATTTTTTTTCAAAAGCAAATCAAATTTTCTAAAGTATCAAAGAAAGCAGCATGATCTTCCTACTGTTCTGTGACACCCCCTCTTTTTGGTAGTAGGTGACACCCACTCTTCTAGTGCTGATTGCTTTTGGGGTTTTCCTTTGTCTATTCTCAAGAAAGTCTTGCTATCCCTTCCTTGGCTGGCCTGAAATTATGAACTCTGGCTGTCTTCGAGTCATCAATTCCCTGCCTCAAACTCTAAGTGCTCTAAGCATATGTCATTATGCCCTGCTCCCACAGTGTTCTCATGCACACCTTTCCTCAGATTCACCATCAGATTTACATTTATAGTTGCCTATAGCTCATAGGCTTGTGTCTCACCGGAGTTGCATGAGAGAAGGTTAGTTCCAGGTTCTATACAGAGCTGCGTGTTCAAGTACCAGGAGACAACAAACTAAACACTGACTTAATATTTAAAAGGGCCAATAGCAGGCCTTTTTCTGCCATAGGGCATTTTCCTTCTGAAGACAAAGCAGCATGCTCCAAGAAGTACAGTGTTTCACAAGATGCTGGAAGGTACAAGGATAATGGCTAGAAAGCAAAGTCATAGAAGGGCAGATTCAGGCCGGTAAACAAGACATAACCATACACATCTACATATATAGTGCCTACCCTGTTTCTGGAGCTAGTAATTTATTATTGCAGACTTTTTAGTAACCAAGAGTTCTTTTGGTCATACCAAAACTCAGCGGTGATTCTATTCGCTCCCCTTTATGACAGCTTCTGCCCATCCATCCATGTTTTTTCAATCTAACAAGGTAGACAAGGCAACTACCCAAAGGCCACTCAAACATTCCCAGATGAGAACATATTTTACTAACTGCAGACCCATGCAGGTGGAACACAGGACTTTTATGTAAGGAAGAGGAAGAACAGCATACTCCAACAATGGACAGACCCAACAGAAATAAAAAGAGGCCTGCCCAGGACCAAAGGCATACCATCCCACAGTGAGTGCTAATTTGAGTTTGGTGTCATGCTAGGGCTCTGGCCAAAGTAAATTACTGTGGTTCCTGATCCCCTTAAAGGAGGACAGAGAAAGAGAACACTATAAATCAGTGCGGAGAATGCCGTACACAAAGGAATGAAAAGTGGAGAGCGGAAGTGGCAAACAGTCTAGCATCATCTCTTGAAGCTTCAAATCCACACTTTTCAAGCAGCAATTATACTCCTTTATATATACTTCATATATGTTTCGTATATACTTATGTGGATATGTACATATATTCATATAAATATATTCATATATATGCATATACTTCATATATACTTCAAAGATTCTCTAAAGAAACTTCTGCCCAGGAACACAAATCCTGAGCAAATACATACATATATACATAACACACACACACACACACATATAAAACTGCCCTTGTTAACAAGAAACAACCTAAATAATCATCAGAATCAAATAGTAGTTCATATAATCAAGCACTATCCACTAGAGAAAGTACTAAAAACTAGAGCTACTAGACAATAATCATGATTTGCATGAGCCTGAGTTAAAAGTGACAAGTTACGTACGATATGAGAACATTTCTACAAGCTCCAAAAAACACTGAAGCCAAGAGTAGTGGTCCACACCTGTAATACTAGCACAGGGAAGGTAGGAGGCAGACAGATCACTGTGAGTTCTAGGCCAGCCAAGGAAAGTAAGATACTGTCTCAAAAACAAAAATAAATAAATAACATACAAAACTAAAAAATATATTGTTTACAGACTCATATGTAGTAAAACTGTAATGGGGGTGGGGCATAGTTCAGAAGTATGTCAGGGAAGCCAGAATGTGGTTCAGGAACGAACATGGAGAGTTTGGCAGGTGGGGTAATGCTCTATATTTTTCTATAATGACGTAGAAAGATGGGCTTGTTGTCGTTTTTCATGCCCTAGATACTGGTGTGATGTTGTGGTATGATGTTGTTCAAAATAAAGGGAGAAAAAGAAAAGTCCCCCAAGAATTATATAGAACAACTGCTTTACCATAGAGAAACAAAAATTATGTCCAAGTGTATTTTTTGACACCAGCAGACTTTAGGGTGGAACACCACAGTGCACCCAACCTCTGGCTGATGATCTGCCCTGCTGGACTAACAGGGTAGGTAAGGATAGAACCTGAGAATCAACTCGGGTTTGAAGCACAAAATGAACACCTCCAGGCACTTCTTTGTGCTTACTGGGTGAAACCAACCCTGCAGGCTGTCTTAATGCAGGGTCAAGTCCAACACAGTCCCCAAAGAATTATATAGAACAACTGCTTTACCATAGAGAAACAGAAATTATGCCCAAGCGTATTTTTTGATGCAAGTTCCCAGACAGTTCCAACAGACAGAAAAATGGATTGAATTTAGGAACAGGGTAGTCATTTTACAGAGCTTGTAGGAACCAGGAGATTCTGTGACTGGTATCTAGGGGAGAAGGAAATGAAAACTTACATTTGAGAACACACTCAACTGATGCCCCAAACTAAGAGCAGAGTACCCAGAGAATGTGTGTGATATGAAGCAGATGATTGTATGTACTGAACCCCTAAGTGTTAACCAGCTTTATCTGCAACAGGTGACAACTGAATTTGACACATGCTAAGTACATTGGGAAATAATTATATCAAAGCCATCTTTACCACATCTGTGTAACATTAACATATGTACAGCCCACGGGCGTCGGTGAAGCAGGAAGAAGAGCGACTTACTGACCGTAAGGAAGGCCAGATTCAGTCAGACCCAGCCAAGGAAGGCCACTGGGCTGGGTCCTGGAGGCCATCATTGCTCCAAGAGGAAAGGAGGGTGGTCCAGGCCAAGGCAGAAGGTGGGGCTGCTGGAGAGGGCAGGCCCACACAACAGTCCTGGAAGGCCCAGGCGAAGGCAGCCCCCCACCCCCACCTCCAAGCCAGGACCAGCTTGAAGTGGAGGACCTCCCCCCCTACTCGACCCGGAGAGATGGGGAGGCGGGGCCTGTCACAGAGCCAGCCTGGCGGTCCTCTAGGCCAACACCTTTTCCCACCCGCCCGTTGCTCACCTGGGCACGCAGCTGGATGAGCTCCGGTCCACCTCCCAGGTAGCATACAAATTCATCTGCACTGGGGCGGGGGTGCGGCCTGGTCCCGGACCGCCCGGAGGCGCAGAGCCCGAGGCCACCGCGACGGCCATGGAGGTGGAGGTGGAGGAGGACGAGGAGGAGGCGGCCGCAGCCGAGGTGGACGAGGAGGACGAGGTGGCCTGGGCCAGCTTGGGGGGCGTCGGCTGTTGCGGCTGAGACGGCTGCTGCGGCGGCTGCTGCTGCGGGGACTGGGCAACCCCAGAGCCCCGCTGACTGCTGCCGCCCCCGGCGCCTCCGGGACCACCGCCCGCCCCTCCGCGTTCCGCCATGGCCTGGCCAGGGGTGGAAGGGGCGCGGGGCTTACGCGGACTGAGGGCACGCGAGCTACTCGCAGGCTTCCTCCCCGCGGCGGCAGCGGCTCAGCGCGTCTCCTCAGAACGCCCGGCGGAGCGCGAGCCACCAGCGAACCTGCACGCACGCGCGGGCCTTCGCTGCGCGCGGTCCTCGCGCTCGCCCGCCGCCTGTTGCGGCCCGCGAGGCCCAGACACTGGGTGGGCGTGCCCGAAAGGGGCGGGGAGTCGCGGCCCCACCTAGCCGGTCGCCGAGGGGCGGGGCCAGGCTGGCACTCAGCCCCGCGGCCTCTGGGAAGGGGCTACAGCCCGCGCGCTCTCGCGGCGCGGCCCTTGCGTCCCTTGCAGGCCTCTGGCGTGATGGCTCCGCGCCCCTCCTTCCTCCACCCCCCTCGGGCGGCCGCTACCCCGCCAGCGGAAACTCGGGTTTTCCGGGGCGCGGTCCCGGACAGGAGAGGACTGTACGGGAGCGCGCTCAGCCCCTGAGATCTGCAGAACACGTAGTGGAGGCGGACCGCGGCTGGTCACGCGTTGCGCGGAAATTGGACAGCCCGCGGTGGCGACCCCTTCTGTGGGTATTTCGCCCTTTTCTGTAAAAGGAGCAGTAGGTAGAGATCCAGGGACCGGCCACCACCTCTGGAGCTTAAGTTCCCGCTTGAGGGTAGGCAGGAGCCAGTGAGCTAAGTTTGGCTAGGTCCAAGAGCCTTTCTTGGTACAGCGCCCCCGACACAGCCTTCTTTACAAAGTCCCAGAGTGCCTCAGTGCTTTCTCAATTCCTAAAATTCTCTCAAGGCCTGATCAGCTGCCATCCCCACACACCCCCACCCTACCTAGAGCTCTTGCACCCTCCTACACCCACACCTTCTCCACAGTACTTGAGCGAATGTCATGGAATCCTGTGCTCCAACCTAGTCTAGTTTTTCAAAAACTTCTCAGAACTCAGGGATGAAGACTAAACAAGCCCTTCAAACCCTACACCTACAACCCACCCACACCCACACTAGTAAATCCAAGTAGTTAGCCGGGACTCTGGAACAATTTAGATTTTATTTAGATACAGATGTTCTCCAATAGGTAAGAAATAGGCCTTTCTGCCACAAGGTCAATAAGGCAGGCCTGACCTGGCCTACTTCCCCAGCCTACAGTTAGTTACTTCCCAGCCTAGCCAGGGTGCTAAGCTGGCTATTTTTATTCCCCACGGACAAAGCAGTAAGGTCAGCCCAGACCCAAAGGTACTTTCCTCAGAGCCTTCATACACAGGAAGGGTAGGAGATAGTGAATTATCCACACGGTCAGTTCAGCAACTACAGTCCCATAGTTCTGTGGGGCAGTCTGATTATAGGCAAGAAGTATATTCTTTTGCAGAAGCTAAAAAAGAGAGAGGTTCAAGAGTGCCTGTATTCATTCCTCCTTGAGAAACAGCTTTATTTACAAAACAAGTCTAAAATAAGAACAGGAAGTGACAAGCCTAGGGAGTACAGAACTAGCTTTAGGAACCCACATAGAAAGCCCAGACATACAAAGGGCCTAAAGGAAGGCCAGGTATGTGAGAAGGACCTAAAATTTGAACTCCTTGTATTTCTTGCTGCCCCCACGACTGTCCTGGGGCTGAGCTTTCCGTTTCTTTTGCTGTAGGAGAAAGAGAGAGAAGTTACAATAGGTTAAACAACCCCCAAACAGGAGGCAGCCTGACACTGACATATAAATTAAGGAAAAAAAGCACTGAAACCACAGTCTTCTCTTCTCCGTCAGATCTGAATAACTTTCTTACTCTCCCTAAGCCCCAGTGTATTTGAGACTGGAGCATCTCTAAGATCTTCAGGCTCAGAGAAGATAGAAATGTACAGTGAGTCCACCCACCTCTCACTCCTAAAGCACACAGCTCCACCAGAAAGCACAGACCCTACTCCTATCTGTCATTCCAAGGTTCCCAGGTTGCTCCCACCTTCTGTTTGGCAGCATGCTCCGCCACCATGTCACTGAAGTCTTCTTTCTCGACTTGGGCCTGCTGCTCCCGGACATGCTCCTCATACTTCTGGGTCATGGCCATAGGGTCCAACTCCAACTCCTCGGGAGCCAGTGCTACTTCCACACCTTGCAACTCAGGGGCCGGGCCCTTCCGGCTCATAACCGTGGACATGTCATAAATGTGGGTAGATCCCATCATGGCCCCACCAACAGTGGCTGTCCTCTTCTCTGGCAATACAGTGAACAGCTGAGGTGTCTCACTCCTGCAAGGACAAGAAAGTAAGACCCAATAAGGGACAAAGGTTCTCCT